>NC_064575.1:78622192-78925222 GCF_937001465.1 Orcinus orca
CACGACCCAATCTGCATTTTAACATGGGTCTCTCTGGCTGCTGGGTGGAGATTCAAATAGATGGAGAAAGAATGGTTGTTGCGGGGCGGGGCATTCTGGAGGCTGTAATCATACAGACTGGAGATTATGGTTTGAACCAAGGGCATCCTTGGAGATGGAGAAGATAAAGACTTCAAGAGATATCCGGAGGCAGACCCAAGAGGTCTCAAAGATCAACTGGATACAGAAGATGAGAAAGAGGGAGATTTCAAGGATGTTTTGTAAGTTTCTGGTGGAGAATGGGTGGAATTGCCACCCATTGGGTTAGAAAATACTGGGGAAAAAAGAACAAGTTTTAGAGAAAAGAAGAAGTTACTTCAATGCCAATAACAAGAAGGCAACTGGACGTTCCGACTGAGAGCAGACACACAGACACACAATCGTGAGTGATATGCGCCTGGAAGAGGACTGGAGTCGTGAGTGTGGGTGAGATTCCTTAGGCACCGTGTTCTGCCTGGGAAAACAGGTACCTCCATGACAACAGGGGACCCACAGTCAGAGGTGGGGGGGGGGAGGAGAAGCAGGACATCTAGTGTCATGAAGATAAAGGAAGAGAAGATTTCCAGAAGCGCTGAATGTTGCTGAGGTATCAAACATGTTGAAGAGAGGAAACTGTCTACTGGATTTAGTGTCATGCACTGGAGACCTTGGCAAGAGCTATTTCGGTGGATGGTGGTAAAAAGAAGCCAGACCAGGGTGGGTGGGAGGGGCGGAAATGGAGACAGCAAATTCAGACAATAATTTTGAAGATTCGTGGAAGCTGGTAATGTTTACGAAGCACTCAGCACAGCGCAAACACCTAGGAAGTGCACAATCAGTGTGAATTTCTTGGCCTTCCTCATCTTGAACACAAACAGCCTTTCGGATACTGAGAGAGATGAACACAAATGTTCTTTTACAGCTTGGGAAAGTACCAACAAAAATCATTCTCCATCACCAAGATTTAGCCTGCTGATCTGAAATATCCACAAAAATCATTCTTTTTGTTGCTGTTTCCCAGGATATTCCCGATGTCAAGTCATCTAACTCTACGTCACAAGAAAGGTCATTTGTTAATTAAGTTGAAATAAGTTTTATGCCTCTGCTACAGTTTTCCAATGTGTTTCTCAATCACATCTAACCAACACTTAGTTCAGATAATATTGTCCCCAATGTGTATCTATGATTGTATACAAGATTCACTTATTAAAAATCCACATGAGACTTCACTTGGGAAAGATAAAGGCGTTCACTACTTGAACAGAAGGTATGAAAAATGCCATCTATACATAACTGGATGCAGAGGAACTATAGAGATCCTAAAGAGAGGAGCCCAGAGCCACGACCTCCAAATGCTTGGGGTGGTCCATCCAGGCATGCTGGGTGTAACTGAGTATTGGAGGCCAGATGAGGACCTTAAGGGAAAAGTTAATTTAAAAAGAAACAACAACATTAAGCCTGTCTTGGAAGACAAAATTTAAAAAGATGACTTGGCCTCCACGGGTTGCAGACAACAGAAGAGATAACAAAGGTAATATCCTGCGGTACAGACAGTCCAGGCTCCGAGTGACACAGACAGAGAGCAAGGGCTGCTCCACGGGGAGATTTTAAGACGTTTTGTCCCCAAACAGCCCCACCCAACCCGAGTCCTGTCCAAATGTCTGAAATTGTTCATTACTTACACAGTGAAGAGTTCTAGAGTTTTCACATATTTAGTTTTAATTCCCAAATGATATGCTTGACTGATCTGTTGCTACTTCAAGTGATAGATGTTGAAATAATCAACTACATAAAATGCAGGGAGGGGCTTCCTTGTGGCGCAGTGGTTGGGAGTCCACCTGCCGATGCAGGGGACACGGGTTCGTGCCCCGGTCCGGGAAGATCCCACATGCCGCGGAGCGGTTGGGCCCGTGAGCCATGGTTGCTGAGCCTGTGCGTCCGGAGCCTGTGCTCCACAACGGGAGAGGCCACAACAGTGAGAGGCCCGCATACCACAAAAAAAAAAAAAAAAATGCAGGGAAAGGTCTGAGTCTCACTGGGGCGAAGAGTTCCTGGCCGATGGCCAGACCTTGTATGTCGTCGGTGTCCTTGGGGTCTGTAGTGGGTGATTAATAATAATAGCTAACTATATATCAGGAAGCGTTCCCAAGACTTCAAATGCATCATCTTAGGTAATTCTCACCCAATCCAAGGAGTATGAGGTAAATATTATTATTCATCCTCCCATGCAGATGAGGAAAGGAGGCTCAGAGAGACCAAGTCACGTGGTAATAGCACAGAACTGGAATCCCAACCCATGTAATTTGACTCCAGAGAGTAAGCTATTGGCCACCACATTACACATGTTTGTGAGTGGGTAGGTGGAGATATGGAAGGAAGAAAGGAAGAGAGGGAGGGAAGGATGGAGGGAGGGATGGAGGAAGGAAGGTTGAACAGATAGGATAGGTGGAAAGACAGGTGAACAAATGCCTGAATGGATGGATAATGAGATGGACCAACAGAGGGATGGATGGATAAATGGATGGATGGATGGAGAGTTGAACATATGGATATTCATTTGTCTTAGGCTCCGTAAAAAACAGGAACTTCCCAGAGGACTAGCGACAATGATTTAATACTGACTCTCACATTATTTGAACCCAGTTTCACATGAAGGAATGACCCACCAGTTATTGCAATGCCGTGCCTCTTATTCTGGGAAGGCTGGGTTCTGTGTTGCATGAATCATGGTGATGCAATTGACCTTGAAAACTGGTCAGGCCTGAAGAGGGAGGTCCATAGAAGGGTCAGGTCTTCAGACTGGGTGTTGAAGGGGAAGGCGCTGCGTGGGGAGGAGGGTTCTATTTCTTCAGGTCTTGATGATCAAAGAGTCATGATGTGTAGGACGATGCTCGAGAGACTGGGTGACCAGATGCTACCTGGCAGGTGCCGGCAAACAAATGACAGGCAGGGATCTCTGTCCCTTCAGGTCTCATGTGAATTGGGACAGAGCTGATGAGCCCTGGAAAGGACCAGAACTCGCTCCTTTGTAAATGGCATTACTGAAAGATTCCTCACAGGCTCCGAGATGATTCTTCTAATCTTCTCCCTTAGTGTTCAGTAAGGTTGTTTGGAAAGACAGAGTTTATTCCAGTGATGCTGGAAAGAGAAAGGGGTTTAGGATTTTGTGGGCCATTATTATCGGGAACAGTGCTTCTGTGGGGGAACACCTTAAGTTGAAAAGAAGAATCAGAGAGAGAAAGAAAATCCAAACTGATGTGTTAGGCAGTACAGCATCAGGGACTTTCGGTCCTATGGCTCCTGTCCACTGGGAAATTCTCATTCTGGGGCTAAACTTCCCAGATTTTGAGATTTATTTCATAATCCAGAGAAACACCTCCATAAGCACCCGTGGAATACCTGAATGATCAGATGCTCTATATTTTCTAAGCTGTAAACATCCAGACTTATGGCTGACCCTACAGCCCGATGCTGGTCACACTGGCGGCTGCCCACCAGGCACTGTCCCTCTGAGATGGTGTTTTTACGCACTCCTTCTCCATAGGCGTGTGGAACAAATAAACAGGTGGTGAAAGTAATAATTTTTATATTTGATCAACAATTCCAAGCCAGGTATTTTATATACATTTTCTCTATTCCTTAAAACTATTGGGCACTTTAAATGTGGTTAGTGTGACTGAGGAACTGAATTTTAAATTTTAATTAACTAACTTTGATTCATTTAAATTTAAACAGTCACACGCGGCTGGTGGGGGGATTATATTGGGCAGTGCGGAATAGAACATGCCCACCACCGCAGAAAATCCTACTGGACAGTGTTCACTTTGCCCAGTAAGACTAACTGTGTAGGCAGCCGAGTCAGGATGTGAACTTGGGTCTTTGCAACTCCAAACCCTCAGAAAACTCTGATTTCATGGACAATTTACTGCTCACCATTTTAGTGGGTGGGGATCCAAGAGAGTTTAATGTGCCTTTTTCTAGAACCTTTCCCATTAGAGCACAAATACAAACTAACTTTATGTCGTAAATATATTCTAAATTATATATCGGTGGATCAGTCATGTAGGATAATTTATGCTACTATAACACACATTCTCCACATTTTTGTGGCTAAGACATTTTGTGTCTTACTCATGTTACAAGTCCTGTGGGGGTCTGAACAGAGGTTATGCTGAAGGAGGCTACAGTGCCACCTGACCTTCTGCAGTCCCCCCAATACCTTGGCTCTAAAGCCACCAACCAGGACCGATAAGGTGGCACAGACCCCCTCAAAGGGTGCAGATGGGGGTGGGATAAGCAGTGAAATTACCGATGACTTCTACAAGCAACTTACTGTCTTGGTATTTGACTCTTTCTCCTAAACGTGTATTTTAAGTTACGCAAGCTCTTTGGTCGTTCCGATTCTGAAATCACAAATGTTTACGCTTTGCTCTCAGGAGGTTATATTGGAGCCTGTGTCCTTGGCTCTGTGTTAGGGGAGGACCATGTGAGGCGGAGCCTTCTGGCTAGCAGGAGATGCGCATGGGGAACCAACCACCCCGGTTTGCCCAGGATGGAGGAGTTTCCCAAGGCAAGAGACTCTAAGTGTTAAAAGGAGGACAGCCCTCTGCAAACTATGATGATTTGGCCAACCTAGGGTAAGAGCAAGCAGAGGGCAAAGCCAGGTGGGACTGGAGCCTTGCAGCAGGAGACAAGGATGCCTTGGACCAGGGAGTAGCAAACTTTTTTCTGTAAAGGGCCAGACAGTATATGTCTTGGGACACTGTGGGCTGCAGTGTCTCGGTCGCCACTACTCAAATCCCTCATGGTAGCATAGAAACAGCCACAGGCAACGTATAAACAAACGGGTGTGGCTGTGTGCCAGTAAAGCCTTGCTTACAAAGAGATGGGGTGGCCCACGGGCTGTAGTTTGAGCACCTCTGCCTTGGACTCCCAAGGATAAGATGTGTTTCAGCAGTCAGTGCCTGGGAGCAGTAGGCACTCACTTTCTAGTGCTGACCGGTCTGTCACTGTCCAATCTTCATTTACTGAGCACCTACCTCATTGAAGGGGCCAGATCTTAGGGACGCTACAGGTAATACCTTAGGAGTGATCTCTTTTCACTGGAGTATGAGGTTTGATGGGCACCCTATCCAGGTGAACAGACCGCTGTGGTCTTGCATGAGAGATTTATGATGGGGAGAGCATGGGATATTTTGGAAACAGAGAGGCAGAAAGGTGGTGGGACTTCCCTGGTGGCGTGGTGGTTTAAGAATCCTCCTGCCAATGCAGGGGACACGGGTTCAAGCCCTGGGCCGGGAAGATCCCACATGCCGCGGAACAACCGAGCCCGTGCCCCACGACTACTGAGCCTGCGCTCTAGAGCCCCGCGAGCCACAACTACTGAGCCCGCGTGCCACAACTACTGAAGCCCACGCGCCTAGAGCCCATGATCCGCAACAAGAGAAGCCACCACAATGAAAAGCCTGCACACCGCAAGGAAGAGTAGCCCCCACTCGCCACAACTAGGGAAAAGCCTGCGCACAGCAAAGAAAACCCGACACAGCCAAAAAAAAAAAAAAAAAAAAGGTGGTGATGGTGGGTACCAATCTGGGTGTGGGCACGAAAGGTGGAGGGGAAGTGTGTACCAGGCAGAGGAAACTGCTCCTGCAAATGCATGGAGGCCAGAGAGAACACATCTCATTCAGGGAACTGCAAATAGTCAAGGACAGCTAGTGTATAGAACTGGTACCTTAACCTATTGGAAGAAAGGTCTGCAGATTATTTAATTAATTAAGTTACTTATTTATTTTTAATTCTAATTAAAATTATTTTGAAATGAGCATACATTCAAATGGCACAGTACCGAGTAGCGTATGGCATTAAGTCTCCCTCCTACCCTGCTATTTAGACAACTGTTCCCATTTCCACAAGCAACCAATGCTTCTAGCTTCTTATATATTCTTCCTGACATATTCTGTGCAGATACAAAAAAAAAAATATGCACATTGTTTTCCTCTCCAAATTGTTCCCCACACAAATGTTACCAGACTACACACTTCCCTACATTTTGCTTTCATCACTTAAAAATGTAACCTGGAGGTGGTCCCAGGGCATTTGTATTCATAGGGAAGCTGGATCCTTGAGAGATTTTGATGGACATCCAGGGTTAAGACGCACGGTGGAAATGTGCTATTTATCTGTGTATGCCCTGTGCCAGCAGCGTTCATGGCAAATTCGCACTGGATGGATCGAGAGAACAAATGAAGAAATAAATGAAGTGGGAGAAGAGAAAATGCATTTTAAAATGAGATAAGGATGGAAAAAAGGAAGGAAGGATCCTATTAATATTTAATCCCTTGGAGGCATCTTGCTCCAAGATCTGAGAAGTGGCATGTCCTCGTTTTGGAAAGTGGAATATAATTAGGGAGGTGCCCCGGCTTTCAGCCTGTAGGTCCCATTGCCTCTTCCAGAATCGGGTGCACAACTTTTTAAAAGTCTCAATCAAGCAGTCCTTCCCCGCCTCTCTGAAAAATGAAGCAATTTAAATTCTGTTTATAAGGTCAAAGAATTGAGCCCAACGCCAGGCAATGATGGAAATGCTCTCCCTGTTGACAGAGGGGATACTGGCTTATACCGAGGCCATGTGCCCCTTTTCTCTGCCCTCTCAGAGCTCTCTGGGCATCCCTCCATCCCAGCACCTACAAGCCCTGATTGTCAATACCTGTTCATATGTCTGCCTCTCTGTAGCCATCTGCAGGCAGGGATGTCTGTCCCCTATAACACTCCAGGGACACACTAACACATACAATAACCTGGGTCCTACTGCAACGGGGAATGAATGGAAAAATGTGTCTATCATGGGATGGAAAGAAAACAAAAGAGAAAGAAAACAAAAGACAAGAATGGACCACAGATCATTCCATCATAGAAAAGTGACAGTTTTTTGTGTTTTTTTTTTTTTTCATTTTCTCTTCCTGACAGGGAAAGTCCTTTGCTGCCATTTCAAGTGGCAGAATGTTGGAAGCAACTTCTGCCCATTTGTCAGCAGTGCCCCGCACAGAGATAAGAATACTTGGATTTGTTGCACGATTTCTGTTTTTGTTCCCGGTAGGAAGGGCTGTTTCTGTCTTATCTTTGCGGGGCCCCTTAAGGCAGGCACAACGATGCGCTCACAGGCTGCCAGTAAGTGGCAGGTTTAAAAACCGGGTACCTGCTGAGAGGTGCCCCAGAGGCCTTTTCAGGGATGTGAGACGGCAGAGGGAAGTCCAGATCTGGGACCCGTCAGCACCTGGTGCCATGACCCCACGACTGTAACACCAGAACCAGGCTGGGTCTCAGGCCCAGGCAGGGTGGGGAAGCGTTGTGGTTTCCAAGACTACCTGGGGAAGACAGCCCTACCCATCACACACTAAAACAGAATCTCGGGGGAACTGCACCCAAAAAACTATGTTTTAAACTGAATCTCAGGTAATGGTTCCACCTGCCTGGGACTCCCCACCTGCCTGCCTCGGGTATATTAATTCTTCTCCAGGACCCTAGTGGCCTCATCTGTAGAGGAATCAGGAATGACATCACTGATGATGAGGCAGGCTTGGCATGGAAATCAGAGAAGATGGTGAACAAGCGCTTTGTCCTCTGGAAGCATTCACAGGGTTCACCAGCCTCAGGATGCTGACAATTATTTTTACCCACTTGCTGTTATAACAAGGGATCAAGCCAGCCGAAGAAGAATGAGAATGTTGCCAGCTTAGCCAATGTTTTTCTTTCCACTTTACTCGAGAGAAGGCTCACGGTCAGCTCGTGCTTGGCAAGTCGGACTAAAAGGTGATGGGTTCCCTTGGTCTCTCTCCTCCTTTCTGCACACTCCACACCCCTGTGATACCCAAACTCTTCCTTCAAACACTGTCTCTGCCCAGACATACCCTGGAGTCCAGGTGCCTTGTGGCTGCCCCAGTTTCCAATGGACTCCACGCCCATAGCTCGTGCTTTGTGCCTTCCCCACCCTTTGCTTGTCTTATGTCCTGTTCCCTCTTACTTGGGGCATGGAAACACGAATCTCCTGCTCAAGAACCAGCCAAGGCTCTCTATTTCCTTTTCTTTTTTTCCCCAAACCTTTTTTTTAATACCAGACCCTGAACTTCTGACAACTCAACACACCTTTTCATTGCATAAATAGTCAACTCTTGCAATCGCTCTTAGGATCTCTACCCAAAATTTTAAGAGCATTTCTGTTGTTCTTGTTGTTGGTTTGTTCACTTGTTTTGGAGCTTCAAGGTAGGTTTGTTTTTTAAACTTTTAATTTTATATCGGAGTATAGTTGATTAACAATGTTGTGGTAGTTTCAGGTGTCCAGCAAAGTGATTCAGTTATACATATACATGTACCTATTCTTTTTCATATTCTTTTCCCATTTAGGTTGTTACTTAATATTGCGCAGAGTTCCCTGTGCTCTACAGTAGGTCCTTGTTGGTTATCCATTGCAAATACAGCAGTGTGCACACAGACTATGCATAGCTTCTAGAGGTTTCCAGGCCCTCCAACTATGAACCTTTTGGCTCATTCCCCTCTGTCTACCTATCCCATAATACTCCACTCCAGTCAGGCCAAGGATCCCTGCTTCTGCAAAATGGTCCTGTTCATTCCAGCCGCCATTCCCCCCCTCCCTGCCTGTCACACCTTCTTTTGCCACCTGACCGCCAGCCTACCCAGCCAGTACAGTCCTGTTCAATTCCATTTTTCTCAGGGGTCTTCCCAGATTTTTGTGCAGTTTACCGCAATCCGACATGAAAACAGGCCCACAGTTAAACAATTCATTAAGGAAGTGTTTACTCACCACATACTAATGACAGTTTGGACCAACTGAGAGGGATGGTGAGTAAACGGACATACTGAAAGGAGGTCTTGCTTGGTCATTGACAGGATGTGGAAAGAGAGGGAAATGAAGGACTGTAAGATGACTCTCTAGGGCTTCCCTGGTGGCGCAGTGGTTGAGAGTCCGCCTGCCGATGCAGCGGACACGGATTCGTGCACCAGTCCAGGAAGATCCCACATGCTGCGGAGCGGCTGGGCCCGTGAGCCATGGCCACTGAGCCTGCGCGTCCGGAGCCTGTGCTCCGCAACGGGAGAGGCCACAACAGTGAGAGGCCCGCGTACCGCAAAAAAAAAAAAAAAAAAAAAGATGACTCTCTTATTTCTAGCCTGAGAACTGGATGAGGGTGCTGCCCTTCACTGAGATGAAGACATATGAATGGGGTTAGGCTTGCAGGAGGATGCAAATCAGTTCCAATCAGGACACTCTGCACCTTGGCTGCCATGATGCATTGGGGAACGGGGTCCCACAGAAAGCTGGCTATGTGCAATGTGTAGCCCCGGAGCTCCAGAGTCTAACTGAGGCAACCCCCAAATTAGAATATAAAGTAGCAAATGCAACAGACAAGGTGGAAACAAAGCTAAGGGAGCCAGAGGAAGGAATAGATGCCTGGGGATGTCAGGAGACTTCTAGAGGAGGTGACAACTGAGCTGCTGCTGGAAGGATCAGTACAGGCTTAACATATAAATGGGAGGGAAAAGGAATTCTGGGATGAAGGAACAGCATGTGCAAAGGTACTGTGGTGTGAATGAGGATGGAGTGTTCAGTCCTGCCCGCCTCCCTCTTGGGCGATTGATGGCTCTGGCTGACAGTATTTTAAGGCTGCTGCCCTTCTGACTTGAGTCTTTCTTCCCCGCTAGTCAAAATGGCAGAAGAGTAGAGTATATGAAGGAATCCAGGGCGGTGGAGCTGGGGCAGATGAAGGGGCAGCAAAATAACAACACTTGGACCGAGTCTGATCCAGAGGATATGCTTTACCTGGTCCACAAAGTACTACAAGAAACTAGATACTTAACACCAAAATCCAGATTTCCCTCTTCTAATAAAAGAAAAAAGAAAGCCTGGACTCTCATTCTCTCGTATGACAATAGGCCAGTGGAGATGTGGCTGGGCCCTCTGAGCAGCCGTGGACTTTCCAATGTGCCAAATTCTCCAAACTGCTACTTCACTCTTGGTATCATCCACCTGGCCCTTGTTGGCATCTGAGACTTGACCTACGGCTGCCCCTGGAAAACAGTGCTAAGGAGTTTAGACTTATTTCTGGGGGCAATGCAGAGCTGGTCACTGGGGACAAGATAATGAAGACACAGGGGTGAGGTTATCTCCTTTGAGTCCCTTCCCCTGAGAGGGTTGACCACAAACTGGTTTTGAATAGACACCATCAAAATGTTCTCTGGTTGGGCTTCCCTGGTGGCGCAGTGGTTGAGAATCTACCTGCTAATGCAGGGGACACGGGTTCGAGCCCTGGTCTGGGAGGATCCCACATGCCGCGGAGCAACTAGGCCCGTGAGCCACAACTACTGAGCCTGCGCGTCTGGAGCCTGTGCTCCGCAACAAGAGAGGTCGCGATGGTGAGAGGCCCGCGCACCGCGATGAAGAGTGGCCCTCGCTTGCCACAACTAGAGAAAGCCCTCGCACAGAAACGAAGACCCAACACAGCAAAAATAAATAAATTAATTAATAAACTCCTACCCCCAACATCTTCTTTAAAAAAAACAAAAAATGTTCTCTGGTCTTTGAAGTCAGTCTCCTAGGACTAAGCTTTCCTTTCTCTCCTGCCCTCTCAATTCTCAAACCCATCTGTAACAATGCTGTGTCCCAGGTATTGAGTCAAAATGCCTCTATCCAATTTTACCAGGGAATTCATCCACCCCAGGACCCCTCCGTTCAGTGGTCCTTTGGCTCATGGCTGCCCTGGACATCCAGAGATGTATGTGTCTGTCCAGCAGGCAGCTGCTCAGGAGAACCTATTGAATTATATCAGTCTTCAGGCACTGCTGATCCACCACCCTGCTGGGGAGGCATGCAAGGCAACGTGTAATGACTGGGGGAAGAAAGACTCAAGTCAAAGGGCAGCAGGCTTAAAATACTCTCCGCCAGAGCCATCAGTCGCCCAAGAGGGAGGTGGGCAGGCCTGAATTTTCTCTCAGCAGAGATCACGTTCATCTATAGCATTTAAACCTATTAAGGAAACAGATGAGATTAGCACCAATAAGCCCCATGCTATAGCCTTACCATTTCAGTGCTATGAAACCCATGAAGGCAGCAATGATGGCAAAGCATTCATTTGCCAAACTTATTCTTTATACCTACTATGCGTCCTACCTACTGTGAGGTCATCCTCAAAGACCTCACACTCTATTAAGAAATGTAAGCAACTAAACAGATAACTGCAGTACGATGTGAAAGGTACACTGGCTGAGATACTAAGTATAACGTTGACATGTCTTCAAAACTTTGCGTGGGGATTATAGAGGCTTCATGGAGGAGGAGAGAGTTGAGTTGGATTTTGAAGGATGAGTAGGAGTTGGCTGAGAGGATGAGAATAAGGGTATATGGGCAGAGGGAACAGTCGTGGTATAAAGCTGAGTGTCTTTGGGGCCAGTGAGAACAGGGTTCCTGTCCTGACTCCATCATTTACCAGCCAAGTCATCATGGGCATGCTACTTAACCTTGCCAGGACTCAGTTTTCTCATATCTAAAATGCAGATAAAGAGAACCCCTTTCAGGGCTATTTACTTAACAGAGCAGCCCGAGCCTCTAAATCAAGTGCAAATTAACTAAAATTAAAACTCCAGCTCATTATTCACAATAGTCATAGCTTGATAGCCACGTGCGGCTAACGGCTACCATACTGGACCATGCAGAAAGTCTGTTGGACAGTGCTGACTTAGAGGCTGAGACCTCTGGGTATAAAAGACATCCTGCATAAAAATGTTCAATAACGTAATATATAATAGTGGATGGTTTATATATTATATTTTTATTTATACAATAAATATATATTCTTATATATTATACATATTATATAATATGTATAATATATACATATTATATTATACGTATAATATATACATATTATATACATATTATATTATATATATATTATATATAATAATATTATACAATTATAATTTGCAAGGGCTTAGAGCAGTAATTCCCAAAGTGTGAAATGACTGGAGGCAAGAGTGATAGATTGTAGTGACCCAGATGAAGGAGAATTAACATCAGTTGGGAAATGAAGAAATGAGGGAGGGGGAGAAGAAAGGAAAAGGGGCAGGCTGGCAGCTAAGGGTGCTGGTTCTTCTACATTTGTCCCCCAGAGCCATTTCTCTTTCCTGTCCTGCCCCGTGCCTGGGAGACTGATCTCTGAAGACCATCTCATCAGGGCTCCCTTGCAGGCTGCCTTCTGGTTTGGTTTGGCTAATGGGAGTGAGAAATAAAACAGAAACCAATTTGCAGAATGAACGCTGACCCTAAGAACGGATAATCTGAACCAGCCCTGACATGCAACACAAATTAAGCTCAAAGCGTTTTAAAACCAGCTCCTTCAGTCCCATACGCTCCAAGATAAGACCACAAATTGATGTAGCAATGAACTCATATGTCCCAGAGATAAGACCACGGACTGTTCCAGGAACCTACCTAGTTCATAAATTCTGGTCAAGCTCTGTCCAGACCATGTTTACTACCATCTGCCCTCAAACCCTCCTATGACTCACTCCAGCCCCACAACCAGACAAGTACTTTCCATAATGCTTCTCCTTTGAGATAGTGTTGAAATTCTGTTTTGGGGCTGCTCGTCCTTGCTCATCATGTTTCATAAACCCGGCTTGGGAAGATCACAAGTTTTCCCTAGACAAGCTAGGAAGAGTTAGTGTGAAGCAGAAGTTAGTTTAAAGGGTAACAAAATTTTCCTAGATAGATGGAACTGGTAGCCTTAGAAAGACTGTTATTCAGGGCAGAGTCTCATGAGTGATATCCCTTAGTTATATACACATACACACTGTTCTGGAGGAAGAGGATAATGGAATATTACCTGCCTTAATAAAGGTAGACCCTTGACAACATCCCTTTATATCTCGAGCTGGGAGGTGGTGAAATAATCTGCCCAAAGAGTCATGGGATTCTAGATGGGAATAAGCCAAGACAGGATACAAAGTGGCTCAGAGTTTGGGGGGAGTCTTGGTCAGTGACATAGATTTCATACGTGAACCGCAGAATCTGTGAGAAAAGGTTGGTTCCCGTACTACAAGCAGCTAAAGTTGACCCAGCCGTAGAATTATTCGTTACCAATCAATGACTGAGCATATAAGCATGCAATTAAGTAGGTGAAATCTTGGAACCTAAGTTTACAGCATCTTGGAAGCAAGTATAGAATTTGGGCCGGCAATAGCTCCAGTGCAGGGTAAACAAAGCAGCCACTGGGCTGTACAGGACCTGGGTTCAACAGTGACACCATGTGGCAGTGAGAAGTTACAGCAAGAGTGGACTGAGTAGCTGTCCCAATTTTTTTTTTTTTTTTTTTTTTTTTTTGCCAGGGAGCATTAGGAGTACGACTGGCTCCTTTTTGAACTACGTAAGCCCTTTGAAATTGTGGCTAAGTCTAGAAGAACTTAGTGGTCTTCCCGCTAATAAGTAATAAATTGGGAAGGCAGAAGTGAAGTAGGTTGTAACAGTCACCTTGGGAAACCCAGAGCTTAATTCTAGTCACTTGCTGTGTGTGACTTCGACCAAAGCACTTCTCTTCTCTGGGCTTAATCATCTCACTTTTAAAACATCTTTTCCAGATCTGAGACTCCTCAGAGGGCTGTAAGCTCCATAACAACAGGGCCAATGTTTTGTTCATCACAGAATCCCCAGAGCCTGGTGGTGTACAAAGCACTCACTCATAAATGCTCATTTAATTGAACTGAATTAATGATCTCAGTATGATCTATTCTTCAGTGAGGTTCGCCTTGAGGCAAATGTAAAAGAAAAATCAGCTTTGGGTCAAGATATTGATCACTAACGGATTCACAGTGGTGCTGAGTATATGGAAGACACTGATAAATGTCCATCCCTTTATCTGTTCTTTCCCCTACCTGTCTTTGTAACTGTTAGTGTAAGTTTTAGTGTCATACATTCTTGGGCATGGAGGGAGAAATATAAATGATCTTGTTCAGAGGCATTTAAATGTTTTTAAAAGCCAAATAGTCCTATCTTGTAAAGGAAAAGCCTAGAGGAAAGCTCAGTATGTAAAACACTTTAGTCAGAGCTATTCTGATTGGCTGTGTAAGAAAGGAGAAGCCTCTGTGACTGGCAGGGTCAGAAGGGGTGGGGCTTCCATGACTGGCAGGGTAAGAAGGGGAGGAGCCTCTGTGATTGGCAGGGTAAGAAGGCAAGGACTCTCCCCTTGGCCATGGGACTCTCCCTTCTTTCCATCCTGGGGGCTGAATTTGCCTGGAGAATGCTTTGAACTCTGCTGAACACAGTCGGAAAACTGCTCTTCTAATGCAAGGCTTAAGTCTTACAGCTGAGGAAACAGAAGATCAGAGAAGTCATGTGACTCTTGCAGAGTCACACAGGTCCCCAAGCTTCCCTTAGGCTTGTCTTTATGCTCCCTGGTGACAGAAATGTGTCCACCAGCTTCTTTTCTCCCTGGGCCAGCTGGTTGCTCCCATGAGAGCCTGTCTCCTCCTCTGGCCCCCTGAGGATGGCAACGCTTGCCTCCTGGTCCAGAAACAAGCTCTAAGGCTTCCTGGGGCTTCCTGAGATCTTTCAGTGTCAGGCCCGCAGGGAGCCACAGGCAGGAAGGCAGGAGGACAAAGAAAGGCAGGACATCTCCAGAGAACTCAAAACAGAAGGAGTCCTAGGATTTTGGTTGAACAAATAAACAGCTGGGCTCCGTGGCTCCCCTTGGCTTTGAGCCTGGGTCCCCTTCTTTCTCTATGGTCTCCTGGGTCCCTGGGCTTTCTTCTTTGTCAGTGGCTCCAACTGCAGTCCCTCCCAGTCCAGTGAGGAAGAGAGCAGATGAAGAGACATCTCAGCATCCGTGGCGATAACCACGATTGCAGAGAGGCTGCTGGAGCACAGAGAAGGGGGCGACGGAGTCAGCCTGCTGGGGAAGGGCTGGACGAGGGACCTGGCTCTGGAGGGAAAGTAGACAAGGATAAGGTGGGAAGGCGTTTCTGGGAAGACTATATAATTAGCAGGGAGAAAAGGAGATTTCCCAAAACTACTATTTAAGGATTCATGTGGGGGGGCATACGTGAGGCAGGTGTGTGAACCACGCACTGTAATTCAGGAACTGCCTGTATTTATTTTAAAATCATTATTATCATCAATGGGAATAATAATAACCACAAGACGTAACACTTACCGAGGGCTTGCGATGGGGCAGGTACGGTGACCGACATGGTTTGCTTGCTCATATAAGTCATGTGTCTCACAATAACCCTGTGACATAAGAATGTTATCATCCCCACTCTGCAGATAGAGAAACTGAGGCTCAGAGAGGTTAAGCGAATTGCTCAAGATGCCACAGCTGCTGAGTGGCAGAAACAGGAGTCTAGACCCGATCTATCTGACACCAGGTTCTGCATTGTTAACTATTATCATCTCTTGTTGAGCATTCATTCATTTTTTAAGCAACTACGCTATGCCAGGCACTGCTCTATGTTTTCCTACGTTGATTCCTGACACTCGATTTAGAGGCGAATTTCCAGGGGCACAGCTACCGTATGGAGCCATGTGCAAACTGGAAGAGGCCTGTGAGCTCCACTGCGGCACCCCAAACACACTAGCCTGCATTGACAGGTGTGCCTCAGAACATGAAGCCAGCTTCCAGCATCAAAACCAAGCTAACTGCAACTCCCAACAGCAAGGACCACATGCCAGAGATCTGACTCTCACTGAATTCCAGCTAAAGGAATGAACTGGTAACCGCATGATAACGATTTTGCAAACAAAAAAATGAATTGAAGCAGCATAAGCAGGCAGGACAAATCCACATCCTTTTGATGACCAAGTCCTGAAAACAGGTCCCTCTAAGGCGTTTGAATCCCAACTACCTCACAGAGAGCTCTGAGCTATGAAATTCTAAACTTGGAAGGACCCTCGAATCTCTAGACTTTCCCAAACGTTGGTTGGTCAGATAGCTGATCACCATCTTTGCCTTATCCAGCAGGTACTACCCATACTATTAATTACTTTATATTTTTAAAATCCACTTTCCTTTCCACTTAAATCCAATTACAGTATTAGAAAGGGGAACTTTATATCACAACCTTTAAAAGGAAAGTCAGATGCCCTCACGTAAATGAGTTACTGCTGGAATAAATGTGCTGGCCCCAGGAAGTCATTCAGTTCAAAGCAATCTGAAAACTAAGGTCATAAATCTACGTGTCCCCCATATTCGGGGGAGAACAATAAGCTGCAGGGTGGGTAGGCAGCCTGCCTGGACCCCTGAGTGGCCGCTGCCTGGCCCGGACTGGCCATGTAGATTCTATGTCCTCACCCAGGAACCCTTCCACGGCCATCCCATTGTTTGATGGATGCCTTTTCTTATTTACTAGCTGCATGTCTGTCTGAATAGCCAGGCACCCCAGGCTCATCTCCGTGACCCTAAAAGTTCCCCAGCTGCCATTTCCATTGCAGGTTTCTCCGTGTCTTAGCATGAATCTGTTGCCTATGCCTCTTCCACTCTGTTCTCCACGGAAGTGCAGGTGAGGGGTACAAAGTGCTCCACTGGGGTCACCATGGTGAGGGCCTGGGGAAGAGTCATCTATCTATATGAGGAGCAGGTGTGATGGCGTGCCAGGAGCTGAACCCCACTGGCCTGCATTGGCTGTTTGCTCCTATAACTGACTGACAGGAAGCTGGACATGTCCCTCTGCTCCCATCCCTATAAGTGAAGGGTCAGACTGCAGTGGTGCTACTCAAGGTGGGGCTGCATCACAGACACATACAGCTGCACATGCTAATTAGGCTGTGGGACATTTCCCCATTTTTGTATTACGGGCTTCAGGTGACTCAGGTGGGGCGGGGGTAGGGAAGGTGAGTCCAGAAAGCCCACCCAAAGGTAAGACCCAGTGATGAGGCTCTGACCCCAGGTCCTACCAAGAGCCTGATGATGGAAAACAAAGGCCCAGGGTAGCAGGGCTCCCAGGGTGTCTGAAACTCTACTGACCATGTGTAAGTGAAACTCACTGCTCCAGCCACTAGATAACGCAGAGTCACAAAAGCGGAATATGAGCTGAATAGTCTCTATTTTGAAAAAGGGTTAAAAGTGAATTTGGAAAACTACATCTGAATAAATCTTGGAATTCTTTGAACAACTCTGCATGGTTTATTAAACAGATGGGTTTTGCGGGGGGCAGAGCCACCTACGTCTATATTTAATAAGACAGCTAACCTGGTAGATTGAAGTTATTTGTTTAGTCAACAAACCTTTACGGAATATCTACAGTATGTCAGGGAGTTTGCTAGGTGTTCTCCATATGCCAGGTCACATGTATTACACCGGCACTGCGAGATGGCAGAATAAGGTACCCCCAAATGATTTGGAAATTCGGAAATAAGAGCGCCCTCTGGTTAGCAATTTATTTTAAAAGTAAGCATACAGAATTGGAGGACAATTATATGAATTGTCCTTAAGGAGACAGAAAGGTCAAGGTGATGTCTGTCCAGCAGTCCCAGTCTCCTTCAATTGGTATTTCTCACTAAAATACCAACGAGGACACAGGAGAAACAGGCAAAACTTCCTCTAACTCATAACCACACTGAAAACCAAAAGGGATAAGTAAACTCTTGCCAGAATTAGGAAAGAATTTTCATGAACAATATTTGATGAATTCAGGCATATAAAGTGCCTGGCACAAAGAAACACTAACTGTTAACTGTGATTCATCTAAGGTCAAAGGAGCTAGACTGAGAAGAAGTACTGGTGACCTTGGCAAACACCGTCTTGTGAAAGAGAGAGGCCCAACCAGGCTGAAAGGTGTGAGGGGGAGCAGTGGATCGAACGGTGCCCCGCAAAATTCACGCGCACCCAGAACTTCAGAGTCTGCAGACGTGACTAGTTAGGATGAGCTCACACTGGCTTAGGACTGGCCCTCAATTCAATGACTGGTGTCCTTATAAAACAAGGAGAGGAGACACAGACACACACAGGCAAGAGGCCGTGTGCAGATGGAGGCAGAGACTGGAGTGCTGTATCTACCAGCCAAGGAACTCCAAGAAACGCTGGTGGCCACCGGAAGCTGCAAGAGGCAAGAAAGGATCCGTTGCTGGAGACTTCTGAGGGAGCGCAGCCCTGACCACACCTTGATTTCAGACCTCTGGCCTCCGGACCCATGAAACAATCAATTTCGGTTGTTTTAAGCCACCCAATTTGTGGTACTTTGCTACGGCACCCTAGGAAACTACTACAGGAGCTGTTGAGCCCCTCCTCTCCACTGGCAGAGAACCAGGGTCTGTATTCACCAGGAAAGTGGTCAGTCACCTTTCTGCTTTTGTGTGCTGCTTTATGAATCGGCCAGTGCTGTGTTCAGGCACTTCCTCCTCCCAGTATTTTCATCTCCAGGGAAAAGACAAAGCAGAGAGCAGCAGTGATGCAATGCATCCTGGGGGATGGGGGTCACTGCAGGCGAAACACTCCACTGGGGATGGAGACGGGACGGGTTTGGGGGCTTCGTGCGCAGGAACTTGGTACCCTTCAGGTGCTGCACCACTGCAGACACACAGAAAGCTCTGCCTGCCTGGCGGTGGAAGCTCCCACCACGGTTCATCAAAACTGCACACAGCAGATGCCCGTAAGACCCCAGGACCGGGGCCCGAAGCCGCTGGGCACACCACCCTCCTAGATGCACCCCTGGGAAAGGCTGGGACCATCACTCATGCGGCAGTGGCCAAGGCCAAAGGCAGTCCACGTAAGTCTGCCTGTTGCCAAACCCTGGCCTGGAGAGACACCCCTTCTCTAGAAACGAATAAAGAGGAGGAAATAGCAAAAATAAAGCCCATGAAAAGAACAGTGTGACATGAGTGGAAGAGAAGGTTATCCGGAAGTCTCTAAGGAAGAGGATACCTCTGGCAAAGGGGAGACTGAAGAATGTTTTAGAAACGCAGAAAGGGCTTTTGCAATAGGACGTCAGAGAACCTGGCTTCTATGAAAACGGGAAAAGGGAGTTACAAGGAGATCATTTGCAATGGAAGGAGAACTGAATATGACCAAAGGCAAATACCTCCATGAAGAAGACGGCTGCAAAAGTCCTTCAGAAAAATGGTAGCACGTGGATTGCCGAAGAACATTTTAAAGGAATAACCTACGGTGACTAAATAGGGTTTATGACATGGAAGGCTACCAGGGTTTAAAATCAGCAAATCATCTCATTATTTGTATCAGTAGATCATTTGACCAAGCTTATTGTCCATTCTTGAAAAAAAAATCCAGTAAACCGAAAACGGAAGAGTATTTTGTTGACATGAGGAACTATGGGAATGGTGAGCTATGTAATGGGATCCAACTGATGTCATGGACAAGGACCCACATTATCATCAAAGTAATTTAATGCTATCCCTTTAAAAGGAGGAGTCAGAGGAATTAGAAACCAGAAATAATAGTTCTTGCGTTTGCATGTACCACTGTTTTTAGTAACATGAATGTCTATCTGCAGCAACAGCAAGAGTAACATTCCCTGAAGCCTCAGAAGGACTAAGCATTGGTTAACACTTTACATAAAGTTCCCAGCTGAATCTTCACAATAACCTTACGAGGCAGGTACTGTCATTATACTCAATAAGCAGAGAAGGAAAACGAGGAACCGGGAGGTTAACTTTTTCCAGATCTCACAGTGGCGAGTAGAGAGCCAGATGCACTGGCTCTGGAATCCACGTCTGAATGAGAACGCCCAAGCAAATCAGCTGAAAAGAAAACCGAGCGAACAGCAACCAAGCACACCGAGCATTACCACTAATAAGAGACCAGGTTGTAAAATGGCTGGATATAAAAAGAAATGCATACGCCCAGCACAGTGTAAAAACAGGAAAGATAAAAGGGGAAGAGATAAATCCACTGAAATTAGCAAAACCAATAATAACTCTGGCAACCAAACAGTGAGGGAGAGAAAATCCTAACATGAATTACTCAGCCCTGTAGGAAGACAAACAAAGGAAAAACATGTCTCTGGAGGAAAAGACTAACTGTAAAGATCTTGATCATTTCCCAATTAATTTTAGGCTTATTAGAGTTCTTACAAGACCCCAAAGATTGTGGTGGAGAGACCCGGTTAAACGGATGGATTTTAAAGCAAACCTGGGAGAATATACCAGAATGTTTGGAAAAGCAGAGTAATGAGAAATGCCTTGCCCTAAAAGAAAATGATAGTGAAAACTGTTAAGAGAGAAAATCATTAAGAGTTCTCGTGATGAGAAAAAACATTTCTTTTTTTTTTTTTTGCTTTCTCTTTGAGACGCATGAGATGATGGATGCTAGCTAGCTAAACTTACTGTGTTCGTCATTTCACAATATACGTCAAAGTCAAACCGTTATGCTGTACACCTGAAACTTACACACTGATGAATGTCAATTCTATCTCAATAAAACTGGAAAAATGATTATTAAGCATACTTAATAATAAAAAATAAGGTACAAGAGTTATAACTTGAAAACAAGAATTGTTGGGAAAAGATAACCAAGCAAAATAACTGAAAAGGGGTTCCAGTAACGGGAAATTTAATTTATGGGAAGGTAGCGTCAGAAACAAGTGAAAGAAAGAAAAACCCAATATATGTTGTCCAAAACAATTAGCAAAATGAGATATTTCCTCCATTCCAAACACCAAAATAATACCGAAGTCCTACAGGGTGTGGTGTGAGAGAAGTCTCTGAATATGAGAATTAGGTAATGACCATCATAGGAGGCGGAGAAGTTAATTGCGAATGCAGGCGTGACAGAACGAAATGTGTCCAGACATTTGCAAGAAATTGTTTAGACTGAGGATAGAGTTCCAGAATAGGGAACATAAGGAAAGAAGACCATGACTGTACATTGGATTTAGTTAGGGAGTTTAGGCTATCCTATAAGTGATGAAGAACCAACTACAGAATCATTTTAAAAAGATAAAAGACATGGTCAGGTTAGGATTTTAGGAAGATGTTTTGGTTGGAAAAATGGAGGAGAAACCAGAGAAATGGGAAACTGAATATAATTAGGAAACTGCAGCAAGAGGCCAGGTGGAATACAATGAAGGTATGGAATAGGGCAGGTGGAATACAATGAAGGTATGGAATAGGGCAGGTGGAATACAATGAAGGTATGGAATAGGGCAGGAAGGATGCAGGGAGAAGGGTGGTCAGGTATAGAATTGAGAGATGCTCAGGTAGTAGAATCATCTAGACTAAGGCTTGCCTGGAAGGGGAAGGTTATGAGAGCAAAACGGAAGGGGAGGTCTTGGCTTCTGGTTGGTGACTGATAGAATTGAGGAATTCAGGAGGCAGAAGGGATGATGGTTAGGAAACGTTTATGTGACACGTGACTGAAGAGACTTGGGCTGTGACTCTCGGGCGTTACAAGGTAACAGCTCATACTCCCAGGGTGTGACTTGGCCAATGCCTACCTTCAAGGAAAAGCTGCTTTTCCCTGGCTCACTTTTTGAGGGGGTCTCTGGGGTTGTAATACAGGTTTCTCTTCTGTAAGTACTTTCTTCAAGTTGGAAGATAACTTATTTCTCCTAACAGCTCAGTTCCTGTTTGTTTTCCCTTTTACAAGGGCAATCCATGTCCTTTAGTTTTCTTATATCTGAAACATTTCTATTCAATTAGCTCATTTCTCCCTGAAGTCATATCCTTCACTTTAATAAGAGGAAAATGAGGCCACTCTATGTATTATTAAACTTCATTTCAGGCCAAAATTGAATTATACACTAGCAGTAGTTCCTCTCATGTATCCCAAGTTATTGTTCTATGATTCATGCTTCTGAATGGTTTTCCATCTTTTGGAGGCAGTGGGGGAACTGTCTTAAAGGAGCCTGAATTGTAGCTCAATGAGTATTTTTGAGAAGTCTGTAATTTTGGAAATTTTTACAGAAACATTTTTACTCACAACGACCCTGGAACAAGAAATCTGCTTCAGCCTCTACACAGGTGAGTTACTGTTTGTTTCTTTGCTTGTTTTCTTTTCCCAAATGTAGTGGTATTTTAAACGATCACATTTATCCCCAGATGAGGCAGGGTGATGAGATAGGCCCATTTTATCCAAACTCTCTGATTTCAGTAGTTCACTCTGGCATCATCCTTTCCTGAAAGATTATATTTAAATGCTCAGCTCACCTTGTCTGCCTTGAACAGTCTCTGCCTCTGTTTCTTCGGATTCACTCTGACTGGCACAAACTACTCTCCACCCCACAGAGCTGGGCGTTAGCAAGATGAGAAATGACGGTTAAGAACAAAGTCTCTAAAGTCAGACGGCCCTAGGTAGAACCTTGGTTCTGCCAATTCCATGCATGGCTCTGTGATGTGGGGGCAAGCTCCTGATGTCCCGAGACTCTGATTCCTCATCTGCGAAGAGGGGAAAGCAGAGGTTCCTTCCAGATAGGCCATTCAGGCCACTATGAGGTCCAGTGTGTGATCCTGCAGAAGCACTAGTATGGCATCCAGCCCAGAGTAAATGTTCAACACGGCACACGTACACGTGGCATCACGCGGCCTGGGACCGAGTCCCGCTGCCGTCTAGCTGTGTGACCCCAGCTGAATCACTCACCCTCTCTGAATCTCAGCTGCCACCGCATCGATATGCCAAAATGAGGGAAACGGATGTGACTCATGCAGTGACGGAACCCATCTACTGAGTGCCTATTCTATGTGAGACACAGAAGCATCACTTGACCCTGAATCCACTGCTCTCAGAAATGCTGGGCCCTGGTCCTTAAGGATATCTAGATCCCATGACCTTGGAGAAGTGCCTTGGATTGGCAGGAGAAACATTAGGGGGTGAGTGCAGGAAACAGCCAGGGCTGGAGATGCAAAAAGAGACGAATGCTAAAGACCAAGAAGGAAGGCTTCAGGGAGACTGAATTATAACAAGATAGAACTATAGAACTATAGAACTATAGATAGATAGATCCCCAAATGCCCCTGAAAAGTAAAGGGATGGGGTGAGCCAAGGCAATCTGGAGGCAGGGGAAATAAGTGAACAGGCAGGTTGGAAGGGGAAGGCATGTTAAGGAGATGATAATATTTCTCCATTTAACCAGGTGTTAGGAAATATCATAGAAGCCAGAGTCGCTTCTGCCCAAAGGATGCAGAGATTGCTGGGGAAACAGGCTCAGAGAGACTGAGTAGCTTGTTCAAGCTCAAGATCACGCGGCCATCATTTTCTATTAGAAATTTTCTCCTCAATCATGAAAAACTAAAAATATGAATCCACTCACTGGCGAGACTCTCTGACCTCCCAGAGCTTGAGCTGAGCAGGGAGGCATCCTCCCGACCATCGTCCTAACTGCAAAGCCGCCGCAGGCACAGCGATGCCTGTCTCTCTGTGGGCTCGTTTTTCATCCTACTTGGTGGACTCCCTGAGGGCAGGGACCTCGGTCTAACTCATCTTGTCTCCCCGTGCCCAGCAGGCTCAGGACTTAAGTTGTTGAGTGAGTTTAAAGAATAAATCAACACACAGGCACCTGAAAAACATGCCTGAGATCAGAAGAGAGAACAGAGGCAGACTTTGCACTGATCCGAGACAGGCTGCCTGGGACTCTGCAAGTCTCCGTGGTTGGTCTGACCATGGTGTGATGGCCCGTGAATGAAAGAGCCGCTGAGAGCCCACCATGAAGTAGCTCTACTGCCCAGAGGTGACGGATGACGGCTACAGGTCCCTCTAGACTCCTGCGTCCTCCTCTCATGCTCATGTGTGATCCCTGGATCACTGACACAGCGTGATGCAATGGGCTTTCCATTGCTCTAATGGCCTGGCCTGTCAGTGTGGACTTGTCACAACATATACGGGGACATGGGGGCATGAAGCCTACTCAGGACGCAAAGTGAAGAGTTTACTTAGGCCAACCTCAGTCTTACCCTCTCAGTTCCCCAGAAGCGACCCCACCCTCACCCCTACAGCCATTATGATGGCCAGACTTGGACAAACTTAGCTCTATTCCTGAACTACATGTTGAACGAATGAATGGAATAAAATGAATAAATGCCCACTGTGATTTCCAGCGAACCCACAAGACCTCATTGCCAACAGACAATAAAGCTGTCAGTTTTGAAAGTACAGTATCCTTAAAAAAGTTTAATGTACGGTTGGATTTGTATAGTTTCAGGTTCCCAGAACACTCACATATCACTTTATCTGGTGGTCAAGACCATGGGCTCTGGAATCCAAATGCCAAGGTTCTATTCCCGGTTCTGTCACTTGTCAGCCATAGGACCTCAGAAAAGTTACTAAACTCTCAGACCTCAGCTTATTCATCTGTTAAAATGAGGATGATGATGCCTATGGGCCCAGGGCTGATGCACACAGGTAAGGAGCATCCCCGTCGCTGCCTCATGGGGATGCTGGCCTCATCTTGTAGGAATGGCATTACCTGCCTATTTTACAGATAAAACCACTAAGGCTCAGGAAGATGACACGATTTGCCCAAGGTCACAGTGTCACCAAGACCCAGGAGATCTAGCTTGCCATAGTCAGTTTCCAGCCTGAAATGGACCCAAATTGTTCACAATCCAGGTAATTCTGCCTGACCCTTTCAGCCCACCTAATTCTGAGGGCAAAAAGCAGCTCACACTCAAAGGAGCAGCTGGGACTTCATCTTCCAGAAGGAAAGCTAATATATCCCGACAGCCGTGTTTGCTCAGAGCCAGAGACCCTGAAATTACATTCAGCACCAAGCGGAAGAGGGAAGGCTTAATGGATCTACGCGCTGCTGTTATGTACAACAAATGAGAAAACAACCGATGCTGGTGCCTGGTGAAGCTTCAAAATGCTCACAGCCTATGGGCACCTTCGTCTGCACCTGCTGAAGACCGTCTATATCCACTTGCAACCCTGAGAACTTCCTCTTCACCCACAGTCCCTCTCACAAATGAGTGGTTCTCAATGGAGGTTGCACATTAGCATTGGCTGGGCAACATTTGAAAAATAAATAAACAAGCAGAAGTATGTTAGATCTACCCACAGAGAGGTCAGATTCAAAAGGTCTAAAATGGGACCTAGTCTTTGCTTTTCAAAAGCTCTAGGTGATTAAACGTGCAGCCAGGGTTGAGAGCCACTGGGGTAGCTCGTGGTTATGGAGTGGCTGGTTGGATGGAGATATAAAGTCCTCACACTGTGTAGAGCACAGACATACTCAGGAGTCACAGAAATACAGGATGCTGGATACATAATGCACCGTTCTCCCAAACTGGACCCCACCCCTCCTAGGTCCTGCCAGGTTCTTATCGCCCGACCAAAACCTGGAAGAGCCCTCCATTTTGCCCTGCTAAAACCTGGCTCTCACACCACTATCTCACCCTACTAAAACTGCCTAGGTACCACCATCTCTCCTTGCTAAAACTCTGGCCGTGGACCACCCGCCATCTTGTCCTGCTAAAACCTAGCACTGGTACCACCATCTCACTCTGCTAAGACTTGGCCACGGTATCACCGTCTTGTAGGAGCCCTAGGTTTACCATGAATACCATCTTCTCCCGCTGCCACGCCCTCCTTGAGGCCCTCATCACACCCTTCCTGGGCTATTGTGGGTCTCCCTGCTTCCATCTGCTCTCCTTCCACACAGAACCAGAAGGAAGCATCTAAGCAGACAATTTAATGTCACTTCCGGGCTGGACTCTGATTTCCTAAAGGATAAACTGCAAACTTCTCAGCATGCCCACAACCCCAGCAAGACCTTCACAGTTTCCTCTGGTTTTCTAATCACATTTTTTGGTGGCTTCTCCACATTATTTCCACCTGAGCCAAATTCATCTATATTCATTTCTAGAACACACCATTCACCACCATACCTCTGTGCTTTCGTCCAGGCTGTTCTTTTTGCCAAGAACATCCGCACACCAGTGTACCGGGTGAAATCCTACTTGCTCTTTAAGATCTATTACACACGGACAAAGAATCTAGCATCACAGAAAGTGTCCTGGGCAGGCAGTTCCCAGCAGGACCCGCCTCCCCACTCTGGGCCAGCCAGGCTCTGGGCCAAGTCCCCTCCAGCATTACTGTTTAAAATCCCTGCTACAGCCCTATGGAAAAGGTATTATTATTATGTCCACATTATAGGTGGAGAAATAGGCACAAAAAGAGCTTTTCTAGCCCATTTTCTGGACAATGGCTTGGATGTGGCCTCTGGGCATGCTTTGGTAGCAGTGAGCGAGCAGAGAGAGGAGGAGAAGAGGAACAGAAATGGGCCTTGGGAGGGAGGGGCTCACAGAGATATCCGGCCAGTGAGCAGTTCGTGGGGATGAGCATTCATCAAATAACACAGATGTCTAATATCCAGTTTTTTTGTTGTTTTTTGCGGTACGCGGGCCTCTCACTGTTGTGGCCTCTCCCGTTGCGGAGCACAGGCTCCGGACGCGCAGGCTCAGCGGCCATGGCTCACGGGCCCAGCCGCTCCGCGGCATGTGGGATCTTCCCGGACCGGGGCACGAACCCGCGTCCCCCGCATCGGCAGGCGGACTCTCAAGCACTGCGCCACCAGGGAAGCCCTAATATCCCGTTTTAATGGTTTGCTGTTTAGAGCATGATTTGCCTCTCCCATCTCTGATAGTATCCTTCATTCTCCAGAAATTCAGCTCTCCATGCCCGTGCTCCAAGGAAGGGCTTTGGAAGGAAATCAAGGCAAGGGGCGTAGTGGGCGTCTCTGTTGACTCAAAGCAAAGAGGTGAGCAGGCATAGAGGGGAGGCAGGACTCAGACAGAGAGTCCATCAGAGCAGGAAGCTCGGAGTCAGATGACGCATTTGCCTGTTCCCACCACCACCCCACCAAGTGGCAGAGGTATTGGGAGAACAGAAAGAACTCACTGGGTTTCCCATCCTATGTGGAATAAAGATAAGTAGGTCCTATCCTTTATTTAAATCTCAAAGATAAGATACCTGTATGACGTGCCAAACCATGACTGCCATAGAGCCCAGGCCTTCAGACAGCAGAGACTGGGACAGGCAGACCAAGTGTGTCTCTCTAGCCACTTGCTCAGCTCAGATACATTTGCATAGGAACCCTGGAGCAGAAAACGTGGTCTTCATCCCTAGATGCTCGCTCTGAACTGCGCAGGCTTTCAAACCTCCACGTAACCAATTAAAAACAGGCGTGTTACGAGTGCTTTGGGCCGCAGTTGGTGATGACCCATCTGAGGGAATGGAATTTCCCCAAATAATGACATTTCTCCGTGCAGCCCACGGACAAGCGCAGACGGGGCCACCTACGAAGTTGTTAGATTGGCGCACCTTGGGCCCTTTGTTTCAGAGAGCAGTGATTATGTCTGCAGGACACGCCGAGTTCCCAGTGTCCCTCTCCTGTACGTGCCTTCCCTACAGATCACAGGCTGGTGAGGCGTCATCTGCCCCCAGGAAGCAAGGAAGGACATTTCCGTTTGTCCCACCCCCTGTGCTCCATACGGAGGTCCACACTCGTGCCTGACTACAAAGACCTGCTTTCTTCCTCCCAAACCAAATCCACCCAAACTCAAAGCTAGAAGCAAGGCCGAGAAGAGATCCCGTGGCCTCAGGAAAAGGCAGGCATTAGGCTGACTGGTCCAAATCAGAGATCAGCAAAGTACAATCCATGGATCAAACCCAGCAAATCCAGCCTGCCACACGTTTTTGTAAATAAAGTTGTGTTGGAAGACAGCCACGTCCATTCATTTATGCATTATTTGTGGCTACTTTCATGCTACCAAGGCAGGGCTGAGTAGCTGCGACAGTGATTGTTTGTGGTCCCCGAAGCCTAAAATATTTACTTATTATCCAGCTCTTTATAGAAAGAGATTGCTAACCTCTGGTCAGCTGAAACCATCCCGATATACTTCCAGCCACCGTACTTCTCATTTAATCCCCACCACAACCAATGGTAAGCATTACTGTCTCCATAATAGAGTAAGAGTGAAGTAACTTGCCCAAAGTCATGCAGCTAAGAGTTGAAGTCAGGATTTAAGCCCAAGACTGCCCCTGCCCTCGAGGCAATCACAACCTCCTTAGGAAAAAAGAGAACAGAGAGTCTATTAAGAGTTGGAGCCAAGAGGCCTTTGAGATCATCCTAGGTCAACCCCTCACTTTGCAGCAGTGATGCCAGGGCCCAGGTGAGGTGTGTGTATCCCGCCTTTGCTCGGTCCACTCAGCTGGAGAGGTGCTTCGTACTCCCTGAAGGCTCAGCCCTTCCCAACCAGGACGTTGAGTAGCCCAGAGCCCCCGGGCCCACCAGATAGAAGGGTCTAGGGTAAGTTATGTTGGTCTGATTCCTGGTTTCTGAGATGAGCTTTGGGTTGCCTCATTAGCTGTGAAGTTTCTGACTCTACAGTGAGGATACTACTTCAAGGATTGACTCAGCCCTCTAGTCATCATCGACCTCTCTGCTATGACCCCAGCCTGGCAGGCCTGGCACGCTGGCTTGAACCAGGCTCTGCCCCGCGTTGCTGGGCATCCTTCCAAAGCGCATCCGCCACAAGGGTCCTGCACTTGAGGAACTGGCCTCCTGAAACCATGGTGTCTAGTACATACCACCCGACCCGGACTCTGCAGCAGCTCCCACCCTCGGAATGGACTTCCTTGGACACCAACACCCCCAAGACCAGGACTGTCTCACTTTCAACACTCCGTGAGCATCAGGTTTCCCAGAATACTCTTCTCAGTCTCCGTAACCTCCATCTTCTTCCTCTCCTGTATCGTCAACTGCAATCCTTGTATTGATGACTTCCAATCTCTCTTGTTAGCCTTGATCACCGTGCTGAGCTCCAGACACATCTCTATAGTCTGCACATGCTTCAGTTTTTATACCTTTATCTCATGATAATGTCTTTCACTGCATTCTTTCTTCGCAGCAAAACTATACAATTTTTGAGAGCAGGACCTTATTTATTTATCTCTGTGTCCCTAATCTCTAGACACAACATCTCAAAATCAGTAGATATTTGTTAACTGAATGAAGTGAAAAAATGCACAGTGAACGAATGGGTGGGTGCAGACAGCCTTTGGCCCTCAGTTTCCCATGTAAGAAAACTCCCCTCTCATCTTTTCCTTACCCCGTTAGCTGTATCTCTAAGGAAGGACCACACTTGAGGAAGAGTCAAGTGAACACAGGTTAAGGTGAGAACTAAGGATAGTTACCAAACAGTATTTCCCTGTTTATTAAGGAACCATTCTTAGAGCATCTACTAGGTACCAACTATTGTGCCAAGGTCTTTATATGTATATTTCTTAAGTAATTACGCGAAGGATGATGGGTTATCAGCTCCACTTTTACAGAATGAGAAAACTGAGGCTAGACGGCAACCTTCCCAGAGTTTCCCAGATGGTGAGTGATGGCGCAGAGGGAGGGCCCAGCTCTCCAGCTGTTGCCATTACAACACACCCCCTTCCTGAGCTTTCCTGTTATGTCACTGATTTGTGAAACAAAGTTAGAGGCTTCCCAGACTGAACAAACCCAGAATAATATCGTTATGTCCTAGTTAATTTTTTTTAAGGCAAAAATAAATAAGGGCAGCGTGTTCCCTGGCCTCCATCCCATTGTTTCTAGGATCGCCACACACCACAGCTCAGTAGGAGCTCAGAGTGGGCGGAACCAACAACCACACAGGGACAGGCTGGCTTTCCCCAGCCTCTTCCCGAGGCCCTGGAGGGACGGGATGGGGGAAGATGAGGACCCACCCAGTTAAGAGAGGAGAAACCGGCCACTCTGGCAACAGGTGGGTTTCAGAAAACATTATCACATCGTCACATGGGATGGAGTGTGTGCTGGGGGCAAAAAAACTGGGTCCCTTCTAAACTCCAACACAGAGCTGGGACCTTAGTCAAGACCCTTCCCTACTTTTGGCCTCAGTTTCCACATCTGGGAAAGGAGACGGTGGCTGGTGTCATGGGCTGAACTGTGTGCCCCACAAATTCGTATCAAGTCCCAGTACCTGAGAATGTGACCATACTAGGAGATAAGGTCTTCACAGAGGAAATTAAATTAAAATGAGGTCAAATGGGTGGGCCCTAATCCCATATGACTGGTGCCTTTACAAGGAGAGGAAATTAAGACGCAGACACACAGAGGGAAGACCTTGTGGAAACACAGGAAGGGGAAGATGACCACCTACAAGCCAAAGAGAGCAGCCCCAGAAGGAACCAATGCTGTAAACATCTTGGTCTGGGACTTCAAACCTCCAGAATTGTCAGAAAATAAACTCTGGAGGTTGAAGCCACCCAACCTGTGGCACTGTGTCATGGCGGCCTGAACAGACTCATACAGATGGACAGGATGGACATCTGGTTTCTGCTCCGGCTATGACACGCAGGTGGGTGTGTCCAATACCGTGGGGTCAACTGAAGAGAGTAGGGTTACGAGAGGTCAACAAAGGTGGCCAGATACGGAACTGGGGCTGTTTACATTGGAGGAGGAATCACAACCATGGAGGAAGCACAACCTTTCCTTCTCACGACACTTACTGGGTGAGGAAATTTGTTTGAGTCCGTTAGGGCTGCTACAACAAAAATACCACAGAATGGGGGGCTTAAACCACACACATTTATTCCTGACAGTCCTGGAGGCTGGGAAGTGCAAGATCAGGGTGCTGGCAGATTCGGTGTCTGATAAAGTCCCACTTCCTGGTTTGCAGGCATCTGTCTTCTCGCCGTGTCCTCACGTGGCAGGGAGAGATCACCTCTGTAGCTCCTCTTTTCTCATAATCCCATGACCTAATCACCTCCCAAAGGCCCCACCTCCACATAGCATCACCTTGAGGATTAGGTTTCAACATGTGAATTTTGGGGGGCGGGGGGGACATGAACTTTCAGTCCACAGCAGAGCTGGTCACCCTGAATGGAAGCAGCAGGGGGACAAATGTCACCATGGGCATTCCTCAGGGTCATGAGCTTCCCATCTCTGGGGCTATTTAAGCAGAAACCCAAATTGGATCTGAGAATGGTGACGAGGGCTCGGGCTGGATCACGGCAGAAGAAAGTTGATGCAGCACACATCTCATAAAAGCTTTCTCAAAAGGGAGATGGCTGTCAAAGGAATCATGGGATTCCCACGCCTGGAGACGATCCAACAGGGTCCCAAGGCCACCTGCAGGGTTGTATAGATCCCCACCCCTGGTCAAAGTTTATACTAATAGACCTGCACTCATCCACAGAACAAACCTTTCGAGCATCCGCTGTCAGGCACAATGCAAGAGGCTTAGCGACACAGCGGAGACAAGACCAAGTCCCTGCCCTCAGATGGTTAATATTCACTCATTCATTCATTCACTCAATTACCTCTTCGAAGAGCCTTCCCTGAACATCTCATCTCAAACAGTGCCTCCAGACCCCCTTTCTTGTTTTATGTTTTCCTGGAGGACTTAGAACCTCCAGCCACCTTCTGCATCTGGTGCTTGCTCGTTTGTCAATCTCACTCACTAAAATGCAAGCACCAGACAAAGGGGATTTGACTCTTTTACTAATTTATTCCTTGCTGTGCCCAGATTTCAGGAAATCAACAAATAATGATTGAGTCCAACTCCACACAAGGCACCAAGGCAGGTGCTGGGCGAACAGTGGTGCATCTCACAAATCTGGTTCTTGTCTTTATGGCCAAGAAACACACCAACCCGAGGAAATTGAGAAAATAGCACGAGCTAACACTTACTTTCTGTGTGCCAGGCACCCGAAGACCTTCTATATCTTATTTCTTTGAACCCCCATTGTGCCTCTATGAAGTTATGTGCCATTATTATCCCTGTGTTACAGGTAAGTCAACTGAGGTTTCGAGAGATTAAGTAACTTGCTCTAAACCACATGGCAATAGGCAGAAGTGGGGTTTGAACCCAGCTTTGGGGGCAGTACGGTTCCTAGGGCTGGGCACCCAGGGTCCCTGTCCTGGCTCTGGTTTTAGGGACCCCACTAGGATCCTCCTTCTGCCGTGTTCCCTGTCCCTGCACAGAAGGATTCTGCAGGACCAAGACGATGTGCCAGTGTGGAGCCCACGTCCCCACTCTGTCCCACCAAGGACCATGCAATTCCCCTGAGCAACACCCCAAAGGTTTCCTGGGCAGGACAGGCCTCATCGTGGCTCTGGGTTCCCTAGAGCAGCCCAGGCTCCTGCGGGCACATGAGGGGGTCTAAGGTGACGCTGGAGGGAGGGCCTAAGTGGGTGGGGAGGGAGGAGCTTGGACGTGCGAGCCGGGGGTCCAGGCATGCACACAAGCCCCTCATGGTCTGGGCTGCAGCTGGGGCAGGGAGGTGGGGGACAGCCGTGGTCTGGAGGGCCCCGTTCATACTTCAGCCCCTGCCTCACAAATGTTAGAGGCAGGCCTGTCTGTGGGACTCCAGGCTCGGACCCTTAATTTCCGTGCTGTGTCCCACAATGATGCCATCTGACCCAGCCCAGAGCCAGACTGGGGTAGGGCAAGCAGGATGCCTGCTCTCCAAGCTCAGGCAGGACGGCCGAGGTGCCACACGGCATGTTCACCTGGGAAGGGAACGTGCCGCGTGGGGAAGGGGCTGAATTCAGACGGCTGGGAGGATGCGCCCGCAGGGCCAAAGGGCAAGCGGCACAAGGCACAGGGTTCCACCGCTCCACTCAGCCTAACCAGCCTCCTGCCCCAGAGGATGGTACCACCTGCTGGTGTCACAGTCGTGCGGCCTGGGAGTGGAGAGCAGGGGCAACTGGACCCCGGAGTTACGGGGGAGATGACCAAATCCCTCCTTCGCCAACCTTACTGGCAGTTCTGCCTGCTTACGTCTGTCTGTCTCCCTTCTCACTGCCTTGCCCTTTATAAGAAATGAAGATAGATTATTTTTAAATGTTTGCTCCATCTCTTAAATACAACTTTACATTCCATATTTTAATCAAAAGCCGATGAGTTTCAAAGTACTATAAAGTGCTGAATGAGTATATGAAATTGTCCATACGAAACCGGCAGGAGGAAAACGCACTGGGGTGGATGCTCCGGGTGGTGGGTTTATGCGTTCTGTGTCATCCATCACCTTGTTTAGGCTTTTCTGTACTGTGTAAACTCCAAGTCACAACCCTGACTTGCTTTTCTAACCACTTTCAGGTGAATGAAATTTTAACGATTCAAGTCTCTTCTTTTTCTTTACCGAGAAATCCCTAGCAAGATTAAGCAACTCATTTCTTTAGTATGAACCACTGCTTGTTCCCATGGGATGGTAAAAAGAATAGATTCCCCATCTTTGCCTTAAATAGGCATAAGGGAATTGGAATTTTTAATCCCTTAAATGGAAACAAGCCCAATTTCAAGAATGTTATAAAATAAGAGTCAAGAGAAAGGTAAGAGTGAGAAATAGGTAACACCAGGTGAGTAAAGTGATCTGGAGCTGTATGGGGTGGGGTGGGCCATGGGGGAGGGACAGCTGGGGACCCTGTTGACCTTGGGTCAAAGTCTGGCTCCACCACTTCCTTCTAATTATGAAAGTTGGGGCGAAACTTGACTTTTCTGAGCCTTACTTTTCTCATCTTTAAATGGGGATGATAACCCTGAACTTCCTTTCTTCCCCCTTCACACCTTCTATTTTTCCCCTGGCTAATTCCCATTCTTCCTTTAATTTCAGTTTATGTGTTGCTTCCTCCAGGGAGCCATTCCTGCCATCCTGGCCCAAGCCGTGTGGCCCTGTGAGATGGGTTCCCACAGCTCACAGGCTACCTGTCCACCTGTATGTCCACTGTGAGTCTTCACAGATAACTGGTTTTAAATGGTCTGCTTCCTCGTTAATTGGTGAGCTCCTGGGCAGGTGACAGCTAAAAACTATATCCCCCAAATCTAGTAGGTTCTCACTAAGCGTTTGCTGAAGGATGGTGCCCTGTAAGACGTAGCACTGTTGTTTCAAACAACAAATATTTACTGTGTTACAGTTTGCCTGGGTCAGGAGTTCGGGTGTGGCTTACTTGGGTGTCTCTGACTCAAGGTCTCTTATGTGTTGCCGTCAAGCTGTCTGCTGAGGCTGCAGTCTCATGCAATGGCTAGAGTGGGGAGGGGGCGTCTGAGTCCAGGCTCACTCATGTGGTCCTTGGCAGGCTTCTAGCTAGATGCCCCTCGTGGTGCAGTACCTCAGGGGGATAGGAACACCTGTCTCCGGTGCCGCCCCCAAGCTGCAGGCCATAGAGCAATGCTTACAGGTGGGACAATCTCAGAAATACCTAATGGGGGCAGAGGGACTCAACAGGACATTCAAGAGCATTTCTTTCTGGGAAGACTGCATCCCTGGCTTTCATTCCCAGTGAGACCTTTCCCCCCACAACTGTGCACACATGGTTATTTAACTTACAGTCCCACTGCCACTACCCTACTTCAGACCCCCACTGTCTCAGACCCGGATTTCACCGCAGTCTCCACGCTCTGACCTATCACTGCCCCGTTTACTTTAAGTCCCCATCTTTCAGCCAAAGTGGTCTTTCCAAAATTACAAATCTAAAAACAGAGCATCGTAAGTATTTTTCAATGGCTGTCCACTGACTTGCACCCCAGGCTTTCCATGACAGTCCCAACTTCTCTCGAGTTTCACTGTCTCCTCTGTGACTACACCCTCTCACTTTTTAATAAGTATTCACTCTGTGCCTACAAAGGGCCAGCGACTGTCATCGTTGATGTGGATACATGGCAGGAAGGCAAAACTCCTGCCCCCAGGGAGCTCGAGGTCTGATGGAGCAATCAGAGGATGACAGTCTGGGTGACAAGCATCCCGCAGAGGTGTGAGCAGGGCAGGGCACCCATTCCAGAGCTCCCTTCTTTTCCTTTAAAGCTTTTGTCCCTTCACACCGATCACAAGACCTATTCCCAAAGAGATTGATCTAGACTCCAAATGCAAAATCAGAGAGAAGCCTTCTAAGAGTTTCAAGCAGTGGTATTTAGAGAAGTGTATGGGGGAGGGGTGGAAGGGTGGGGGAGGGTGGAAGGGTGGGGAAGAGGGGAAGAGAACCTACATCCTCTTTATTCTGTGTCACTTGTTTTTATGTCTTTCCCCTCCCCTCCCCGCAGTGGTCTCATTTATTCAACTGAAGGACTCTTCAAGTCTTAGAGTCTCACCGTGAGCTCCTTGGGCTGGGACCTTGCCTAGCTCCCCTCTGCAGCCCCAAGACTAATTCCCGGAGAAGAGGCTCCTTCTTCATAAACAGAGCTGGACGTGTAGAAGGGAGCTGGCCTCACAGCAGCGGGAAGGCAGGGCCACCATCCCATCACCTGAGCTCTCATCCCATTTCCCTGCCTTCCCCACCTGACTAGAGGTTCCCAAAGGGCAGGTGCCGGTCTGGGCACGCGTGGACTGACCCCCGACAAGGCTGGTGGGGTTTCCAGAGACAGATCACCTGCATTACAAGCAGAGCTCGGCGGTGCCGTCACCTCCCCCTCTGCGCAGCCTCAACACCAACCGCCACCTTGGAAGTCAGTGGTCGCTTTCCCATCATGGCTCTATTCCACGTGCAAAGGGGAAGGCGCTCAGGAGTGATGCAGTTTCCTCATCGGTTCATCTCAGGTATAAGGTACCTACCTGATCCGACGGGGAGGGGGAGGACAGCATTGAAGGCTAATCCCGTGGGGCTCCAGACAAGGAGCAGGGGGCGATTACAGCCATGGACTGACCTCCCACTCCATGCCAGGCACTATTCTAATGGCTTCATATGCACTATCTTTTCTAAGCTCAGAAGCACCCTGTGAGCTAGGATCTTTATCCTCCCTTTACAGACGAGGAACTGAGACAGAGACCATTAAGGAGGACGCCCGAGAGGTATGCGGGGCTCTGACGCCAGGCAGCGTCCGCACAGCGTGTCCTCCGCCTCCCCTCGTCTATCCTGTTCATCTCCATGTTCCTGGAGGTCGGCAGATGAACTGGCCTCCTGGTTAAGCGTGTGGTACGGATCATGTTCCCTTCTCTCGGCAGTGATCGGTTTGCAAGTTCTAATATGCTACGCTGTACACTTACTTTTGCCCACATATGAGAGATTGCAGAAATAATTTTAAAAACCCCTACATAATAAAAGACATTGTTGCCTGGTCTGAAAAAAAAAAAGTCCAGTGAACTGTCACTCACAGTCACAGTGTTTGCTCCATCCCCTTCCTCATACTCTGTATGGGGCACCCTTCATCTTATCACCATGACTAATAAATCTTTTTGGATCAGAGATGCCCCCCATGCAACCCATAGACCCCCTTCACTCAAAACGATCGTATTTACAGGCAACAGTGCACAGGGCGTCCCCAAAGGTTGTTCAGGTTGTGCACTGCATAAGGGCACCAGGCCAAGGGGCCTCCGGTGGAGGCTGAAATCCAGCCCACACTCCACTCAGCAAGCCCTGACCCTGGAGAGGGCATCCAGGAGGAAGGGGACAATCTTGATGATGGATCTGCCCAGAGAAGGAGCCCCTTTTGCAGTTTTTCCTCCTGAAAATGTTGGGCATCATCTTTTTCTAATTTGTATAAAGTCCTCTTTTGAGCTAGAACTGGCCTCGGCACTTACATATAATTCAAGGACAGCAGAGTCCCCAGAAGCCCATCAGTGGACGGACCGGGGGCACGATGGTTCCTCAGGCCAAGAACTGTAGAGTCAGCTCCCACCTTGTGAATGATGGGCTGGTACCAACAGGCTCCCTATTGGTCAACAGTTTGGGCTCAGAACATACTTCTACAGACAACGAATTCACAAGGTGTCAAGGGCTCAGCACAGCCCCCTAAGCTACTGACCTTGCGGTTCAGGAATCACGGTGCAGTCGTAGTCATGGCTACGACTAAATGCATTTGGGCTCATTTATGAGGATTAAAACCAACGTGCCGGCCCCATGTCTGGCATATAATAAATACTCATATAACCCTGCCCCCGCGCTTTTTGGGGTTGATTCTGTGCCAGAATGCCAAACTTGGACAGTGTAAAAATGAGCTTTGCACAACACCTGTCAAGGGAAACCTCATAAAATACACGCTCTATTCTTATCATCCAAATATTTTTTTTTCTAAATCAACCTAACATTGGAAGATGGGAACCACCTTGGGGCCATGTAGGGATGAGCTGGGTAAGGATAAAAGTGTAGTGGCAGGTCTCAGACGGTGGAAGGCTGGAGAAACAAATGCCTTCTGTAATTGTCTTTCTCTTCAAGTTTATTGAGAACATATGGGGTGCTGGGTAAGAGTACAGGGAAGCACTTTGCAAATGTCATCCTTTGTGATTCTCACAATGACCCTGTGACAGGGGCTATGACCCAGCCTGGGAGACCCTGAAGGCGGGGGTCAGGCATGGCCCCAAGGTCTCACGCTAACACATAAGGCAGAAGTGAAACTGTACACCCAGACCCCTGGCTCCACGACACCTCCTGCATGGCTGAGAGCACAGATCTGGGTTTGAATCCGAACTCTGCCATATCCTAACTGTGTGAGTCTGGACAACCCCATTAACCCCATGTAATAAAATGGGGATAACTGTAGCACCCACCTTAGAGCATTGCTGGAGGATTAATTGATCTCTGATAACATTTAGATGAGTGCCTGCCACTTGCATACTGTTCATTTCACTACCATGGCTGTTATTTTGATCACTGCTCTTTGAGTGTTGGTGGTTTGACGGTGGTGTGTGCAGGGAAACCGAGGGTGTGGGGGGAACACTTGCTAGCCTCAGCCCCGATGGTGCCCGCCTGTCCAGAATTCCCATCTGTGCTCTGAGGAACAAGCCGGTTGTTTGTCAGCAAATGCCCTTTCCTGTTGAGGGGATGGTGACAGAAAAACATCGAGCTGTTTCTGGCAGGAAACAGCCCGGCAGAAACTGGCTCTGGGGCTGAGTGATGGATGGTTGCTGAGACTTTACAGAGATGTGACTCCAAGGTCGCCTTCGTGCCTCCTCAACGAGCTTTCTCCTGATAGAGCTTATCTAACGTTCTGGGGAGACCCGCCTGGCAAAACTCAGGAGAAGCCAGCGTAGAGCATGAGGGAGGACCACAGAGCAAACCCATCAAAGGAGCTGCATCCTGAAAACTCCCATTTTCCACATTACAGGAGCACCTGGAATACGATGGAAAAGACATCAGAATCAGAGTGGGGGGATGGACCTAGAGATTGTCATACTGAGTGAAGTCAGTCAGACACAGAAAGACAAATATCATATATCGCTTATATGTGGAATCTAACAAAAAGGTACAAATGAACTTATTTACGGAACAGAAGGAGAGTCACAGATGTAGAAAACAAACTTATGGTTACCAGGGGATAAGAGGGAGGAGGGATAAACTGGGAGACTGGGACTGACATATACACACTACTACATACAAAATAGATGACTAGTAAGAACCTGCTGTATAGCACAGGGAACTCTACTCAATACCCTGTAATGGCCTATATGGGAAAAGAATCTAAAAAAAGAGTAGATAGATGCATATGCATAACTGATTCACTTTGCTGTATACCTGAAACTAACACAACACTGTAAATCAACTATATTCCAATAAATATTAAAAAAAAAAAAAAAGAATCAGAGTGGGGGAGACCCAGACTCCAGCTGTGTCCTACCATTAATCAGGCAGCTGTGTGGCCTCGGGCCACTCTCTTCCCCTCTCTGGGCCTCAGGTGCCTCCTCTGAACAATGTAGGGGCTGGACCAGAGCCTGGACCAGGGTCCTTCCAGATGTGAAATGAATTTTTTAAGAGAACAAGAATCTATGTTGTGTCTTATCTTTTAACTCTTCCCCTTCATTCATCCATTCACTAACTTATGCATTCTCTCCACCAATTCAGAGTGGCCAAGCGGAAGACCCCTTCACCCCTCAAAAATCCAAACAGAACAAAATTGTCCTCAGCAATCCCAAATGCCTGGGAATTCAACACACTCCCTCAGAGACCTGCTGCCAAGGTCTGAATGTTTGTGGCTCCCCGAAATTCACATGTTGGAATCCTAACAACCAATGTGATGGTGTTGGGAGATAAGGACTTTGGGAGATGATTAGGTCATGGGGTAGAGCCCTCATGAGTGGGATTAATGCCCTTATGAAAGAGACCCCAGAGAGATCCCTCACCCCTTCTGCCATGTGAGGACATGGCAAGAAGCTGGTCACCTGGAAGACGGCTCTCACCCAACCATGCTGGCACCCTGATCTATCTCAGGCTTCCAGCCTCCAGAACGGTGAGCAATACACTTCTGTTGTGTATAACCGACCCAGTCTGTGGTGTACCGTTACAGCAGCCTGCGCGCACTAAGGCACCTGCTACTCCCCAGGACTTCCTGCAGGGTGGGGTCTCTGCTTTATTGTGCGCCCCCAGGTACAATGGTCAGACCTTCACTTTCTTCCAAAAATCCACTCACACGAAGCATTTTATCAGCTTGGGTCAGATTCGAGTGGAGGGTTATATGACAAGCAAATGATCCCCGCCTGCTCTGCCCCGTCTCCTTTCATCACCAGAAAGCCCACATTTTTCTGCCTCTGTTAGAGTAGCTTCCCCTTTCCCCAAAGCCTGGGTTTCTGGCCATACCCAGACCTTGAGAATGTGGATGGGGCACCTTCTACTGGCCAACTTGTAAAGCCAAATGCACAAGAGCAGGCGCTCAGCGACACAAAGGTCTTCTCTGTAAAGACATTCACTCTCCTTAAGAAGCAGTCTAGATTTTCAGCAGCAAAAAATAGTTTCCTTCATTGCACCTGTACTGAGCATCTCCCAAGTGCCAGGAACTAAGCAAGAATACAGAGTTGCAAGGAGTTCTATTAGCCACACTGTCTAAATTTAAATTAATTACGATTAAGACTTCAGTTCCTCACTCACAGTAGCCACATTTCACGTGTTCGACGGTCCGATGCAGCTAGTGGTTACCATGTTGAACAGAGCAGGTATGGAACATCATCACTGCAGAAAGTTCTACTGGAACGCTCTGGTCCAGAAGGAGCAAAGAGAAAGGGAAGGAAGAGCTACGTCAGCCAAGAGGCAAAGCGTCAAACACGCATGAAGAGAAGTCCCACCGAGCACAGCATTAATGCCTAACTGCCCCACAGGCAGGAGCCACTCGCTGGTAACCCTTAACGGGAGAGGTGTTTGTTGAAGGGTTGGCATGTTCCACCCTCTTCAGCCTTAAAGAAAGATGGGAGTGTCATCTATGCGGCTGAAGGCAAATCCTCTCCGTGTCGAGAGGTTCAACTCATATGCCTCCTCTTCCCAGATGTTTCTCTCCTTAACTCCTGAGACAGTCATCTTTTTCACTCCTGCCACGTCCATACACACTCTACCTTGGATCACAGCCATGGGTGTATGTGTCTTACAGTCCTTTCCAGCTGGGAGCTCCTTCTCTATCCTCGGGTCCTAGCACGGAACTTTGATAACCGAGTGAACAAATGAGTCTGTGAAAAGTGAATGAAGAAATGCATGAATGAAGAAATGAATGAACGCACACACCATGGCCCTTCCACTATGGGCTTAAACCAGACCTGGTATCTCTGTTGTAAACCTCTCCATTCACTGTTGAACTGGGAGAGTCGAAGGTTCTATGCCAGCTGTCTGGTTACCATCTCTCTAATCTTGGAAATCTATGGGAACTAAAGGGAGGGCTTATCCACCTCTAATCGTCCAGAGCAACACCTATACACAACTCTCACGCAACCATGCAGTTTTCACTAGACAAAAATAATTCACATGCGTCACATTTTTCTCTAATAAATGGGATGGTTTTGCCTGCACAGAAACATCCTGACTCTTCTTGCCACACCCTCTTCTTCCTATGCCTGTTCCCTCCAGACTTGGAGGAGTGTCCTCTCTGTTGATGCAAACTCTCTCCATGTGTCTTTGATCTAATCAATAACCTCCTATTTCCAGTGGGCATCGATCCACTGATACTGTTCCCTCTCCTGCACGATCCCTCGTCCACCATTGCGCATGGTTGGTTTTCTGTAAATTCCGATGGAGGACGCCGATCCCTCAGCACCGTTCTAACACACCCTAAGCTCATTTGATTGTCCCTGGCTCAAGTCCAAACCATGACCCTTTCTGTTTTTCTTTCCACCATCAAATCTCTTAAAAGATGCACCATGCCTTCACATATTGCTCTCACATAACTGTCAAGCAGACTAAAAGAGACCGTGTAGAGCACGTCATATCTAGAGCTGAAGAAAACAGACATTCACTGAGTTTGTTGTAGGGGCCAAACACTGTCCTGAGCACTTCACACATCCGGACTATGGACTCCTCGAGGAAACCCTACGAAGTGGTGCAGTTATGATCCCCATCATGTAGATGAGGAAACCGAGGACCAGTGGAGTTAAGAAATGCACCCAGGATCACACAGCTCATCAGGGGCGGAACCTGATTTGAATCTGAATCTAGAGCCCAGGAAACTAACACAGAGCAAGTGACTTTGTGGTACTCCTGGAAAAGACCACAACATAGGCTACAAGGGAGTAGACAGCTGCTGGGGATACTTGCATGGAGGCTATGGATAAAGTCAAGGCCAGTTGCAGTAGGAGCAAAAGGGAGATTGGGCGGAAGCAAATGGGTGGGTCCAGTGATGAGTGGGAGGCTGAGCTCTGACGGTGGGCAACTTGATGCAGTTGAACAAGCGAAGAAGACATCAACAAACAAAGGTGAGGTGACCCAAGGAAGAGGACGAAGAGCTGAGAAAGGGACTTCCCTGGTGGTCCAGTGGTTAAGACTCTGCGCTTCCACTGCAGGGGGCGCAGGTTCGATCACTGGTTGGGGAACTAAGATCCCGCATGCCCCACGGCTTGGCCAAAAATTTTTTTAAAAAATAAAAGAGAAGAGAGTCCGCCTGCTGATGCAGGGGACGCGGGTTCGTGCCCCGGTCCAGGAGGATCCCACATGCTGCGGAGAGGCTGGGCCCGTGAGCCATGGCCGCTAAGCCTGCACGTCCGGAGCCTGTGCTCCGCAACGGGAGAGGCCACAACAGTGAGAGGCCCGCGTACCGCAAAAAAAAAAAAAAAGAAGAGCTGAGATAAAGTGACCAATTTCTCAAGGTCAGCCTAGCTGGCAACATACAGCTCCACGTGGTCCGTGGTGCATTTTTGCTAGACCGTGTTCACATCGATGGATGGATCAAGGGGCACAGCATGGTGACTGTAACTTGCTTTGGGTGAATCCCTGCTCCTCTGTCCCTCAGAACACTTACAAATATGACCCAGATGAAATTTAGAATAGCACTGAATCAGGGGTTCTGGCTAAATCACAGAGTACCTACATTCACTTGGCATCTCTCACTGGTTTAATGTAGTCACTCAGACCTAGCCTGCCTCCCTGCCTTAGGTCTGCCTGAAGAATTCAAATAATAATAATGATATACATGAAGGTGGACACATTTGGAACCTTGGAAAGAATAAAATTGAGGGAGTGTGCTGCTGCAGAAATTCGTTCGAGCCGTGAGGTGGTACCGAGCACCTACCCAGGTCTGCAGCTGTGAACAAGGGGATGCTCATTCGGGACAGTCACATCAGGCCAGGAAGACTGCTGCTACGTGAATAACCACTGGCGTACAGCTGTGATAAACACTGATGAAAGAATCCCACATACAGTGAGAGCACCCCCTGGAGCAACTCACAGAGTCTGGGTTGAATCCTATCCTCTCCAATTGAGAAATTTTTTTCTTTCCTTTTTTTTATATTTATTTATTTATTTATTATTTATTTTTGGCTGTGTTCGGTCTTCATTTCTGTGTGAGGGCTTTCTCTAGTTGCGGCGAGCGGGGGCCACTCTTCATCGCGGTGCGTGGGCCTCTCACTGTCGCAGCCTCTCTTGTTGCGGAGCACAGGCTCCAGACGCGCAGGCTCAGTAGTTGTGGCGCACGGGCCCAGTTGCCCCGTGGCATGTGGGATCTTCCCAGACCAGGTCTCGAACCCGTGTCCCTTTCATTGGGAGGCAGATTCTCAACCACTGCACCACCAGGGAAGCCCGTTCCTTTTTTTCTTTTTGGCCCATTACATAAATCACTGAATCTCACTGGCCTTATCTCTAAAGTGCTAGAGCCCTGGAGAGTGGTGGGAAAATGAGATGATACGCACAGCACTTGACAATAGTAAGAGCTCAATAAATTGTTATTATTTATCATCACTAAAGGCTATAACAGCATTGACAGTGATGATGATGGTAATGATGATGACGGTGATGGTGATAATCTGATGAGAGTGACAATGATGGTGACGGTGATGATAACTGATGATGCTGATGGTGATTAAAATATGACGGTGACAGTGATAGTGATGGTAATGATGATGTGATGATGATTGTGACATTGATGGTGACAAGAGTGACGATGATGGTGATAGTGATGTGATAATCATGATGATGGTCACAATGACGGTGACAACAATAGTGAGATGATGGTGGCAGTGAGGCTTATGTCATGGCATGACCTTAGCTGATCCCACTCTCCCCAGCACTGAGGACCCACAGTGGCTACTCGACAATAAACCTGGAACTTGAAGCCACGTGGGTACCCTGCTCTGGCTGTCAAGTTCCAAAAAGAGCAGACTGGCATTTCCACGCTGGTTTTCTCCAGCTACATTTCCACTTCTGGCCTCTGCTCACGCAAGCGTCACCTCACTCTGAGAAAATGCCAGCCTCTTCGAGGTGAGCCGGAGCCTAGGGAGGCGGGCGCAGGAGCATCGCCAAAGGTCAGGATGACTCAGCCATCTTCTAAGCTGCTGGTGATAGGGGAGGGTGGTGCTGTCAGCACAAGGAGTGTCTAGAGCCCTCTCCACCATGCTCTCCATCACAGTGAAGAAGCTTGACTCACCATTTCTTTTGCCTCTTCTGCAAGTCTAATGTGGGAACCTAGCAGATGTGTATAGTTGAGCTGCCACTGACTGTTCAACTGCAAAACCATGGAGCAAATTCTTCCACGTCTGCCTGGAAAAATCTCCCAGGAGGCCCTGGCTGGAAGGCACACCGGTGCTCAAGGAGCTGCAGGTTCTCCCTCCAGCCAACCTTGCTCATCGCCTATATAGTACTGTACTGTAATAGGTTTATAATACTTTTCACACGAATAATACATAAAAAAACAAACACACAAAAAATAAAGAAAACATTTTTAATCTTACAGTACAGTACCTTGAAAAGTACAGTAGTACTTTTCAGTACAGTAGTACTTTTCAGTACAGTACAACAGCTGGCATACAGGGGCTGGCATCACGTGAACAGGCAAGAAGAGTTACTGACTGGAGGAGGGAGAGGAGGTGGGAGGTGGTAGAGCTGAAGGATCGTCAGCGATAGGAGACGGAGGGCAAGCTGCCATTTCACTCACGCATGACGCTGACGGCACAGGCTCTGGCTCCTTGCTGGATTTAATTCTATCCACCCTCTTGAAAAAATGATCCAGGATGTCTGGGTAGTAGCTCTTTTTTTCTCATCATAGATGACACGTGGCACTGGATTGCATTCTGAACGGCTGCTGCAACCTTCATGTACCATTCTATGTTCAGGTCCTATGCCTCAAACACTAACAGTGCCTTCTCAGCTAAAGAAAATCCCCTTGTCATTTCCTGCATCAGGAATCGCTTCAGTTCTTCAGCAGCTACCTCACCGCTGCTTTTACTCTTGCTTCCGGACATCCTGGGCTTGAAGTAAAGATACTGTACTACTGTACTCGCTACAGTACTGCACAGTAAAGTACACAGAAGCAGAACTTCTTGTAGGTGAGGCACGCGTGTGACAATGTACGCCAGACACGTGAACTAACTTACACGATTGGACGCACGAATGCACGCTTGCATCTTTGAAAGTTCGCAATTTGAAGGTTCGTGTGTAGGGGGCTTACTGTATATATGTATATATATAACTGAATTGCTGTGCTGTACACCTGAAACAAACACAATATTGTAAATCAACTGTATTTCAATAAAAAAAAATCTCTGTGTAAATTCACATCAGAGGGTTTGCTGGTTTGCATAAGGTCTGTTAGAAATAAGTTTTCATGAGGGTGTTTATGTTACAATCTAGGCTCTCCACGCTTTGTGGAGATCCAGTGCGGCACCGTCCAGAACTTTTGGTGATGGGGGACCCATTCTATAGCTGTACTGTTAACATGGTGTCACTAGCTACACGCAACTTCGGAGCACGTGGAAAGTGGCTAGTGAAGGATGAAGAAACTGAATTTTTAATTGTATTCAATTTTAGTTAAGTTCAATGTAAACAGCCACATGTGGCCAGCGGCTACCCTACTGGACAGCGCAGGTCCAGAGCCTGCCTAGTCCATCTTTCCTCCCTTTCATGAAAGGCTCCACCACCTCATTAGACCACAAGGCTGGCAAGACCTGCTTCAAACTGTCATCATGTCTACCTCAAAGTGACCCTTTCTTGACTTCCCAGGCTACCAAAGACTTAGCAGGCTACAAAGGATTATCAAGCTCAAAATATCAATGCTGTTGAGGCTGAGAAAGCCTGACAATTTAAGGTACACAACACAAGGCTCACATAGGAAAGTCACTGCCCAGAGCTGCTGTGATGATTAAGTCACGTCCTGCCCATGGGCACAAGGAGAGAATCATGTTTAGGAGGAACCAAGTAGGAACTGGGGTGGTTACTTAGCTCTGGGAGTGACAGATCTAACCACAAGATGGCGCTAGTAAGTGGCAATAGTTACATGCCGACATGCTCATTTTTTTTCTTTGATTTCATTTTTTCATTTTAATGGAGATTATGCTATTTTACCTGTTAGGGCAAAAATACTCGCTGACTCATGTGTCAAGATCTGCATAGCTGGTTTTGTGAGTTTTTGACAGCTCTATCATGGTTCCTAGAGTTAAGGATTATTTTCTCTTTGGGGAGTTTAGGGATCTGTGTCCACTTCCCACTGTCCTGACCCCAGTTGCCTACTTGGCATGATGTCCGATATATGCTTGTCTGGATTCATGGAAGGGACAGCATGAGAGCTGAGTACAAAAAGTAGGATTTTGACTGGCAGATCTGGGAGGATGCAGAGGGCAGAAAGAAGGGAAGGGAAGGATTTTCAGGCAGAAAAACTATCAGAAAAAAAAAGTGACAGACAACCAGGGACAGCTATTGGCACATGGAAAGGGTTAAAACTGGGAAGTGTGGGTACATGTGGTCCAATCTTGGCTCCTTCACTGACGAGGGGCCTTGGGCAGACCTGGTAATCTCCTTTGGCCTCATTTCCTCATCTATAGTTTGATTTAACAATACCTACTTTGAAAAACCTTGAATTTTTATAGCAAGAAGGTGAGATCACAGGCAAGAGAGAACGCTGTAAGCTCAAAAATGGCAACGGGGGAGGTTATCAATGCCTTGTGGTTATGAGTGTGTGTTCCCTGTCTACTAGGTCCCTGGGGCCGTGACCATGTTCTCATTGTCTTGCATTCCTTGCAGCACCTGGCTCAGGGCTTTGAACAAGAGAGGGTTGGAACTGTGTATGTTCTGTGAGATGCAGGAGCTTGTCTGCTTTTCCTGCTAGTGCCCAACTTGTGCTGAGCACTCACTGAACTTCCACTGTCCATGTCTGAAAAAAAGCTAAAAAGGATATCTATAGGAGAGGCGGCTGGCTGCCATGAGACCTCACAGGATAAAACTTAGCATTAGTGTATTTGCCATTTTCCAGGCCTCCTCTTCCCTTAGGTAGACTCACATTAACCAGACTCAAAGAGACTGATGTATAAACCAGCATGCCAAGTGATTACTGCACAGGGAAAACAACTGTCAAGGATACCAGACAATACTTCCTTAGGTCGGGGTCAGCTGTAAACCAGAAGTTGGCTTCGTGAGACAGGAATCAAAACAAAGGCACTAGTTACATTATTTGAGTGTTTCCTGGCACTGAGAAAGCCGGACATTTCCATCTCCATCACAAGTATACACAGTCACTAAAACCAGATCATGTTCTTGGGTCAGCACGTGCTCTCCCCTAGACAATGCTCAAGAGGCACTTTCCACTCTGCTCCCCAGACTCTCCATACTCAGACTTCCATGGTGGGCCAACCCCACTGTGGAGGGGAAAATTCTTTCTTCAAAGATGTTCCTACCTTCTATGAGAAGGCAGCCTGGTCTTGCTCTGGACTGAGTCATTCTGCCTTGCAGGTCCCAGACGTCCCCATCTGGAGGATGAATTCCTAGCTAATCCCTCCTTGTTTCCTTTATTGCTGGGCTTGTGGAGTGGGTGGGGCACCCCCAATAATCCCTGGTAGCCTCTACACTTTACGTGTCTCAGCAGACGGCCTGCTGACATAGGGATGGGTTGGGTGTGGAGGTTCAGCATCCCTGCAGCCTGCCTGGAGTATCACCCTGCCACTGTCTCCACTACTGTCCCCAGGATACAACTGGAGGGAAATCAGCAAACAGTGCCTGTTCTAAAACGGTCCCCAGGGCAGCAAAAAGCTCGAGGTGAAGAGAGAATGTACCTTGTCCTTTACGCTACTTAATTAAGAACTGATCTATTTGTGGAAATGTTTCTAGAAACATTTCTAGAAACCAGATTGAGGTCAGGATTTAGAATGCTTCCGTTTACCTTACTGCAGAGCTGTGGGCAGGGTGAGCATAAATGACTGCTATAAAGAGACCTCAAAGCTATTTGTTACCCATGGTGAGCAAGGATCACACACCTAGTAAGAGCTCTCTCTCTCCCTGTTTCTAGTAGGCGCTGGGATGCCAGCTGGACCCTCAGTGCCTCTCCACCACCAGGCACCATCACAGGCTTGTTTGGAGAACTGCCACCCTGATGGAGCTGGCCATGCCCCTCCAGACTTAACATGTCCAGGGAGAGGCCCCTGACCCCAGGTGGGCCAATCATAAAGCCCCACCTCTCTACCACAGTGATAGGTCCAAAGATTGGCATGTGAGCACAAGCCTGCCAATCAGAACTCTTCCTTGGGAATTTTCAGTGAGAGTTGAAGAGCAAGAGTCCAAAGCAATTAGACTTTTTCGCAATGAGACTGGTAGCAAACATATTTCCACACTCGTGGGAAAGCTGGTCTAAAAGAATGAAGCTGGCAAAGCAGAAAGAAGTGGGGGAGTGAGAGGGAATGCCGATGGTTTCTGAGTGCTTTCAACTGAGCCTGCCCATCACGTGGGCTGCGGACATGAGCTAACACACTCCCTTTTGTGCTTAAGTGATGATTCTGTCACTTGCAACCAAGGAGTCTAGGCTCATTGACTTCGGAGGCACATTCACCCCCAAAAAGGTTTGAGCCAAGTCCCTTAACCACCCGGATCCTCAATGGGCTTTCAGGAACCAAGACTTCACGGGTTCTCAGATGGTCCTCTCAGCTCGGGGGGAAGTGGAGCAGCAAAAGGCAGTGATCATCTGGGTCCAGAAGTCAGGAAGGCAGGGCTTTCAGGGCAGGCTGACCCTTATGAGGGTGATAACTCAGGCAATCACGCTTCCTCTCTGAGCCTCTGTTTTCCTCATCTGTACAATGGGAACATCAGAGGGCTGTCGATGGGTTTCATGGCTCTCAGCATAGTGCCAGGCACTAAGTGGGGGCTCCACCAAGGTTAGTTGCTTGCTGTTCAAAAAGCAGCAGAAGGGACACCTGCTCTGAGGCTGCTCATCCTCAGTCGTCAGGTTGTTATCGTGGAAAAAAAATTTAACTGTCCATTCAAAGCTACATTTCTACAAGAAGGATGTACTAGGAAGAATGCTAGGTTGAGGCAGAAGGCCTGGTCCTGAGCTGACAGAAAGAGTGAGTCCTGCCCTTGGTATTGTAAGGTGGTGAGCACCACCCCAGCCTCTACTCACGAGATGCCAGTAGCACCCTCTCCCAGTTCAATCACAAACGTCTTCAGACTTTGCCAAGGGTCCCCTGGGGGCAGAACTGCCTCCAGCTGAGAACCACTGGGTAAAATGATGTCCACAGATCCAACGCTCTGGGCTCGACATCACCGTCACGCTCTCCTTTCTCTACCTTCTCACAGCGCCCTGTGCCCGCCTTCTGTCCCTCCAGATGCTGGGCACTGGGGCAGGTCACAGACAGTGTCTGTCGTGCTCTCCACTCCATCCCTTCATCAACATAGTCTCTGGGACTGGGTTGGGAGTGGTAGGACCTTTTATTAGCTCTTTCCTTACAGTCCCCAAAACACAAGGGCATCTCTACTTGGTCCCCAGGACAGGTCAACATTGAAGAAATGTTTCCTGGTCTCTCCCAGCCCCTTACTTGCTTTCCCTCCTGGGGAGGAGTGACGGGCTGAGTGGGTTAGATGCCTGCAGTCTGAAAGGCATTGGTACCCAGTTCTCTACAAAGCAGGAACGATGCTTTCAAGACCATACACAAGAGCATCTTCCCACTTTGGGGATCTAGGTCCTTGTACATGAGTGCAGTCAGGCAGACCCCAACCCTCCACAGACTTGGCCAGATGTGTGCTCACCCTGCAGACCCGTCTCTCCCCTTAGGAATGTCCCATGGTCTGCGTGTGGAAAGAGAAATGTTAGGAAGCTCTTTGGGCTCAGGACAAAGTCCCATTTCCTAATGAATTTTTACCATCAACCAAGCTGAGCCATGGCCCCTATCTGACTTCTGTGCGATTTCTCAAATGCTTTACAACCTAGAGGATATACAGGGTGATGACTAATGCTCTTCTCACATCAATCTTTGTTGAGTTGATTTGTTGAGTGATAGCCCAGGAACTGGATGGTCTGTGAGGCAGTGAGCTCCCCATCGCAAGAGGAAAAACAACAGAGGGTGATGGCCACACAAGAGAAATGATATGGAGGCAATTTTAAGTATGAGTTTAGAAGTGGATTAGATATCTTTAAAAATATGTGCCATGTTTGAGGTTCTACAGTCCTGTGGCTTGGGAGAAAATGAAGTAAATCCAAAATAATTATATTAATAATAATAGTAACAAAAGGCCCTGGGATTCTGGGAGTTGAGTCACTTAATGCAGGGAGCACCAAGAACATCTTGAAAATCCTCCCTTTCTAAATGAGGCAGAGAATCCTGTGTTACTCACCCAGCCAGACCATCTGGCATTAGATTCACTCGCGTTCAAACAAAAACATCACCCACTTGCTTTTATGTCCTCTCTTAGTTGGGGTTTCCCCAAAAGAAAAGGACCTGGGTGGGCGATTCATCTGGAGGGCAACTCCAGGAAGCAAGAGTGCGGGAGCGAGTGGAGGGGGGGGCAGGCAGGGAGGACAGCCAATGTGAACACTTGCTGTAGGCATCAGGGGCTCGATTCCCTCGAGACCACCTGAGATGCTTACAGAATCTCTCAGAATTCTCTGCATGAAGGTCAGGAGGCCGGAGCACTTTACACACATCTCCTGGGTTGGCACCAAGGTGGTTCACTGCCCTGCACTGTGGACCATGCCAGGTCCATCTGCAACTCTGAGCTCGCACTGGGCTGCCCCAGCAGACGCAGCTCAAATGAGATGTGGGGCAAGGAAGGGGACGGGACCTGGGGCACCGGAAGCAGCTGCAGCCCCCAACGCACCGTGTCCAGCCTCTCACTAGTCTCCAGTGCTCCAAACTCACGGCCCTGCACACTTATTGCGTTGAACTGTAATTTGTGTGTCAGTGTCCCCATGAAAATAGGAGCCTCTTGAGGTCAGAGACAAGGTCTTATGCCCTATGTGGGATGGGACCTGGTATGAAGGAGACAATGATTATTGCAGGAGGAAAGGATGACTCCGGTGAACTGTCTTCAATGCCTCTAAGCTTCTTCCACTTCAGAATGAGGAAAGGGGCTGAGCGGAATCAGTTTCCTGAGAAGCATCAGACCTGCGAGATGCTTCTAGAGAGAATGCATTCGGAGGCCTAATGAATTAGGGAGATGCTCCATCCCTGGCCCCATCTTTGGGCATCGCTGTGACTCCACCGAGAATCCTGGTCAGCACGGTTTCAATCAGCCACGTCCAGACTCATTCAGCCACAGGAAGCCTTTGTTATAAAACCCAATCATGTCGCGAGGAAGTGGAATCTCCAAGAAGGCACGTTGCGTAAAGCTTTGCCTAGAGATGCCTCTGGTTCCTTTCAGCTCAAGAACTCTATAATCATCACGGACTTCTGACTACACTGAGCATGACAGACTTACTTGATTCGGGAAGAAATGTTATCCCAGCGCTTCCAAAGGTAAGGAGGCGGGGAGCACACGGTAATGACTGGAGTTGTTCCAAAAGAATAAAGGAGCCCAGTCCAGTGCGGGGAACATCGACGTGGAATTCAAATATGGGGATCGGACGATGTCAGAGGATCTTCATTCGGGATCCATGTGTGTGCTTGAGTGGTGGGTATGAACCCCTGAAATTTATACTGATTTGTGGGAATGCATACTTTTCCTGGATAAGGACTCAGCACTTTCAATAGATTCCTAAAGGGGTCAGTGAACCCCCCAAGGCTAGAGCCCCCCAGACTCCACGATGGTCCAGACTGGCAGTCCCCACCTCCACGGGAAATGCACAGCCAGACACCATCAGCCGTGGCGGGGAGAACAGTGGGTCTGGGCCATCCCTGTCCATCGCTGGAATTCCGCTTCCAGTATATTCATTAACCAGTTCTCTGCCCTAACTCCCGTCATGCTTGTCATCTCTTTGACCTTGGCCCCGTACTTGACCTCTCCATGCCCTCCTTTCCTTATCTGTCAGCTGGGAAGAGCACAGTATAATTGTGAGGGTCAAAGAGGATGATAGAGCATCACAAACATGCCAGTTTAATTGTAGTGGGGCATTCAACCAAATTACCCACCCTTTCAAAAACGGGAAAACCCTCACTCCCTGGTTGAAAGCTAAGAGGCAGAAGTGTTTCATCTTTGATTCAGATCGGGGAGCTCCTGCTAGGCAACCCATAGCTAATATTTGATAACTAAACACTTTCCAGTCTTCAGAAATGTTTCCAGCTTGGTGTGTTGCTCATTGCCCTTTATCTCTGATGGACTTGTCACTCTTGCTTCCCCAGGGTCTGTCTTGCTGGGATCTCTGGGGAAAAGGGGTCTGCCATCCCCTCAGCCGCCTCTGCTTGGGTCAAGCCATCAGTGATGCCTTCACTGTGGAAGCTTTACGATGCTCCTTGGACACTTGGGGGGGTCTGGACAGGTGAGCGGGTTAGAGGTCTGTGGGTGGTGGCAGGGCTACCAGTTGAATCTGATCACACACCTCAGAGTCCTTGAGACAAATCCAGTCATCCCTTGTGTGACAAGGTGAAAGAGTTTCCTGCTCGTATCAGTGGCCCTTAGAGAAACTAGTGACGACGCCGTTGACAAATAACGGGTGTTAACAAAGCACCTTTGCATTCATTTCATTCTCTGGGTTCTCCTTGGCAAACCCAGGTCAAGGTACCCACCAGTGAACACGGAAGGTGTGGTTCAAAGGAAGCCCAGGCAATTCACTGCAATATCCACAGACCTTTCTCCTGCCTCCCCCCACCTACTCCTGGCCTGTGTTTACCCAGCTCTGAGTCTCACCCACATTTCTGGATCTGCACTGGCCCCCTGGGATCTGATACCCATTTAGCTGCTCCGACCTGAACCTGGGCACCCCCGTGCCCCTGACAACGCCTACCCTTGACCTGTGGTTCTAGCTTCTCCTGTTACAAATGGCCAACACGGCCCCAGTTCTGAAGACTCTTAAGAACTTAGGGGGTCCAGCATGTAATGGAGTCCCTTGTCGTGGCCTGTGAAGCGCTGATCTCCCAGCGCTCTCTGATCACAGCTCCCGTCTCCCTCCAGCCAGGCTGGCTTCCTCGCTGTTCCTGAAATTAGCCAAGCAACTCCTCTGTCTAGATTCCCGTGTGGCTCTCGCCCTCAAGCCCCATCCTCTTCCCTCTGGCCCTCTGTTTATTCAGTTTCATGGCACTTTTGCTCACCTGACCTATGACGCTGGGTTTGCTTGTTACAGATACGCCTCCTCCCACTAGAATGTAAGTTTCCTGATGGCTGAGACCTTGCCTTGTTTACTGCTACTGCCCAGAACAGGAGCAGAGCCTGGCAAAGAGGAGGTGCTCGAGAGCTGTTGGTGGGATGAGTGGAGGATGCACCTTAAACCTCACAGGGGCTCTTAGAAAGAGCAGTCAGCTCCGGCCCCCTGGTCCCACCCCCTCCTACTCCCAGAGGAGGCGTTATACTCAGAGAAGAGCTGGTGGCCGTTCTTCGGGCACTGCTGCCCGGCCTTCCACACCAGGCTCTCATTGACATCTCGACTCCCCCTACCTCCCAGGGACGTCACCCCATTTATTCCTTCTCATCTATTTTCATAGTCTGTACCTCCCTTGTTTCTTCCTTTATTTTCTTCTTGAGTCTCTGTTTCAGTCTCTAGAATGTGTCATGAAGGTAGGACCTTTGTTTTTACCCCCGGGGTCCTGGACAGTGCTTGGCGAGGAGGGAAGGGAGAGAAGGGGCTGACCTGGCTTCAGCTTCACTGCTTAGACCGTCGAGGTGATGCTTTCATCAAGCTTCGGTCCAGAATGCACTTTATTTGATCTTCCTTATCTCTTCGGTTTTCATTCCATCCCCTCGCCTAGCACCCAATGCAAATTCCCCAAATTGCAGCCCACAGATGGCTTCCCAGGTCCCCACAGACACAGGAGCACTTTAGACAAAGGGCATTAACATCACTCAACTGCCTAACAACCTGTAAGAGCTACGTCCAGGCCCTCTGATGGTACACCCTATAGGCTTGCCTCCATGATGTTTTCTAACTTACATTTTGAACATCTTCAATGTATTTATGGTCTGTGGACAGTACCTATCATCAGGAAAATTGGAAGCACACAGAAGCTGTGTTTGAAACTTGCCCCCTCCTCCGAGGCGGAGCATTCCACATCCCATACCTACAAGACCTCTCTTGAAATGTTAGCCTCCGTGGTTGGAGATGGTCTACTGATTAGCCCAGGGGCTGTGAAGAGCTTAGGAACAGGATGTGATTTTTTTTTCTCTTTTGTTGGCCACATTGTGCAGCTTGTGGGATCTTAGTTCTCTAACCAGGGATTGAACCTGAGGCCACACGAGTGAAAGGGCCGAGTCCTAGCCACTGGACCACCAGGGAACTCCCTGGATGTGAAATTTGATGAGAGAATGGCAAAATCTTTTCCAATTCCAAGGGCAGAGTGAAGGAATTCACATCCACTCAACCAATAAATAATGACTGAACCCTTCCAATGCCCTTTTACATACACCAGCCCACTCAATTTTCAGGTTAGTATCCTTGTTCAGTCTGAATTCTTTTGTCAAATGCATACTGACCCCTGTGCTAGAAGAAAAAAAGAAAACACATGATGCTAATGTCAAGAGGATGAAAGAGACCATATAGGAAGTGACCTCACCTATTTAGGGGGATGGAGGAGGCTACAGAAGAGGGATGTTGAGTCTGAGTCTTGAGGGCATAAGCCAAGGTTAAACGGCAGCAACTGAGGCTCCAGAGAGGGAGTGCTAGTCCCAAGGTCACCCTGCTAGAAGATGCAAGAATAAGAATTCAAGGTGATGATGAGATGGCACCTGCCCTACAAGTCAGTGTGAAGACTGAGTAAGACAGAAGATATGAAAGTATTTCCAGATAACTGGAATGCCCTCCAAGAATGTAAGGGTTTATGATTCCTCTAGGTCCATCAGAGGAGTTTGGGGTCATTTGCCAGGGACCCTTAACCAACAGACTGCTCAAGGAATAGGAGAACAAGTCGGTTCTAAAACCAAGTCAGGAAACAACTAGAGTAAATTCATATCTAGATATTGTCTACTGCGTTCTGGGCACTTTCTATGTAACTCCTTTAATCCTCACACCAGCCTGTTGCCCCACTTTACAGATAAGGAAGCTGAGGCACAAAGCAATGAAGTTACTGCTCTCTGATACACAGCTAATAAGCTGGGATGCTGGGTTCCAAAGTCCAGGCTCCTGACCGCCATCCAGGGCCTCTTGGAAGCCAGGCAGTTTGGTTATAAATGGAATTGCCCCAGAGAACATCCCACTCAAAGTAGAACTCCTGGCCTCACCTGATATTTGTACCGGATAAACCTTCCCAACCCCTCACTCCCAGATTCCCAGAGCAAAACTCCCCCAATGTCCCTGTCTGGTAGCTCCAAAGCAGAGATCTTTTATACCTAATGTATTTTTTTTATGTATTGAACTTTTGAAAATCAATAGAATATTTTTTATCTTCTGAATTTCTCCTGTGCTGACTTCCTGATCATTGTTTCAACTGTGTCTTGGAATAGCAACTCTGTCTTTCAGACTGCGAAATTTCAACTCTGTTTCTCAGACTGTGAAATTTCTGTCCGTGGGAAATCTCTCTAAAATATAAATACATAAAGCAACTTGAACAGACAATAAGATATCTAAAATAGTCACTATTAATAGTAATCAAAGACAGAGAAAATAAAGAAGCTTTCTTTTTCACCTATAAAAGTATACAAGTCAAGAGGGCAGTAAAACAGAATTCTTAGTTATTAAGGAAGAGGACACTGGTCATTATCTTTTATAAACTAATTCAGGCAAATTTAGACCTTTAAACTGTCTATTTATATGTCTAAAACTAAGTCAGAGATATAAGCCCAGCAAGGTCCTTCAGTATTATTTATAATAATGTAATAGTGAAAAACAGTAATCTCCTTATACTAAATCCAGGAGAAAGAATATTATGCAGCCATTAAAATTACATTAACAAAATTATGTTAGCAAATAGTAAAGTAATAACATTGTAAAATACTTATGTTTTACATAAATGGAATGAGCAGGATTTTGAATTATGTGATGAAAACTTGAACACAGAAAAAACCTGCAAGAGACCCTCTAAAATATTAACAGTGTTTTTTCTTTCCTGTGTGGCTTGGGTGATTTTTTTTTATCAATCTGTTTTCTATTATATATTTTCCAATATTTCAAAAGAGACCACTATTAATTTCATTTGGAAACGTAAGTATAATTTTAAGAACCCTCAAAATGTATTTGCAAACCATACAACAAGATACTTCTACGTCTTGGTTCAGGTCTACCAGAAGATTCCCAAACGCAGGACCTGCTGTGTTTTCTAAGAATGTCACATTTTAACCTGTGGAAAGCCTCTAATTCTTACCACTTATCCAAATTCAAATCACGCTTGAAGAACCTGCCAAAATTCCACTTTGCCAAGTCATCTACAAACATCTACTGAGTACCTATCAGCTCCTGTGGAAACAGAAAGAAATAAACAAAAGCTGTACCCTTGAGAAGTTCAGGTCCGCTGGGGGAAATCGGTGCTTAAACAAACAAACAAACAAGAAATGATGACTTGCTGAAGCAAATGCTCTAACTGGAGTCTATACTGCGTGCTTATTTCTGAGAAAGCCTCAGGAAGCACTGCTAAATGTGAATGGTCACCAAGGTACCCTGATGCCAGAAAGCAGAACATTTGAGCTAGGTTAAAAACGGGATGTGGGATTAGCCAGGCAAAGAGGAGAGTGCATAACAAAGAAGATACTAAGGAAGTGTAAAGGCAAGCAGGCTTGAAGGGCATGTGGTCTTCAGCTCCACAGCTGGCAGGAGGTCAGATGTACTGAGTTGGGAAATGCCGAGCGGAGGCTGGGGGCTTATGACCATGCTAATGAGACTCTGTAATGAATTTGTAAGCATGGCGGACACCATGTAGCTTTGGGTTTTAGAGGTTAGAATGAAGGGAAGGCAAGAGGCAGGGAATCCCATCAGGCAAAGATTAAAGAGCGGAGGGGAAGCTGCAAACACAGGAACCATGAACACCACAGACAGATCCCTGGCCGCTAGTAGACTCTCATCAAGTACTATGAATACATCAGGCAAAAGCAGGGCACAAAGTGAGAAGCCGGATTCAGAAGTAAGGCCTTCATTCGGCAAAACCTGGCCACTTGCAGGAGAGCTAACGAGACATGCTGGGCATCTCTGATGCAAATCTCTCCAAGGGCACCAAGTGGAACACTAATTCTGGAGGATATTTGTAGGTAAAAGCCCCAAATACAAAAGGGTTCCATGTGGCAAATTTGTTTGGGAAAGACTAGATGAAAGAAGAAGTCACACTTGCAGACTTCTCAGAGCCTTTAATAAGCTAAGGTGTACTCTGACTCTCCAAACGATGGCTAAGTGTTTCCCAAATTATTTTGTCATTGAACCCTTCTTTCCTTAATTGATTAGTGTCCTTGGGAACACACTTTGGAAGATGCTACCAGGCCATGTTGTATATGTGTATATGTGTGTGTGTGCCTGGTGTATAGGATATGGTTCTGATACAGATAAATATTCCCATAAAAAAGACTCATGAGCATTTGTAGTGACGTAACCCGCAAGGAGGGTTCATCATTGCAGGCAGCCCGTGTTCCTGAGGGCCACCTCTCAAAACGTGCTGACCCAGGGTGACCTTCTGTTTCTATGGCACTCCACCACCAACTACCCTGGACGGCTTCTCTTAGTCCAGAATGTTAGTCCAGGGCTGAACAGCAACCCCACAGTGAATGGCTCCTACGTGCTTACGTCATTCACACTTGTTCTTTCCAAACCATGCTTCACACCTGACCCATCTCAGCCTTCACACCCCACTGGCTTGCGCTTCTTCTGCCCATCTTCCTTTCCTCCCTGCTTTTGCGCTTTCTGAGTGCCAGGGACTGGTGAATTTCATGCTGGGCTACTCTACTTTACCCTTAGTTGACCCTATATTTAAAAGCGGAATCGCTCAAAGAATCTAAACTCAAATGCAATTCGCTCTCTCTTTTAAAAAAGTCACATGTATCATTGAAGTCTGTGTACTGCTCTTGGCTGCAACATAATTCACCTCTTCGTTCATGACGCTCATATTCGTGGAAAACTACTGTCCCCAAATGCCGTTAGTTTCAACTCCTCAGTCCATCTCTCCTGATACTTAGTCAATGATTCTCTGGCTCTAATTCATCACATCGGACATAATGCAAAAATTGAATTAAAACGTTTCAGGGCAGGAGGAATACAGATTATGACACAGGATGTGGTTAACATTGTGAAAGGCGATACTCGAGAAGATATAATTTGAAAACACTTAAAGAGGAAATTACTTTAGGAGGAAAAGAAAAAAAATCACCCCAATGGAGGTCTATCTAAGTGTCGGCCACACACCTATAGAACACATAGCTTTTGGTTCTGGGCTGATGACTTCACATTATGTAGCTACAATGGATTCCCTAAGCCTTCTCCATTGAATCTGCCTTTTCACTGGGAAAGAGTTCTCTATCATCCCAGGGGCAGCCGGCCTTGTTTAGTATCTGAGGAGGGCTCAGAGAAGTCAAGTGGTGAGAGCCTGGCCTGGAGAGAGTGTCATTGCTGCTTGACTATCAATTCCAGAAGGGAAGGTATAGGTATGTCTGACTTACCACCGTATGTCCAGGACCTAGCGCAGATGTGGTACTAGGTACTTAATACACATTTTATAAGTGGGCTCAGTAAAGGGATGGGTAGGTGGGTGGATGGGTGGAGACATATATTGGGTTGGCTGAAAAGTTTGTTTGGTTTTTTCTGTAAGATCTTATACAGTCCGCGTTAGCTCATGTCAATACTACTACAACAACAACTACTACTGCAAATAATAATACTAATCATATAATAGTGAACATTGATAAATTGCCTAGGTACTTTCTTTTGGTATAGATTAGCCCATTGTGTAGTAGGTACTATTATTATCTTCCTTACTTTAAAAAGAAACTAGGTTTTGGAGTGGAAACTTGGTCAAAATCACAGAGCTAGGAAGTGGTCTATTCTCTACCTTTATCTGGTGACAAAGGCTATCAATATGACAACAATGTCAATATCAATATGGTGCACAGAATATCAATGGGAAGGTGATAAAGGCTACTCTAGCACTCCTGCTACTGACCTGGTATTGGTTTTTGGCTTTCTGTTTCTTTTCTGCACTCATTCATTTAATATTTATTCCTTTTTAAATCCAGAGTTGAGCATAAAGCCTGCACACAGGAAGTGCATAATAACTCATGTTGAGTACATCAGTGGGTAAGTGTTAAATCTACTTTCTGTTGGGCTCCCTCCTAGGTGAAAAGGGGCTAATGTTTATTGGGCAGCGACTCTGCACTAGGCACTATGCTAGAGGCAGTATATAGGTGAAATCATTTCATCCTTACAATAATCCAATGAGGCATCCAGTTTTCTAAAATTTTACCCATAAAAAAAATGAGTTGGGTGCCTATGCATGTTTTTCCTATCACAATACCTGTTTCCTATTACTTCAAAATGAAGCACCATGGTTGAAGTGAGGGAGGGCTCTGGAGGTGAACTCCCTGGGTTTCCAGGCTGGCTCTGCCGTTTTGCAAGTGTGTGTGACCCTGAGCATATTACCCAACTTCTATGTGCCTCAGCCTTCACAGCTGTAAAATAGGCAGGATGATAATAATGGTACATGCCCCATGGTTTGTTATTGGATTAAATAAGTGAATGCTGGTAAAGGATGTAAACAGAATCTAGAACAAAATCAGCATTTGCTGTATAAACCTAGTTGTCTAGTTAAACAAGCACCAGCATGTTTATACTGGGATTAAGTTAACTTTACACATGAATACAGGCAGAACTGACATCTTTATATAAAAGCCTCTTAATTCAAGAGCATGCCAAACCCTCTCATTTGTTTAGTGCTTTTGTTGACTCCCTGCAGGGCAATTTAAAGTTCTTTTCATATAACTCTTGCAGGTTGCTTGTTACATTTACCCTTAGGTATTTTATCTTTTTTGTTACTACGGTAAGTAAGTTTGTGGTCTCATTAACATTTGCATATTGATTTCCATGTCTCAATTTTTTGCCCTGTCACCTTACTAAATCTCTTCTTAGCATATTTAATCTGATTCTTTTAAGTTTTCCAGGCATTAATCATGTTATCTGAAAGTAGCATTAATGCTACCTCCTCTTTTCTGATGTTCATACTTCCAATTCCTTTCTCTGTATAAACACATTGGCGAGTATCGCTAGTACAATGCTAACTAACCGCACTGATAGTGTACGCTCTTGCCTTTCATACTTTACTCTGAACGCCTCCAGTGTTTTCTCAGTAGGCATGATGCTGGCTTTCGAATTAAGATAAGTCTTTCAAAATTTTTTTTTAAATATACATCAATTCTAATTTTACTAAGAAAATTTTCAAGAAATATATGCTGACTTCTGTTAAATGCCTTCTCAGCATCTATCGAGATGATCATGTGCGTGTTCTCCTTAGATCGATTTCCTAAGATGAAAAATGTTATAGATCTCCTAATGCTACATTCCAGAACAAATTCCATTTGATCATAAAATATTCTTTTAATGCATTGCTGAATTCTGCTAATATTTTACTTAGGATGTTTGCCACAAGTGAAATTGGACTACAGGTTTCTATTTCTGTGCAGTCTTCACTGAGTTTTGGCATCATTCTTGTGATTGCTTTATAAAAAGAATTTGGAAGTATTCCTCCTTTTTCTTTCTGAGCTGCATATCTTAAAAGATGTGTAGGAATAGCCAAGGGGAAGATATGGGGATAAAAGAAGGAGGCATTACAGCAAAGGCACAAACAGAAGAAACATTGGTACGTGTGCATTATTGACAGCCTGTCACCTTCCCGTCCCACTCAACCCCAAATGCCTGTTCAGAGACCGCTGAATACAACTGATCATGATATTTCCTATATACGTGCTTTTTTTTTCCTTCTTCAGCAAGATTAGGAGACCCTTTGTTTATCCCAGAGAAGATGTTCTTAAATTAAATTCCAGCAACAGGGACTTCCCTGGTGGTGCAGTGGTTAAGAATCCACCTGCCAATGCAGGGGACACAGGTTCGAGCCCGGGTCCGGGAAGATCCCACATGCCGCAGAGCAACTAAGCCCGTGAGCCACAACTACTGAGTCTGCGCTCTAGAGCCCGCGAGCCACAACTACTGAGTCTGCGTGCCACAACTACTGAAGCCCGCGCGCCTAGCGCCTGTGCTCTGCAACAAGAGAAGCCACCACAATGAGAAGCCCGCGCACCACAACTAAGAGTAGCCCCCGCTCGCCACAACTAGAGAAAGCCCGCGCACAGCAACGAAGTCCCAGTGCAACCAAAAATAAATTGATTAAAAAAAAAATTCCAGCAACACACTGGTGTCCAAAGAACTGGACTAAGGTAAGCCAATAATAAATCGTCATTCACATATTTATTTGGTCGCTCATTTGCCCAACATTTATTAAGCCTGTTGGCAAAATCTGGAAAAACAAGATACCACCCTGTTCAAGATCTCAGAGTCTACAATAAAGAAATAACAGTGGTCTGGTGCTAATCTGCATGACAAGTTAAGCTACCGAACGGATTTTTTTCAACTAATAAACAATTTTCCCCACAGATTTTTCTTAAACCTCTAGTGCTTGCCAGCCCAAACTCAAAGATAATATCAAACAAAAAGAAGCATTACTGAGATTAGTTGGAGGCAGTAGCAATCTCAGACTTTCACAACTACTTCTGGCAGACCTGTTGTTGTGGGGTCGTCTTGTACCCTGTGTTAATGCCTTTTCGCCAGATCACTTGTCAGAATGAAATATACTTATGTGTCCCTGTGCTCCATCAGAACAGCATGGCTCTCAGAAGCTCTGCTCCTCCCAGACATATTTGAGAATCGGAATGTGCAATTCCCAGAGAAATAGAGCATACTGCTAGGTATACAGTAGGTGCATATTAAGAGATCACTCACAGGCTCAGATTTTGACATTCAGCTACATGAACCTTGGGTTTGCATAAGGAATATACTGCACGGCCGAAAAAGGGAGACAATGCCACACCTCCTTCAAAGGGATACCATGGCAACAGCCCCTTCATAGGGGATTTGGGAGAACTAAGTAACCATAATGACAGTAAGAATCGACATGAATTGAGGACTTACTCTGTACACATGCTGTGTTTGGTATATAATGTCATATTTCTTTTTTACAAGAACCTTTTCGGTAATAATAGTATTACCTACATTTTACAATAAATGTTTTTGTTTAGAATAGTTACAGATTTACAGAGAACTGGTGCAGATACAGAATGCTCTCATAGACCTACAACCAGTTTCCCTACTGCTGACATCTTACTTTACTATGGTACATTTGACACAACTAATGAATTAATATTGATACATCATTATTAACTGAAGTCATACTTTATTAAGATTTCATCATCTTCCCCATCACTGCCCTTTGTTCTCTTAAAGGATACCACTCAGAATACCATAGCACATTTATTTACGTTCCTTAGGCTTCTCTACACTGTGAAAGTCTCTCAGATTTTGCTTATTTTTGATCATCTTAACAGTTTTGAGGGGGACTAGCCAGGCATTTTGTTGAATGTCTCTCAGTTGATGTTTTCTCATGATGAGACTGGGGTTATGGGTTTTGAGGAGGTAAAGTGCCTTTCTCATCACATCACAGCAAGGGTACACACTATCAACATTACATCCCTGTTGATGCTGACCTTGGTCAGCTGGCTGAGGTCGTGTTCATCAGCTTTGTCCACTGAAAAGCTACTCCTCTTTTTCCCTCATTATATGCTGCACTAATTGGATGGAAATCACCACGTGCAGCCCACACTTAGGGGATGGGGAGTCGTGCTCCATCTCCCTGAAGGGAATTCTCTACATAAATTATTTGGAATTTTCTGCACTGGAGATTTGTCTAGAAGCAATGACATCCCAATAGCAATGAACACACTTACCAACCAGATCTTGATTTCTAATACCACTGTCCAATAAAAGGAACTGGGAATTTTTAGCGAAAGGGCTGATTCTAGGGCTGGGGCAGGGACTATACAAGATGAGGCTGAAGTACTAAATAGTGCTTAAACACACACACACACACACACACACACACGCACACACACATGCATACACACACACACACACATACACGCACATGCATATACACACACATGCATACACACACGCATATACACACACACGCACACACACATGCATATACACACATATGCATACACACACATACACACACACGCACACGCACACACACACACCAGCAGACATACATCAAAGGGACACAGGAGCCAGTTGAAAGAGCTCTCAATGGCTGAAGCTGAAACAATGTGAGTAACAAAATAAGGCAGAATTCAACTATAACCCAAAGTATAAAATAAACATCCACAAGTCCATACTGACATAGATAAATGATTACATTACCAGTTTTTAAAGATGAGGGAACTGTGTGATCACACAGCAAATGCAGGTGGAGCCAGGACTTAAGCCCAGACACTCTCACCCCAGAAGCAAGTCCCTAAAAGTATCTGCCAGACACAACACTCAACAGTCCTTGAGATAAGGTGAGCTCAGTGCTTAGGAAGGCAGGGGCTATGGCTCGGCTCTCTATAAATGTCTGTGGTTGTAATTACCACAATCATTATGTCCAAACTCCTGGCCTTCCCCACGCAGCCCTGCTCCCTCTGCCAACAAGGCTCATTTCCTCCGTTTTCCCTTGCTTGAATCCCACTTGTCTTTTAAGGCTGGGCTGAAGCCTCTTCTGATGCCCGGCCAGGCTGACGCTGTCATCATGACTCTGTCAGCACTCACCTGGGCACCCACTCCACCTATTCAGGGTCTCCAATGGCTCAGACGTCACAGTGTACCAAGCTGCTGGAGGGCAGGGGCAATGAGCCACACACAGTAAGCACTTAATAAATATCCATTGCACGCATGCCCAGCACAGTGTTTGAGCAACAGCAAACCAATGCATGCTTGCCAAGTGAATGGATGGAAGGAAGGATGGATGGATGGATGGATGGATGGATGGATGGATGGATGGATGGACGGATGGACGGATGGACGGATGGACGGATGGATGGATGGACGGATGGACGGATGGATGGATGGATGGATGGACGGATGGACGGAAGGACGGATGGATGGAAGGACGGATGGACGGATAGATAGATAGATGGATGGATGGATGGATGGATAGATAGATGGATGGATGGATGGATGGATGGACGGATGGATGGATGGATGGATGGATGGATGGATGGATGGACGGATGGACGGATGGACGGATGGATAGATGGATAGATGGATGGATGGATGGATGGATGGATGGATGAGTGAATGAATGAATGAATGAATCTTCTTGCAGAAACCTGACCCATGGAAGGAACAGGCATCATTAACTGTTTCCTGTAATGCTCTCCTGGTGCCTACTTGGAAAGTGAGTCCCCTGGTGGGCCAGTGGTTGGGAGGGGCATTTGTAAGCCACTAGCCTGCTCCCTCTGGCAAGCTCTCTGTGCCATTAGAGCGCCGTGTTTTCAGGCATGTTTCAAACAGCCCTGATCAATAAGAAATGGAAAGCAAGGGTGCTTGGCCGAATTCAGCCACAGAGCAATGGGGGATCCAGTTACACAGCTGGCAAGGTTGGGAAGACCCACTCCAAGTTAGGGCAGATGCCAAGGTGCAGAGACCACTGCTGGGAATGCCCCGCCTACTGGTACTACCGGGAATAACCATTGTGTTAATAACAAGAGGCAGCGTTCCTGGACCACTTTACAACGTGCAAGGCACTGTGTAAAGTGCTCTTCATGCCTGGTCCCACTTACTTCTTGTCACTGCCCAACAAGGACGTCAGGGTCACCATCTCCGTTTTACAGATCAGGAAACTGAGGTACAGAGAGGTAAAGAAAATTCTCCAAGGTTACAAAGCCCACAGTTTGCTAAGCAGGGAAATAAGCTCCCGCGTCCAAGCCCTTCAACCGCTCCTGTAGGTTTCTCTGCCCTTCCCATTTTGCAAATCCTTGGTGAGACCCCTCGTTTCCCAGAGGCCGCCCTGGTCACTCCCAGCTGCATGTCACTGACTTCGGGCCACAGAAACATTTGTGCCGACAGTAATCTTCTCACAACCGCGCCTTATCTACCAGCTCCTCCATCTTCAATCCGACTCTCCTTGAAGGCAGGACCTGAGGTTTCTTCCTCCCTCGGCACGAAGGGAGCGCTCAGTAGGTATCCAGTGCTCACTGATGGACTGGCTATTTCACTAGGCTCTTGTCATCTCCAGGCTTCTTTGTTCCTCTGGAGTCTTTGGCACTGTGTGGAATTGTAATGTGATCTACTGCAAACGATACTGAATCCCAAAGCAGGCACTTAATAATTGGGGTAAGTGGCTTATTCTCTCAGAAACTTTATCACTGCTCTAAATGGGACTAATAGCCTATCTGCTAGGGTTGTCAAATTGATGACACAAATATTTACTGAGCGCTGAGGCCATGCACCGAGGAGCCTGCAGCCCAGAGCAGGAGGCAGACGTGCAAGCCAAAGGCTTCAATAAAGTATGGTGAGGGCGAGAACTGAGGCACGTAGGGTGCAGTGAAATGCAGGAGGGAGGGGCCAAACTAGCCTGGGCAATCAGAGAAGACTTCCTGGAGGAGGAAAGGCTGGAGCCGAGTTAGCAGGGATGAGGTGAAAGTGGCTGGTGGGGAAACAAGCATCTTTATGGCCACCTTCAGCACACTGGTCCCCACGGAAGAGCGGGATTTGTGAAAGACTAGACCCCTCTCTGAGAGCTTGCCCTGTTTAAAGCAGGAAGAAGTATTTCCAGAGGCACTGGAGGTGGCATTCCTCTTCCTGCCAAGTCAGGACAACCAGGAAAAAACCAACACCACACCCCATGAAAAAAATAAAGCCCTACCTTTGAAATTTAAGCAACACTGGCTGGATACCCCCAAGCAGTGGCTCCACTGTGCACAGTTAGTAATTCCAGAGTAAATAGCAGCAGACAGGCCTCGTGTTTCTTCAGTCTCCCCTCTGCACACGGCAAACATCATGCCCTGCCCTTTGGTGAGCACCCGACTTCAGCACTGGCCTGACATCCAGCCTTGAGAGCTACGCCAAGGGGACCTATAGTCATTTAAGGCATCATCGTCCTTCACACGGTAGCTATAAAGCCAAGGTCAAGGATGGAGGAAAGAGAATCCCAGGCCTGCCCACCGCTGTGGCCTCTGCTCCAGCCCCGTGTGTCCCCGGCACCGAGTCTCCTCACTTCATCTCGCAGCCCCGGCTCCAAGAACGGGCACACCTCTAGCCTCGGCGTGGCTCGGTCTGGGCTGCCGGCTTCCCCATTCCATCCATCTCTTAGAGGTTCTGTACCAGATGCAGAGTGCCCTTATTGCTTCCTTGAGTAAGGCCTTTTCTGTCCAAGACTGTGGCTTAACACTGGGCTCTGGAATCAGACTATTTGTCTCTGATGCTATCCCGCCACTGGCACTCACTAGCTAAGTGTTCTTGGGCATCTCCTGTACTTCTGCAAGCCCCGAGCTCTTCATCTGTAAAATGGGCACCCTAACAGTACCTACTCCCCCAAGGCTGTTCTGAGGTTGGAGTGAGTGAAGACATAAAAGCATTTAGGGGCTTCCCTGGTGGCACAGTGGTTGAGAGTCCGTCTGCCGATGCAGGGGACACGGGTTCATGCCCCGGTCCGGGAGGATCCCACATGCCGCGGAGCGGCTGGGCCCGTGAGCCATGGCCGCTGAGCCTGCGCGTCCGGAGCCTGTGCTCCGCAACGGGAGAGGCCACAACGGTGAGAGGCCCGCGTACTGCAAAAAAAAAAAAAAACATTTAGAACAGAGCTAGCAGGGTGGGCTCAGGGGAGCACAGATCACTCTCCTTGGTACAACCTCATGGGCTCCTCGTGAAGCCAGGAGAAATGCACGCAAACTGTGGATGGAGTCCTGCTCCTAGAAAAAAGTGCCCCGTGAAGGTGGTTTCCTTAATGGGGCAGGAAGAGGAAGAAGAGGAGAGAGAAAATGAAAGAAAGTACGAGAAAATGAGCAAAGATGTAGAATTTCCCAAAGCTGCCTTGGCCACAGCCTCTGGCTGGGGTCCTGAATCCTCGGGACCTCCAGGCTCTCCTTTCTCGTTCCCAAAGATGAGCTCAGCAAATGCCCACTTCCCTGTGGTGTCTCAGCTCCAATGCAGGCCTCTCCCATCACGTAGGCTCCTCTTAATGCAAGTAGAAGAATGCGAGTTCAAAGGCACGCCCACATCCAGGCCTCCAGCACTGGAAGTGTCACTGAAAAGTTAGCCACTGCAGTCGGAATAAACAGGGACAGATGGCCCTGGAGACCTACACCTGGGACAAGTCAGGTTCTCTGAGTCTCCATTTATTTATCAGAATCATTGGGGCAATAACAAAACACCTAACACGCAGGGCTGTGGTGAGAATGATGTGATAAGATGTGCTTTATGCCGCTAATACATGCTAGTAGGGCAGGTCATCTTAACATGTTCAGGGCAGGACAACAAAATGTTAAGAGTGACATTTGTCTAGGACTTTCTAGCTGCCAGGCCAAGACCTAAGTGCTTTTATGTATTGACCCATCTGATTCTCATGCCAACCCTACAAGGTGAGTCCTTGTGTACCATCTCCATTTCACTCCCAGGAAACTGAGGCACAGAGAGGTCAGGTTACATGCTCAAGGTAACACAGCCAACAAGTGGCAGGATGAGCCTTCCCAGTTGAGATCCCCCCCGGGATTCCATGCAGCTGTGACCTTTGCTTGCTGACTGCATTGCAAAAAGTTAACAAATATTCCTTCTCTCTCTCCTCTCTGTGCTCCCTCAATGGACCAAGCTTAGCTCCTGACACATAAATGGTACCCAGTGAGCTCTGCTGAATGACAGGGAGAAGATAGCCTGCCTTGAAGATGAGTCCTCCTCTCCCCAGCTCCCTGGGCTGCTTCCGCCCAAGGAGGAGCTCATCACTAGCTCTACATTTCCTCCCAGAAGCCCCTCCAGGCTGCAGTGACCTCCCCAGCTGAGATCCCTTTGCCTGCCTTGTGCTATCAACCGTGGTCAGCGTGTTCCCTCAGACACCATCACGGACCACCCCTCAGGGCAGCCAGGGGCAGGGGGCCCATAGCCCTGAGTGGCAGTGGGGGGCTGGGACCTCAAACACCTCTCATCAATGAACATGACCCATCATGGGCGAGACCTGCAAAGGCCCCCAGAGTCACACAGACCTGGGTTTGAATCCTGGCTCTGCCCGGCTTGCTCTGTGTCCTTGGGGAAGCCGCTTTCCCTCTCTGAGCCTCAGTTTCCTCATTTGTAAAATCCAAAGCCTCCAGCACCTTTTTTCACAGTGATATTGCAAAGATGAGTGACATAAAAGACACAAATGTCAGATCCAGCGGCAAAGGCTTGACATCTAGAATAGACCATGGACAACCTCTGTTAGAGGAAGATTCCTCTTGGGCTGCCAGTTGTCTCCATCCTCCACTCCCTCCTGCCCCATCTCTCCTACCCTGGGGCCAGAGGAGCCTTGACCCAGTACTGTCCCCTGCTGGTACTTCCTGACACGGGCCCCGCCCGGAAAGCGAACTAGACTAGCTATTCGCGACATTTGCCACTCTTCAATACAGTATTATAGACGACTGCAAAGAGCTTTTGTTCGTGTGGATCAGATCAATCAACATCTACTCTACTTGAAATTAAAACTGAGATATTTTAACATATGTTTAATTCATTTAAAAATAATAATAAACTTATTACGGTAGCATAAATAACACATCTTTGATGAAAACCAGCTATATTTCGCAAAACAGATAAGCACTGCACTAATAAGCGGAAGAATAGTGCTGTTTGGGCCTTTTGGCTAAATCTCTTTTCAATGTTTGGCTCAAGAGAAGACAGCTGGACTCTCATCTGCTTTTGCACCCAATCCATCTTGATCACACAGGCCGTGTCACCTCTGAGAAACTCCACTGTAGGCTCACAAAAGAATGGGGCTGAAAAAGGCAAATGTGTCCTGAGTATGATTATGAAAATAGTTTGGTCTCTTGGATTCTCTAGAAGGGGGACCCTGGGGGTCCCCAGGCCATGCTTTGAGAACAGCTGCTTGAAGCCCATTCTTTGCACCCTGGCAGCCAGGGTGATTCGGTTCCCCGCTGACCTGCTCTCTGTGGGGCTGAAGTCTTTGCTGGCTCCCACGGCTCTCAGGGGAAGGCCCGAGCTTCCCCATTGGGCATCCCGTGCTCTCTCATGGGCTGGGGCACTGCCTCCCTCTCCCAGGCACCCCCCAGCCACACCTCCCACCTGTGGGCCTCTCCTCCTGGCCCATTCCTTCTTATGCCTGCTGACTCACCACGGGTACCACTTCCCTTAGGAATTCTCTACTGACCCCACCACCCCCAGGCCAGGTAAGTGCTCACCTGTGCTCACCTGGCACTCTCTGCACACCTCATCCTAGCACTCCCTGCACAGAAGCAGGTTTTTCAGGTTAGAAATCGGTCTCATGGACCGTGAGCTCCTTGTGGGCAGGGGTGTGACGCAGCAAAGAGCCCAGGGCCCACCTCGTGTGAGACCCTCACAGAACATCCATGTCGATCAGTGTGTTTTAATCTAATTGACCTTGCCCAGCAGGCCAAGTGTCTTCCCTCCACTTCATCCATCCAGGTTCCATTTCCCACAGTTATCGGTTTAATACCTCACTTCTAAGAGACGCACTTCTTTCTCCTCACGTCACTGTATTTCTGAAATCAGAATGTCTTACATTGATGGGTACATTTCATGTTTCTAATTTTTCTTCTTGAAAGTTGTAGCTAAATCGAGGGTCTGTCTTACAATCAGCAGCATTTTACTTTACAACGATTATAGTTATCCTATTCCAAAATACGATGCTGGGAATTCACGTGTGCGTTTAACTAAGTGCTTACACCCCTCACGCTGTTCCCCCAATAATCCATCCAGGTCTGGGCGCACCAAGCGTGGTCTTGTTAACTGGGGGGTTTGGGGGCAGGAAGAAAGGAATGGAAGAATTTCAGGCAACGAAGCTTAGATGCTAAGAATTGAGAGACAGAGAGAGAGAGAGGGAAAGCGGGGGGGAGTGGCCATTCCACCTCAAGTCACTTGATCTAGAAAAAAATGTTTCTTTTGTAAACGTGACTTTCCAGATACCAAAGACATTGGTTCCAACCCCATCAGGTTTTGCTATTGTTGTTGTTGATATTGTTTTGTTTGGGGTTTTTTTTTGGGGGGGGGGAAGAGATAAGTTTATTTATTTTTAATTTAATTGTATTTTATTGTGGTAAGAACACTTACCATGGGATCTACCTTCTCGACAAGGCTTTAAGTGTAGAATACAGTATGGCTGACTATAGCACAATGTTGTAAGCAGCTTTCCAGAACGAAGTCATCTTGCTTCCCTGAAACTTTACGTCTATTGATCAGTCACTCCCCCTTTCCCCTTGTCAATGGAACCATAACGCCGAACAACTGACTTAACCAAGCCAGGACTTCTTGTTCTATGAGATATGAAATGCCCTGGTGTATAATTCCCCTTGGCTGAGCTATCTTTTACTTGCAGCCGGAAGCATCCTAACGATACAGGTACTATTCATAACCTGGTTTGTGTGTTTGCTTTTCACCTCCTCTGTCATGCGTGGGCAGCTCATCACGTCTATGAACAGAATAATAAAAACTAATATCTATTAAGGACTTACTCCTTGCAAGCACTTTAGGAAACCTATTGTGAGTATCATCTCCTTTGTGATCCCACAACAAACCTATGTGCTCAGAAAGAGTAGCCTGTTTTCCGGATGAGAAGGAAACCAACACTTGGAAGGGAAAAATAACATAATTCAATACAGGGACCAGAATGTGAGACCAGGTCATTCTGTCGAGAATCTAAGTTTCTTCTCCACAACCACAGCCACTGAGATTCAGCCCACCATTTATGGTGGCTGCAAGGCATCTCGTTTTCTGTATGTAACACAAACGGCCCCCAGGGATGGCCCATGCCCAGCGAGGTGAGGGCCTCCTCCCCTCCCCAGGCCCTTTCCAGCTGGTGTTCGGCATCTTCTAATTACCGATCCCTAAATATGCGAAACAATAATATTCCTCGATTGCTCCCTCCTATAATTTCATGTAACAGGTCCCCTCAAATAGAAAGTCCTTAATTTTAATTGCATATTATGTTCCGTTTCTGAGGCCAGACAGCTATTTCTTCATCCAGCTAACTGTTCGAGAGACAAAGACGTGGCGTGTATCACACCAAATGAAGTATTTGCTAGTTGCTATTACTACTGGGGCTACATTACATTCCCCTGATTTCCATTCAAGGAGCTCCTAAAGAAATCTTGGCATCTTTTTTTTTAAATGTTCTTTTTGGCTCATCCTACCTATGACTACATAAAGGCCAACAAACCCCAGAGCTGTACTATTACTGGTGATGATAACAGTAATTAAGACAATGTAAAGATGTACAGCCATATGTTTTACTTGCTTATTGAATACCTACTGTGTGCCAACCACTGAGCCGGGCATAAGAAAAAAATTGCCTAATCTGTCTTCCGCATTCAAGAACTACTTAAGAGATTCTAGTATCCCCGCTGTTACTGTTGAGAATTGAAGAGCAGAGAAATAAAAACACTTGTCTGCATGAGGCACACAGCTGTGCATCAGGAGGCGGGTTTTGAGCCCAGGCCAGTGTCAGCCTGAAGTGTGGGATCTTGTCTGGCTACTGTAGAGACAGAGGACCCTTCTAGCTTCATAACTCACTCATGAGAACGAGACAAGCATGTCAATTCCACTTTATACATGTGGTCACCTTCCTAGACAGGAAGTGATCTTCCCAACTTTGGTGGATCAAACTCAGCATCAGAAGCCACATGAAGAAGGGGTTGGTGCTCACATAAAACACCCCCTAGACTAACAGCCTGCCTCTTCCTGGCCCACTTCCCCTGCTGCCCGCGCCAGAGAGTCTTCTGCTGGGTCCTCTACACGCACACACCCTGACACACCCTGGATCTCCCCTCTGACTCACGCCCCCATGCATGGCTGTAGGAATTATAGCCACATTCATCAGACTCAAAGACTTCTGGCTTTTTTCGCAGGGGCTTCAGTCTTAAAGCTGAGGGAGAGAAAATGTCCAGAGAGGAACTATCAGTTCATTTAATTCCTATTCACTGAACACCCACCCTGTCCCAGGCAGGCCTTGTGCACGCAGAGATGGGACAGACACAGATCCACCACCTCCAGCTATCCAAGCCCCAGCGGGGGAGTCCCAGCTCATCATGACATATGGCCAAAGCTTAGCTATATGGAAAAAATGGGCAGAAAGTAATGCCCTCTTACTATGGAAAAAGAAGGGAAGCAGAAAGACGTGGAAGAGGGGAAGGGTGCCCGCACACCTGGATAGAGACTTGAAATGTAAAGCAGGGAGAACGGAGCAAAGGAAAGATGAATATTCAGAGCTGTCAAGAAACCGATTAACCAGAAAGTAATTCTTGAGTGTCTCTGTCTGCTGAGCGACTTACCTACTTATGTTTAATCCGCCCAATACCCTTACAAGCTCGGTCTATGACCGCTAACTTTACAGATGTGGAAACTGAGTCTCAGAGAGGTTAAGTCATTTGCCAAAGGCCACACAGCTGAGAAGTGGCACTGCCAGGATTCAAGCCTAGATCGATCTGGTGCTAAAACTCCTCCCCTGTGCCAGACAGTCACCCACACTGGCCCAGACCAGCATGCACAGAAGTGCCGCCCCTGAGTCCTCACCAACGAACCACACGCTCACTGAGCCTCAAGTTCTGGATTACTAAGTGGCACAGATTTCCACTGAGAAGTGACAGCGCTTCCCAAAGAGGTGCTGATCATGTGTGATGTCATGTCCTATAGAGGGAGCTAGAGCTCCCAGACCACAGGACCCCGAAACGTTTAGAGAGAGCCAGGACTGCTATGCTGCAGGCAGAGGCGAGAACTTCCCTACAGATGGAGATTCCCCATTGGGCTAACTCCTGCTTACATCACTGTCAGCCTACAACTGGAGTTCCCTCATTCACCAAATATTTATTAAGCATCTACTATGTGCTAGGCATCTAGATGCTTGCGCTCTCTCAGTGAACAAAACAGCAGATGCTGACTTCATGGTGCTGACATCCTAGTGGTGGATGGGAGGAGCAGATCCCACCAGCATCCATCGGGCCCCGACCCCGGCCCGAGGCCTAGGAGCCGGATACTCAGAGGGACACCATCCCTTCCCTCTGGCTCAGTCCCTCCATGTACAGCGGAGGATCAGAGAGGTCTGGGTGGGCCTTGACTGTGGTCAGGCTAAGCTGAGCGCCAGAACTGGGGTAAGAACATCCCGGGCACATAAGCGGAAGCCTACTGGGCTAGGCAGTCATGTCCTAATACGTCACCACACCAGTTCCCCACCCCATCACGGCCTCTGCTGCAGTAGCCAGCAGAGAGCTTGTCCCAGTCACATTAAGTAACAACCAATGCCATACGGGGTGGCGGGGGGTGCCTGAATGCATAGTTTTGAATCTTTGCAGGTTTTTAAAAAATTAATTTACTTATTTTTGGCTGCGTTGGGTCTTCGTTGCAGTGCGCGGGCTTCTCGTTGCGATGGCTTCTCCTGTTGCGGAGCACAGGCTCTAGGCGCGCGGGCTTCAGAAGTTGTGGCGTGTGGGCTCAGTAGTTGTGGTGCATGGGCTTAGCTGCTCCGCTGCATGTGGGATCTTCCTGGACTAGGGCTCGAACCCATGTCCTCTTCATTGACAGGTGGATTCTTAACCACTGAGCCACCAGGGAAGTCCTGCAGTTTTTTTTTTTTCTTAAATAACAGCTTTATTGAGATCTAAGTCATACACCATAACATCTTACAGGGTTTTAAACTGCTTCGTTGCGGGGGTCAGGCTTTTTGAAGTGAGACATTAAGACCCGTGGCCAGGCTTCAGAGGAGAGAGATGCTGCTGAGGAGCTGGGAACAGGGGTAGGACGAGGGTGGACGAGGGCATGCCTTCATGCCATCCTTGGTACGGTGATCCTGTGAAGAGCTTAGGGCCAAGGGGTCAGATGAGCTGCACCCAGATGCTGCCTCTACCACCTCTTAGCTTGGTTCATCTGGGGAAGTTACTGACCCTCTGTGAACCTCAGTGTTCCTGTCTGTGAAATGGAGCTATAGCAAGTAACTGCCTCAGAGGGCTGTTGGGAGGATTAAATGACACAGGGTCTCTATAGTACAAAGCCTGGCTCCACGCCCAGAGCACCCTCATGAGAAGCACCTAGCTCTTGCTCTAACTCTCTCATTCCAAATAGACAAAAATCTAACCCCTTGTCTTCTATGAGTACACAGCTGAAAACACCCCATCCCCAAACCATTCTTGACCTCTTTCCCCACACATCCGGCAACTTTCCTTTGAAAACCAGGTGCTGACCTGGTGAGAATACAACACAGGTGGGGGGTAGGGAGAGAGGGGGGTGACATTATGGAGGGACGCCTCCCGCTGATGTAGAGGTGACACGGCATGCAGGGGCTGGGGAATCACATACATTTTCTAACCATAAATGACTTGTGCAGCGTGTTTTATTTGCAGAGTGCAAGACTGTCACGGTGACAGGGCCAGGGTGGGGAGGGAGGTGGGGACCCTGCCCGCCTGCAGGAAGCCAGAGGGGGACTGGGTGGACAGCAGAGGTCAGAGAGAGCCCGAGGCTCAAGGGGGGCAGTGAGGCGAAGAGGAGGGGGTGGTGGTTACACTCACATCCCCTCGCTTAGGACTGAGACGGTGCAGCATCCTCGCATTCACGCATTCAATGAGCCTTCTGAACTGCTTGTCATATGACATCAACTAATAACAGAGACTCTCCTTGACCAGACTTTAATCTGGCTAGTCCTGGACCTTGACCCCTGTCCTGCCTTTGGCCTGCCCAGTCCAATCTTAGCAAAGAAACCTGCTGACTCTGTTTAGCAAGTACCCCCCGTCTTGATACCTGATCGAGTTCCTCATGCCCCACCTTTGATGTCTAAGTCCTTGGTCTGCCTTTGGTAAGAATCTGTTGGATCAGTTTAGCAAGAGTCTCCCTATCTTTGAGGCCTTCTCTTCGTAATTTTCCATCCACTGGTATAAACCCTCACCCCTTCCTTTGGCTATAAAGCCCCATTTTTTTTTTTTTTTTTTTTTTGGCCGTGCCAAGCAGTTTGTGGGATCTTAGTTCCCAGACCAAGGGTTGAACCCAAGCCTTCGGCTGTGAGAGCACGGAGTTCTAACCACTCGACCTCCAGGGCATTCCCCCCACTTCTCCTTGTATTCATTCAGAGCTTAGCCTGATCTCTCTCCCCTACTGCAATCGCCTTGAATAAAGTTTTCCTTATTGTTTTAACAGGTGTTGGAAGGGACCACACTCTGTTCATCTCTCTTGCCCACAGCACCCAAAGTGGTGCTGACACAGAGCACATGCAAGGTATGCAGAGAGGGGCTCTGGTGGATGGGGTCAAGGGTGGGCTGGGGAAGGAGGGCTACCTGGAGGAAGAAGAACCCAGAGACGGCTCTTTGCTGTTTCCCAATATGACACAGATTGGTCTCTGAGCCCGGCTCTACCTTTCCCTCTGAGCATCACCAGGCAGGGAACCAAACTGTGACTCAACCACTTCCTAGCTGTGTGACTTCAGACAAACCATGTAGCCTCTCTGGGCCTCAGTTTCTCCTCTGAAAAATAAGGATTAAATGAGTGAGCAGAGGAAAAGCATCTACAGAGTTTCTGCATTAGGCATTAGCTATGGTTCTTGTGATGGTCTTTGTCGAGCTTCCTTGACGAGACAAAAAGCCAAGCTGGGGAGACTTGGAGTCAGTGCAAGAGCATCAGCATGTCACCTGACAAGCTCCTACACATCCTTCAAAACCCAAATCAGAGCTCCCCTTCTACAAGGCTTTTCTTCCCCAAGGCCTGCTCCCCAGACTCAGGGAGTCTGTCTCCGGGGCACATGCCTACCCCGAGGCAATGTTTTACTTCCTGTCTGTCTCCTCATTCCTGTGGGCTGCTATGGCTGGCTTATCTCTGTGTGCCCAGCAACGAGCACTGTGTGTGGCAGGGAATGAACACAAGCACATTTCAAAAGATGAATGAACAGAAGAATGAACGAGTGATTTCACCCAAGTGGAGAGCAGACGGGAGGAAAGTAAACACCCTGAAGTAATGGGATGGCAGTTTTGAGATTCCAGGATGGAGACAACTCACCAAGGACACAAGTACAAACAAAGAGGCCATGTACAGTGGAAGATGAAAGAATCGAGGCCCTAAGCCTGCAAGCAGTAAACCTCAGAGGGCAGCGGAACATCCACACACAGGCTTAATGGGAAAGGTTGCAACCCAAGAATTCTACACCTGTCAGCTGGTCATTCACGTGTAACAGCAACATGCGGCAGAACCAGATATGGTCATTGGAGAAACAGGTTAAAGGGTATTTTCCAATACTTAAAAGTGACTGCTAGGGAAATCCAGAGCAAGGCTTATACCTTCCAGATCAATAGAGGCAGTATATTCAAGTCACACTGCCTGGGTTTGAGTACCGGTTCTTCTGTTCCTTTATTAGGGGCAAATTCTTCAAACTCTTGATGCCTCACCTTCCCATCTGTACAATGGGAACGCTGACAGTGCCTGCTTCACAGGGCTTTTGTGAAAGTTGAACCGAATAATCCATATACAGTGTTTGGTCCAGTAACTAGCACTGGTAAGCGGCATGGATATTGTGATGTGCCACTGAGATGCCCCTTCAGGAACAAAAGACTCCCTTCCTCCCCCTCCAGGTGCTGGAATGCTCCTAGAACAGCCTTGAAAGGATTGCTTTGGTTGATGAAAACTCCTCGCCCAAGATCATGTCTACAGCCAACCACTGACCAACACAGGGGTAGAGAGGCCCTGCCCGCTTGCTCCAACTGGGGACAATTCTGAAAGATCATCCCAGCTTCAAGGATCCCAGTGAAGTTGGCAGAGGCCTTTGAAGGGACTGCATGGAAGCTCTACTTCTCTCTCTGCTCAGGGCTGCTTCCTTCTCTTCCTTTCCACAGGTGCTAATTTCAAGAGCACTCCCTAACAAACATCCTGTAGGTTAAAGTCCTTCTCAGAGTTAGCTTCCTGGGGAGGCACCCTGCCAACAAAAAGACCAACACAGAGATCCCCATACACCACCATCATTTGAGAAGACCCACCAGCCCCTGGGAGGCAAGGCAGATACACTGTAGCCTGTCTACCCGGAATGGGTAACTATTCCATTGGCAGGAACAGATACATATTTCGAGTATGAGTATCCCTTTCCTGCCTTCAGGATCTCAGCCAGCCCCATTACCTAAGAACTGACAGCATGTTTGAGCAGCACCAGATCCCACATAACATCATGTCAGACCAAGGGATCCACCTTAGAGGGTAAGAAGTGCAGAGGCAGGCCAACAGCAAAAAATAGAATACCAAGGAAACAGCAAGGAAATACAATGTACAGAAAGCAAAAATGAAACAAGATGGTAATGATGACAGATGATTAAATATATAATAAGTGCAAACAGACTTAAATATCCTGAAAATACCCTAAGAGGGTTAAAAAAAAAACAAACACAAATCTACCGATTTGCTATCTATCAGAAACACATCTAAAACAAAGTGACAAAGAAAAAGGAAAAATAAAGAACTCTGGGATGGGGTTGGGGGTGGAGGTAGGACAGGGAAGATACTGGATTGCTTATATTGTTTAAAAAGATCCTTTAGGTGATTTTGGTAGATTTCTTCCTAGGGAAGCATACTTTCTGATTGAAAAGAAAATGATAATGAGCACATCTCATATCAGAATATAAAAGTAGTATCCAAAGCTGTTCTCAGAGGAAAATGTGTAGCCTTAAGTACTGTCAATACTGGAGGAGGCTAGATTAAAATAAATGGAATGAGCTTGCAACTAAAATTTTTTTAACTATATGGAACAGTTTAATGGAATTAAAAATATAAAAGCATAAATTAAGAGTAAAGTTGAAGAATAAATTCTAAAGCTGGTTAAACATAGACAAAAATTTTCATAGAAAGTTTTTATATCCACAAATATACATTTTTAAATCACAAAAATATATCCTATATATAGTTCTTTTTAAAAGTTGATGAAATAGATGATGATTTTAAAGGAAAAATATGAATTACCAAAATTCGTTCAAGATATTTAAAAACTCATCACAGCAAAGATACAATAAAAAATTCAAAGCTCTTTTAAACCATCAAGGAATGGATCATGACTCATTCCTCAGCTCTCCGGAAAAAATGAAAATTCTCCCAATCCATTTTGGGAAGCACAACACCATGTTGAAAACTAACAAAAATAAAATAAAGAGCATTCTTGCATACACTTACAGAAGCAAAAATCCTATATAATATCCTAGTAGGAGACTCAAGCAGCATAGAAGAACAAAAATTATTATGTCCTAATAGAACATTATGTTCAGTACAGCCTTTGTGCCAGGAGCATGAAAGATAGTCTGCCATTAGAAAAGTTATTAATGGGAATCATCATTAATAAGTCAAAGGGAAAACTCCATATAATCATCTTCATAGATGACCAATGGCAACTGATCAAGTTTGATATCTGTTCATGTTGTTTTTTCAAATTAGTAGTATTAAAAGAATTCATCAAGATAGTAAAATAATTTGAAACCAATAGAAAACATCTTACTTAATGTTGAAAGCCTAAAGACAGTCCCACTAAGACAACATAGGGAAGGCTTTAGGAAGCAGAAACTTAAAGATCAACCCCCCTACACACACACACACACACACACACACACACACACACACACACACAAGCTTGATAAGGTAGATTTTTTTTTTTTTTCCCTGTGGTACGCGGGCCTCTCACTGCTGTGGCCTCTCCCGTTGCGGAGCACAGGCTCCGGACACACAGGCTCAGCGGCCATGGCTCACGGGTCTAGCCGCTCCGCAGCATGTGGGATCTTCCCGGACCAGGGCACGAACCCATGTCCCCTGCATCGGCAGGCGGACTCTCAACCACTGCACCACCAGGGAAGCCCGATAAGGTAGATTTTGTACATAATAATGTGTAACTTTTGAAGAAGAAAAAAAACAATGAACTTCAAAGAAAAGTTACCATTTGGGAAATATATTTGCAATGTATCTGATAATCCAAAGATTACTGTCCTTAATAAAGAACTCTTATAAGATACTAGCAAGTTGAAAAAGAAAAAACATAAAGAGTTACATAAATACCATTTTCAAATTCACCTGAAATAAATCAACTGAATATTAAACATGTGATATGACTTTTTAATCCATCAAATTAGCGCAGATTGAAAAAAAATGATGGCACAAGTCTAACTGAAAATTCTGGGAAAGAGTATGTCTGAAGATTCTGAGAAACAGACATTGGGTTGCTTGGAGTAATTTAAATTGATTCAGAAATTTTTAAAGCAATTTGGTAATAAGTTTAAAAATACTTATAAATATTCATACCTTGATCTACTTCTAGGAATACATTCTGAAGAAGTAAACTGAAAAGCACATGAGGACTTCAGGATGAAGGAGGTTATTTATACTAATCAAAAATTGGAAGTAATGTACAAGTTCAACGGGTCACCGATTTAAAACATTCCATATATGATGAAATACCAGAGAGCCATTAAAAATCACCAATTAGAAAAAAATTTGTATTAGAAAATAGGCAAGAGCTATTGCTAATAAATCATATTGCCAATAGCATGTATAGCATGACCCGAATTTGTATAACTATGCAAAGAACAAAAAAGATGGAAGGAGATAAACAAAAGTTTTCATTAACTCACTTATTCTTTATTTATTTCAAAAAATCTTAATGAAGCATCTACTAAGTATCAGGTCTGGTTGCAGGCATCGTCAAATAAAATATGCATGAAATTAATGTATATGGTTATTTTTGGGTGGTGGGATCAGGTAGAGATTTTTATGTTCTTTGAGATGTTATTCTTTTTCCCAAATGTCCCACAAGAAACATGATTTTAAGCACAGTGCAGTAGTTGTCATCCCAGGCTATAATCTGGACTCAGCTGGGAAGCTTAAATAAATACTAATACATAAGCTGATAAAACAGATTTTTAAAAATATGTTCCTTGAAAAATCTTGTATCAATTAAAAAAGAAAATGAAACTGATTTCTACCTCACACGATACACAAAAATCAATTTCAGGTTGATGGTAGACCTTGGAATGAAAGATAAAACAATAAAACTTAGAGAAGAAAATAATGGAGAAACCTTCATGATATTTTCATAAAGGAAATAATTCACCAATTTCACCGCATTGAAATTAAGAACCCTTGTTTACAAGACAAAACAAAAGAAACAAAACCATTAAGAGAGAGAAAAGTGAAGCCACAGAGTGAGAAAAGATATTTGCTACACATATAATTAATAAAAGGCTTTTATCCAGAATACGTTTTTTTTTAAAAAAAAGTTGGCATCCTAATGGGAAGGTGGTGTAGAAACTGGAGTACCCACATCACAAAAGAGGATATCCAAGCAGCAACTAACCAAATGAAAAGTGGGCAACCTCATAAGCCATCAGAGAAATGCAAATTGGAGCCACAGTGAGATACTTCCACAAGCCCATCAGAATGGCTACAATTAAAATGGCTGATAATAGGAAGGGGTTTTGGGGAGGTGGTATAGGAAGAACTCTCATACGCTATTGCCAGGAGTACACATTGGTACAACTGCATTGGCAAACAGACATCAGGTATTACATTTGAAGATAAAGATCCTGGAGCCCACAATTGTACTCCTTGCCATAGACCTTGCATATGTACATATACGCACCAAAAAGCACATACAAGAAAATTTCTAACAACGTTGCTTGTAATAATCCAGTATAGAAACCAACCCAAATGTCCATCAATGGTGACTGATGCTACAGTCATACAGTGGAATTCCATACAGCAATGAAAATGAATGAGCTCAAGTGGCGCACAATAACATGGATAAATCTCACAAACTTACGGCTGAAGGAAAGAAACTAGACGCAAAATAACACCTTCTATAGGGCTCCAATTAAATAAAGTCCAAAGGCAGGTAAAAGAAACTATAGCGTTTAGGGATGAATACTTTCCAATTGAAACTCTAAAGAGAAACAAGAATGTAATCACTGTAAAAGTCAGGATAATGGTTACTTTGCGGGGAGAGTCTGGGTTGTGAGTGGAAAGGGACAGTGAGGGAGCTTTGAGGTGCTGGCAATGTCCTTACCTGCATGGTGGCATAGGGCATAGCTGTTCCCTTTACGTTAATTCCATGAGCTGTACATTTGTCTTATGCCTTTTTTTTCCATGCATGTTGTAATCACCGTAAAAAAGCTAATAAAGCAAGAACAACAAAAATACTGATGCCTGGGCCCCACCCCAGACCAAACAAACAGAATCTCTGAGCGGAGAGAGTGGCATTTGCATTTTTTAAAACACTCCCTGGGTGTTTTAAAACACTCACGTGAGCTCTGAGAAGCACTGGTACAATGGGAAAAGGCAGCACAAGCTCTCCAGTCTGTGAGCTGAAATTTAAATGCTACCTCCATTTCACCTTATCTGTGTGACTCTGAGCACTTCTCTGTGCCTCGGTTTCCTCTCCTGTAAAATGGGTGCAATAACAGTATTTCTAAGTAAGCTCTGAGGATTACAAATGCCAATACCCATGAAGGGTTTAGAGTGTTTCTTGGCACATTTTAAGTGCCCAGTAGGTATTAGGCTGCTATCTTTATAATAATAATGTAGCAATATATATTCTTTTTAATGAGATAACATGAATGAAGGGGTCAAAATAATTACAAACATATAAAAATGTTATTACTATTAAATATTTGATTTCTACAATCTCGGGACAAACTAGGATCATCCTCAGGTATGGAATACCTTTATCCTTTAGGACTGGGAGGATGGGTACAATTTCAGAACAGAGCAATGTCATTCAGAATCCAGGGTGATTAAGTCATTGAGGGAGTTAGGGGGCATTTCTACTTGGGGCACACCCTCTGGTTTTGTAAGTATATTTTATGTTTTGATAATATTTTTATTGAAGTATAGTTGATTTACCATGTTGTGTTAGTTTCAGGTGTACAGCAAAGTGAATCAGATATATATGAATATATTTTCTTTTTCAGATTCTCTTCCATTACAGGTTATAACTCCCCAGAGACAAAGTCCAGATCCACCTTTCCTGGATTCGGCTGACAGTGGCTACGGCACACGCTGTGAGTGGTAATGGGCACAGATGCTCGTCTGGACAGAGGTTCATTTGTTCGGTAGCTCAGACACAAGCCCTGAAGACTACGGTATCAAAAGGCCAGATCTTAAACATTCCCTCCACCTTTTACTGGCTGGGTGACTGTGGGGCAGGCACGCAACCTCTACATGCCTATGAAATAGACAGGATGACAAAAGAAGCTCTCTCCTCGTCTTAGATGTTTTGATGAGGCTGTGCGGAGCTAAGGGATACAAAAGCCCCAAACACACTAAACGCGCTCAGCTAGAAAACACTTCACCCCCCCATACATCCAGCAGGTGGCTGGGGAATGACACTGATAAAACTGATTCTGTAGGCTGACCTGGATTTTAGAAGCCCGTGGAGCTAAAACAAACACCACCAAACTGCTTTTGAAGGCTGCCATTGGGTACACAGCACCACCAAGGGAAAACAGAGTCAGAAACATCCTTTCTTACTGGTCGACAGCAACCAGAAGAGAGAAAACATCTTCCTCTCCCGCAGCAGGAGACTCAAAAACAGCTACCCATCTCTCTTCTTTCTAACCCCCTGGAGACTTATTCTCACCCAGCTGCCAGCCAGCCTCCTGCACCACCTTCTATGTGGGGAGCAGTGCTCTGCAGCCACCAGTCTTACGAAGGACTCTACTGCTTCCGAAACAGATGCTCACGGTGCCTGGGTACCACTGTCTTGGCAACTGCCTCCTGTGCTAAAGGGGGTGGGTGTGGACACAATGTGTTTTCTTGAGCCAGAAAAAGAAAAAGAAAAATCCATTTGAAAGCCCCCATCAAATACATACTCTGATACTGACATATGAGTGACAAGGTGTATGTGTCCACTAGCCACACCTGGGGGGGGGGGATGTGGGCTTTTGCGTGTGCACATCTGGCTGTCTGTCGTAGACCACTGTGGACTTTCATTACCCAGCAGTTCCAAGCCAGATCCTTTTAATGCCTTCAGCATCCAGCTTCCCTCCCGGAGAAACATATCTGGTTACAGCGTAATTCCTCAGACCTACACCGAGTCACTTTCTCTGCAAAGAGAACACTGGCTCTTTAGTTCTTGGGTCAATTTTATTGACTTGTCTCCAACAGAAACTCTCTGGAACTCATCTTTTGCTCCTGAGTTGGGTTAAAATTTTCCAGGAGAGGATTCACCATTTTTGCTGTGATCTTCAAAATGGAGGCACTACGCTGGCCCCCAAGGCCTGTCCATGGCCCATTACCTATCTGATCTCAACTGCTAGCCCTCAGCATCTTCCTACTCTGCCCCAGCCATACTTGCCTCCTTGCTGTTTCTCAGAGACGCCAGGCACATTTCCACCCCAGTGCCTTTGCACTAGCTGTTTCTTTGGCCTACAGGTTCTACGGCACATGCCTTGCATGGCTCACCCCTTCCTCTCCCTCAACTCTTTGTTTAGATGTCACCAATAACACCTACACTGATTCCCCCCTTTAAAACTACCATAATCTCCCCGCCACATTTTTCCCGCCTGGCTACTCAGTCTATTTTATCCCTTAGCACTTTTCATCTTCTAATATGATAGTCTTTAACACATTTTTTTGGGGTAGTTCTTTATTGTCTTGGTGTCCCACACAGTCTAGAATGTAAATTTCATGATGCTAGGAATTTTCCAGTTTAGTTCAAGTCTAGGTCCACAACACGAAGCACGTAGTAGGTGCTTAACACTTCCGGCGTTTTTACTGCTACTTCACTTTTCCCCCCCGACTGAAGTTTTCTGTCTGTGAAGACGTGAATGGCTGCATAAGTGTCACCTCAAGAGAGAGGACACTCCATCTAAATAACTCCTCTGATTTCCCATCTCCCACCATCACTGTATTCCCTTCCTGAACTTATCACCCCGGCACTACCCAATGTAAGAAGCACAGAGTTTTGTCTTTGTCATTGTTCGTGGCTCTATCCCAACCATCTAGAAAAGAGTTCAGCAAATGTCTTCTTTACAGGAAAGGCCAGAGGGTAAATATTTTTGGCTTTACAAAAGCCATAATGTCTTTGTCTCAATTATTCAACTCTTCCTCGTAAAGCAAAGCTTCCATAGACAGTAGGTAAGCAATACAAGTGTGTTCCAATACACGTTGTGGGCTGGATTTGGCCTGCAGGCCATAGTTTGCTGACCCCTGATCTAGAACAACACCTGGCACATAGCAGGCATTCAATAAACATTTGCTGAATACAGGAATGACCTGAGTAATTTATCAAGTGCGTACTCTGTGTCAGGCACCATGCTCAGGCTTTCTTTCAAATATTTCATTTTAGCCACAGAACCACCTATTAAACTCATGACGGTTATCCTCAATTTAGAGGTCAAAGGACAGACGCTAAAGGAGGCCCTGTAATTTTTCCTAAAGCCATCATGATTAAGTGACAATGTGGGGACTGCAATCCAGGTCTTCCAGGCCCCTGATCATTCCACCACTGACACGTGTCCTGCATTCTTGCTGCACGTTCCATGAAAATGCCAAGTCACGATGGGGATGATGGCTATAATTCTTCATCACCTGTTGCATATATATTCTTTCCCTCATCTTTCCAGCCAGGGTGTGCCAAGTACCCACTGTGTCCCTTCATCTGCTCAGTGTGATACAAGCTCTAGTCAGACTCGAGTCCACGTTCAGGCAAAGAAGCCACCAGCATGAGGAAAACACGGACCATGTGCCAGGCGCCAGGCCGTGGGCATTAAAAACTGTGATTCTGACTCAGGGTCTGTCTTCCAAAGGCAAGGCAAGATGTGCAAGTACTCAGAGGGCCTCCCCTGTGCCAGCCACCGTGCAGCATCCTTCCCTGCCACGCTGGGAAGAAGGTGACAGGTACCATTAGAAGATCCAGGCAAAGGTCAGGGGAGCTCTGAGAAGTCAGAGTGGACTTTGACCTTGGGGCTCAGGGAAGGCTTTAGCAGAAGGTCACTGCTGAGTCATGGGTTTGGGGGAGCCAGACCTGGAACCAATTTCCATTCCTGCCACTTAATAGCCATGGAGACCCTGGGCATATGACTCAGTTTCTCCCTGACCCAGAAAACAGGGATAAAAATAGTACAAACCCCCATCATCAAAGAATTTTTTATAAAATTAAATGAGCTAATATATGTAAATGAGCTAATATATGTAAATGAGCTAATATATGTAAAGTGATTGCTGGATCCAGAGCGAGTACTTAAAATGTGGCCACAACTGTCACCCTCGTTGTCATGATTTGATGGGGTCCTTGAAGATGTGATGACCATGGGGTGGTGAGAGAAACTCAGGGACTGGCCCAGCCCATGAGGCCCCTGTTAATTAAATAGTCCAAAGCCAGAGAAGTCCCCAGATTGGATCGTTCGCTGGTTTGACCAGCATCATGCACCACGGAAGGAATCCATCTGTTGCTAAGACGTGGTATGGTACACCTTGGCCCCGGCTGCCTGGATGTCCTGGGGAGACAAACTGTGCTTCTGCTCAGAAGTGCAACTTAAAGTACAACCGAGGACCAGCTCCGAAGGCACAGGATGTGGAAACTGATCTCCTACTGCTGGTAATGGGGCCTGCCTCCCTGCAACCAATCCGAGCTCAATGAGTCAGCCCAAGCACCGCCCACTCAGAGCGCAGAGGGACGTGAAGCACTAATAGGTGCTGCATTAACATCCCCTTCTGGTCCCCGTTGTGTTTCCTGGAACTCCCCATCCACACCAGGCTCTGACAGAAGCACCGGTGGTGGCGGGGTGGGGTCTAACTCAATAGCAAAGAGGTGGCTTCGACTCTGATTTCACATAATGCAGCTCAAGTCAAAGTGGTCCCCTACTCCATTCAGTACATCTTTTTTTTTTTTTTGCGGTACTCGGGCCTCTCACTGTTGTGGCCTCTCCCGCTGCGGAGCACAGGCTCCAGACGCGCAGGCTCAGCGGCCATGGCTCACGGGCCCAGCCGCTCCGCGGCATGTGGGATCTTCCCGGATCGGGGCACGAACCCGTGTCCCCTGCATCGGCAGGCGGACTCTCAACCACTGCGCCACCAAGGAAGCCCCATTCAGTACATCTTTTGCAACTGACAATAGCTCTTTTTTCAACTTGCCCATGCACCTTAGCTCAAGACAATCCAGAAACATAAAAACAAACCCAGGGAAGTGGAGAGGCTTTTAATCACATAGTAATAATAACGTAGTGTTTGTCCAGCACGTCATCCTAAGGAAATTTCCAGCTCACCAAGGATTCTGGAGCTTCCACAACGTGTTGTGGGCTTTCCCAGGTGCTCCCTTACTGGTTCCTCCCGATAACCTTCAGGTCAGCACTCGGTCGATCCCTACCGGGGCTGAAGTTCAGGGAGCCTCAAAGCCAACAAAGGCACTAATGGCATCTCCTAGGGGAATGACACATCTCACCAGAGACCAGGAATACTCATGGGACTCATGGGACTCGAACTGGCACTTAGCGATGCCCTAAGGTAGCAGGCTGGTTTCACAGTTGCCAGGCCGGGGCTGTGGTCAGAGACCTGAGGTCAGCCCCAGATTTGCCAGTATGATCTGTTTGGACTTCAGCAGGTTACCTAATTTCAGCAATTTCACTTTCCTCATCTGCTAAATGGAGCTAATTCTAGTATCTATTCCCGGGATTGTGGTGAGGATTAAATGAGACAGTATGAGAGGCCCTTGGCACAGGCTGTGGCCACGACCTCTATCCCTGACCCAGGTACTCTGCTCCCTGTGCCACATACGCTGTCTCATTTCATCTTCACAGTGGCCCATGACTGGCCCCATTTTACAGATCAGGATAACAAACATTTGGGTCTCCAAGTTCAGTTGTCATGGAAATCAATTCTCTAGCCACTACCTACACTGAGCAGTGAGATTCTGCAACTAAGAACCAACCTTTGCAGAAGGTGAATTTACAGGGAAGAAAAACATGCCGCTTCTACTGTAAAGAAAACAAAAAACCTGATCTCCTCAGAGCCACACATGGTCAAACAAACCTGGCAAGGCAGTAACTTCATGTATGTCAAGAGGGAGAAATTTCTTCCTGTTGCTTTTCAGGTTTGGTCTCAGATTTGTCCAGTCCTTCTCCCTGCAAGTACAAAAGCCTGGGTACCAAAACCTTGGGAAAATACCAAAGAGATGAGGGTCATTGTAGCAGGCAGAATTCTGACAGCACGCACGGCTCCTGGCTCCTGGTGTCCACACACACAGCAGCACCTGGATCTGTGCAGGCTTCAGCTGGCCAAGGTGGTGCAAAGCTGCTACAGCGATCTTGCCAAAGGTAAGAGAAAAGGAATTGGAGGGGTTGGGAGAAAAGGGGCGTGTGTGTCTGTGTGTGTGTGCGCGCGGGCGTGTAATAGGGAAGAACAAATCCAACTCCATATTGGATCTGTTTCTTTTTCTTGAAACTCTGTATTTTATTGCTTTTGCTACAAGTTAAGGATGTTGCCTACAGCCAGAAATACACAGGACAGCCCGTTCTCAAGGCTCTGACCTTTAAAGGTACAACACTCTTCCATTCATATAAAGATAAAAAGTTGCAGAACAGAGAATAATATTTGTCTTGTTGGAGGTTTATAGGAACATTGCAGCCAGACCTAGGTGGACAGCGGCAAGACCGGCACCAAGAAGTTCGCAACAACCAACCACACCCGCCCCCCCTTTTAGTATAAAGAAGCCTGAATTCTAACTCAGGGAAAAAGGTTCTTTGGGACACTAGTCCACCATCTTCTCTGTCTGCTGGCTTTCCCAATAAAGTTGCTGGCCCTTGCCCTAACACCTCGCCTCTGGATTTACTGGCCTGTCATACAGCGAGCAGTATGAGCTTGGACTCAGTAACACGCACACTTGCAGGGATGTTCAGGTCAGAGCAAGGGCCTCTCAGCTATTCTGAGAAACTACTGAGAAAAGAGGATGTCACGAAGTTTTGCAGAGAGCAATGAAGACAAACCCTCTCCGCCCCTCCCTGAAGCATCTGTGAAGCCACAGAAAGGTTCCTCTTGCTTTCCAGTAAGAATATTTCTTCTGGACTAATGCAGCACTGTGCCAAAGAGAACATACTATAGAGTCAGACTGCCCGGGTTCAAATCCCAGCTCCATCCCCGCCAGCTGTGTGACCTTGAACATGAACTTCCTTACCTGTGAAATTGGGACAGTAGTAGTACACCTCCCAGAGACTGCTGTGGGGTGGTGCACAAGACACATGCAGCATGGAATAAATCCTTGATAAGAGTGCAATAATGAAAAGTGATGTGTGAGGGGATAAACTCAAGGGAGGGCAGCAAAGACCCAACTTCATTCCGATAACTGGACAATTCTTTTTTCTTGAAAACCTCTTCCACTCCTGGTGCGTCTTTCACGTTAGCATGTTCATCCTTTCCACAGTGCTTTAAGACAAGTATTCAGTCCAAGTCTACATTTTAGAGAGAGAACCTTATTTTCCCATTGCTATTTTCAACATCCTAGGAAGTGGGTAAGTTCTAGGCAGTGCTGTTAGGTGGGGATGGGCAGCCGGAGAGGAGAGAGAGGTTTCCACACAGCGTCCAGCCCTGGCGAGCCCTGGGTGCCTGTGGATTTCCCACTGGTTCCCCTTGGTGATCTTTAGACGGCCTTAGCCCTAGTGTTTCCTGTCCTAAAACCTTCCATCTCCTCCACATCTCTGTATCTACAGCCCCATTTCCACCCAACTTCTAAACCAACTGGTCTACACAGGGTACCCTAATCTTCACCTCCCATTCAAGTTTTTTTCCTCCAACTTTTTATTTTGACATTTTTCAAACTTACAAAGAAGTTGAGAGAAAACAGCGAACACTTACATGTCCTTCACCTAGATTTATCCAATGTTAACATTTTGTCCCCTTTTGCTTTATTTATACTTTTAAAAAATTATGATACATTGGAAAATAAGTTGGAGACATCATGACTGTGGGGTGGAATAATGGCCCCCAAAGAGGTCCTCATCTAATTCTGAGAGCCTGTGAATATTTTGGGTAACATGGCAAAGGGGAATTAAGTTTGCAGGTGGACTTTAGATTGCTAATCAGCTGACCTTAAGATGGAGAGATTTTCCTGGTATCCTTGATAATATCTAGATTTTAGCCCTATGAGACCCATTTCAGACTTTTAATTTTCAGAACTCTAAGCTGATAAATTTGTATTGCTTTAAGCCACGAAATTTGTGGTAATTTGTTACAGCAGCAACAGGACACTAATATAATAACCGTTCCTCTAAATTCTTCAGCACCTCTTAATAACAAGGACATTTTCCTTTATAACCACAATGTCATTATCACACCCAGGAAAATTAACAAAAATTCCATAATATCATCTAATATGAAATGCACATTAGCATTTCTCTAACTGTCTCAAAAACGTTTACTCATACTTAAAAATCCAGGATCTAATCAAGGTACATGATGGAATTTGGTTATGTTCCTTTACTCCCTTTTAATCAACAACAGTTTCTTGGGGTTGGGCGACGTTTTTCATGTTACCGACATTTTTAAAGAGTCAGGCCATTTGCCATACAGAGTAACACACATTCTGGATTTGTCGGGTGGCCTACTCCTAATGAGAACCGGATTAAGCCTCTTTGGTAAGACTATCTCATGGAGGATACTGTAATCCTCCACTCACTCCTCAATGAACCACTCAAGTCACCAGTGCCTTCCACGTTTCTTAATCCAACTGACACATCTCTTTCCTCGTATAAGACTTTCTCAGTAGCATTTGACAGATGGATCACTGTGTCTCCAAAAACATTCTCTTCTTCTCAGCTTTTATGACACTTAGCTATTCTAGTTTTCCCCCTACTTCTTTCTAAGATCCTTTTTGGTCAACTCTATGGGCTTATTTTCCGCTACTCAACCTTTAAACAGTGGAGCTACTCAGGTTCGATGTGCCCTTTCTCCTTCTCTGTGTCTTCACCTGGACGAGCTCATCTGCACCCACGGCTTCTATTTGCTGATGGCTCCCAAGTTCATGACCTCAACTTGGCCCATTCCTCTGACAGCTGGGCTCACAGAGCCACCTGTCTACCTGACATCACCAGGATGTTTCCATGGCATCTCTAAGAAGTTAAAAACGAAACTCTCAATTTTCCTTCCAAAGCTCTTGATCCCCAGTCTCCCCTCTTGGGAAAAAGCACCAGCTCCTTCATTGTCGTTACAACTGGAACCCAGGGAATCACTCCTCATTGCTCCCTCCATTTGCTGTCACAATTAACCTGGGTTGAAAGTCCCTGGACACCATCACTTATGCCAGTCACTCACTTCTATCCATCCTCCAGTCTAAGTTACTATGATCTCATGTCTGGCCCAGGTGTTGGGATTAGACAGTCAACAAGACAGCAAAATCCCTCAGTTTCCTCTTTGTAAAATAGACTGGTGTATAGTAACTAAATTAGATAACACATAAAAAGTCCTTGACATAATGTCTGCCTTACAGTAAATATTCAATCAATGTTACCTTTAAGGGGAAAAGAACCTAGAGTAAGTAAAGCAGTGGGCAGGTAGGGACAGAAAGGAACAGTCATCACTGGGAGAAAGGAAATAAAGAAAATAAGATGAAATTAGAAAGTGAAGCTCTTTCTGGATGCCAGAGTTTCAAGTCCATCTGAGTTCCCTAATGATCAAGGCAAAGAGAAAAACAAGATTAGGTGCAAGAATCGTAGAGTTCAAAAGACAGAACCAGGTGGTAACAGCCCTCTCTACTGAGCACCTGTTGTGTGCTAGACATTCCAATAGGCCCTGGAGGTATAACGATGGATGGGATGATTTATCCCCAGCTCACACTGGGCCTACCCTCAATGAACTCTAGTTCAAATTCTTAACAATACTATTATTATTACAATTTATTTTATTCTAACAATAATTATGGTTATTAATATTACTACTTATTATTATCCAGTGCCTCTGCCTCTGAGATGACGAGAGCTTCGTTATGCCACCTTCTGACAGTTCAGCCCATTTATTTTCCAAGTGGTTTATTATTATGACTGCACTTTTCATAAAAAGCCCCACGGCCAAAGGCACACATTAAATTCAGTTGGTCTGGTTGGATGGTGGCTTTGTAGGCTGAAATCTCATTCTACCAGATCACTACTTGAAGCTTCAGTACTCAGTCTGGGAGGCTGAGCTGGGCCCCACTGGGCCCCATGTGAGCATCTTGCCCGACGCTGACCTCAGTGGTCCCTCTCAATGCACAGTGAGCTGGAAGGGGGCCCGTCTTAGAGCAAAGCCTCCTCCCTCCCTGCCTGGGTTACCTCGGCAAGTTGCTGAACCTCCCTGGGCCTCAGCTCCTTCTTCTGTAATAAGGTAGTCATGACAGGAGTATATACACCACATAGGGCTGGGGAAGGAATCATGTACAATCTCACACAGGAGAACGCCTGGTACAAAGCACAGGGTCAGGAAATGCTCTGTTTTCTGACAGGGATCCCTGAGGGAAGGATCTGTCTTCCAGAGCCTATCAGTTGTGAATTAAAACAGGTTGTCAACAAATGATGCTCAACAAATGATGCTCATATGGCCTGCCTATGTTTGGTGGCCTCTGTATGGGTGACCCAGGGAACCACCTTGGCTCTTAGAATATTTAGCTTGAAAGATCCTTTCTTTAAGAATTATATTTTTAAAGGTTAAAAAATACTTCCCAAAGAAGTAATTTGTTTAAGGGCAAATGGAAGGTACAGGACTCAAAATCATGATCACCTCAATCCAAGTTCAATAATTTTTTTTCTTCACATTTAGCTAAATGCCAACTATCTACCCTGGCGTCTGTTTATCTGTCTGCCTATCTATCTAAGTCCTAGGATTGTCTTTTAAAGAAAAGAATATCTACTATGAAAAAGTCACATTTATAAAACATTTACTCCTGGCGCAAAAGGCTCACAGGGCTATTCTGTGTCTGCGTACTTGGGTGGGTACGCAGGGACGGCGGGGGAGACAGATGGTGCCAGGGGCAAACACTGAGCAACGAAATCTAGAGTGACACCAAATTCCACATCAGTTTTGAAAATCTCTGTTTCGAGAGAAATCACCTTGTCTTCAAATTGAACACAAGTCCAAAATATAGTCTTTATTCTCTGCAAACAGTTTCTGCTGAACCAAACAAAACATGAGAACAAACGGCTTCAGGTCTCTGCCATTCTTTGACTCTTTGGTTAATTTTTATTTTCATTTTCTGGTGCAATATGGTCTCTCCCAATTAAGGAGCTTCTTGGTGTTGCTTTTGACTTCTGTGCATTTTTGGAAAATGTATTAGACTTGAACAGAATGGAAGAAACCAACTTATACTGGCTTTTTATTTTTTAAATAGCATTCTCTAAAATAATTTGCTCATTATTTCCATTTTCTAAATTCTCTAAGTACCTTCCTCTGCCAAAAAAAAATTTCTCAAATGTCAGAATATTATTTGCGGTGCCTCAAGAACTCAACATTTTATTAAAGGTTACTTGCATAAGCCTTTTCCCTTATTAAAATGCTATTTTGTTGAGGATTCTGCATCTATGTTCATCAGTCATACTGGCCTGTAGTTTTCTTTCTTTGTGACATCTTTGTCTAGTTTTGGTATCAGGGTGATGGTGGCCTCATAGAATGAGTTTGGGAGTGTTCCTCCCTCTGCTATATTTTGGAAGACTTTGAGAAGGATAGGTGTTAGCTCTAAATGTTTGATAGAATTCGCCTGTGAAGCCATCTGGTCCTGGGCTTTTGTTTGTTGGAAGATTTTTAAGCACAGTCTCAATTTCAGTGCTTGTGATTCGTCTGTTTATATTTTCTATTTCTTCCTGGTTCAGTCTCAGAAGGTTGTGCTTTTCTAAGAATTTGTCCATTTCTTCCAGGTTGTCCACTTTATTGGCATATAGTTGCTTGTAGTAGTCTCTCATGATCCTTTGTATTTCTGCAGTGTCAGTTGTTACTTCTCCTTTTTCATTTCAACAAAATGCTATCAAACAGAATCCAACAGCACATTAAAAGGATCATACACCATGATCAAGTGGGATTTATCCCAGGAATGCGAGGATTCTTCAATATACGCAAATCTATCAATGTGATAAACCATATTAACAAACTGAAGGAGAAAAACCATATGATCATCTCAATAGATGCAGAGAAAGCTTTCGACAAAATTCAACACCCATTTAGGATAAAAACTCTCCAGAAAGTAGGCATAGAGGGAACTTACCTCAACATAATAAAGGCCATATATGACAAACCCACAGCCAACATCATTCTCAATGGTGAAAAACTGAAACCATTTCCTCTAAGATCAGGAACAAGACGAGGTTCTCCACTCTCACCACTATTATTCAACATAGTTTTGGAAGTTTTAGCCACAGCAATCAGAGAAGAAAAATAAAAGGAATCCAAATTGGAAAAGAAGTAAAGCTATCACTTTTTGCAGATGACATGACACTATACATAGAGAATCCTAAAGATGCTACCAGAAAACTACTAGAGCTAATCAATGAATTTGGTAAAGTAGCAGGATAAAAAATTAATGCACAGAAATCTCTGGCATTCCTATACACTAATGATGAAAAATCTGAAAGAGAAATTAAGGAAACACTCCCATTTACCATTGCAACAAAAAGAATAAAATGCCTAGGAGTAAACCTACTTAAGGAGACAAAAGACCTGTATGCAGAAAACTATAAGACACTGAAGAATGAAATTAAAGATGATACAAACAGATGGAGAGATATACCATGTTCCTGGATTGGAAGAATCAACATTATGAAAATGACTATACTACCCAAAGCAATCTACAGATTCAAAGCAATCTACAGATTCAATGCAATCCCTATCAAACTACCAATGGCATTTTTCACAGAACTAGAACAAAAAATTTCACAATTTGTATGGAAACATGAAAGACCCTGAATAGCCAAAGCAATCTTGAGAAAGAAAAACGGAGCTGGAGGAATCAGGCTCCCGAATTTCAGACTATATTACAAAGCTACAGTAATCAAGACAGTATGGTACTGGCACAAAAACAGAAATACAGATCAATGGAACAGGATAGAAAGCCCAGAGATAAACCCACGCACATACGGTCACCTTATTTTTGACAAAGGAGGCAAGAATATACAATGGAGAAAAGACAGCCTCTTCAATAAGTGGTGCTGGGAAAACTGGACAGCTACATGTAAAAGAATGAAATGAGTACACTCCCTAACACCATACACAAAAATAAACTCAAAATGGATTAAACACCTAAATGGAAGGCCAGATACTATCAAACTCTTAGAGGAAAACATAAGCAGAACACTCTATGACATAAATCACAGCAAGATCCTTTTTGATCCACCTCCTAGAGAAAGGGAAATAAAACCAAAAATAAATAAATGGGTCCTAATGAAACTTAAAAGCTTTTGCACAGCAAAGGAAACCATAAACAAGATGGAAAGACAACCCTCAGAATGGGAGAAAATATTTGCAAATGAAGCAACTGACAAAGGATTAATCTCCAAAATATACAAGCAGCTCATGCAGCTCAATATCAAGAAAACAAACAACCCAATTCAAAAATGGGCAGAAGACCTAAATAGACATTTCTCCAAAGAAGACATACAGATTGCCAAAAAACACATGAAAGGATGCTCAACATCACTAATCATTAGAAAAATGAAAATCAAAACTACAATGAGGTATCACCTCATACTGGTCAGAATGGCCATCATCAAAAAATCTACAAACAATAAATGCTGGAGAGGGTGTGGAGGAAAGGGAACCCTCTGGCACTGTTGGTGGGAATGTAAGTTGATACAGCCACTATGGAGAACAGTATGGAGGTTCCTTAAAAAACTAAAAATAGAACTACCGTAAGACCCAGCAATCTCATTATTGGGCATATACCCTGAGAAAACCATAACTCAATAAGAGTCATGTACCACAATGTTCACTGTAGCTCTATTTACAATAGCCAGGACATGGAAGCAACCTAAGTGTCCATCAACAGATGAATAGATAAAGAAGATGTGGCACATATATACAATGGAATATTACTCTGCCATAAAAAAGAACGAATTTGAGTTTATTTGTAGTGAGGTGGATGGACCTAGAGTCTGTCATACAGAGTGAAGTAAGTCAGAAAGAGAAAAACAAATACCGTATGCTAACACATATATATGGAATCTAAAGAAAAAAAAAGGTTCTGAAGAACCTAGGGGTAGGACAGGAATAAAGACACAGATGTAGAGAATGGACTTGAGGGCACGGGGTGTGGGAAGGGTAAGCTGGGACGAAGTGAGAGAGTGGCATGGACATATATACACTACCAAATGTAAAATAGATAGCTAGTGGGAAGCAGCCGCATTGCACAGGGAGATCAGCTCAGTGCTTTGTGACCACCTAGAAGGGTGGGGTAGGGAGGGTGGGAGGGAGATGCAAGAGGGAGGAGATATGGGAATATATGTATATGTATAGCTGATTCACTTTGTTACAAAGCAGAAACTAGCACACCATTGTAAAGCTATTAGACTCCAATAAAGATGCTAAAAAAAGGTTATTTTAATTTTTCTATTTATACAAATAGTATAAATAGAACAGGTTAAGTGGTTGGATACAGTAAGAGACTGAATGATGCTAAAAATGCAGAGTTGGTAGACAGAGAGGGCAGAGAAGGGAGAAAGGGAGAAAGAGAGGCTGGGAAGATGAGCCAGGAGAAAAAGGAGAGAAGGAAGGAAGCAAATAAACCACACAGCACATCTGATGGATTGAATGGACTTTCTCAGAACCCCAGGTGATGCTGGCATCTGCCCCAAAAGGAAGGAGCTGAACCTCAGACCGCATCCCCATATGGCACGAGCTATGGGCTGCAACAGCAAGCTCTGGCTCACCCCTCCTCTGACCACACAGTGAAGCCACCTGCACGCATCGGCCTGCACACACCTGAAGATGCGTTCAGTGCAGCCATAAATCAAGTGCCCTTTGAGCCGGGCCATCCTAGAAATCCACCAACAAAACGGGAAGTCTTCTCCGGACCTCTGTCCAAATAACGGGAGGTGTCCACAAAGGTGCTGGAGGACAAACCAATGGTGTAACATGCACTTAAGATTTATATATTTATTCATAGGCTTTGTCTCTGTATGTGCAGTAGAATCAACCTGCTTCACAAGTTTTAACAACGTTGCAAGAAAAACTCCTGTAATGAGTTACAGAAATAGCTCTCACCTCTGTGCGCCCACAGAGCAGCCTAAGCCTCAGACTGTTTTTGTCATTTTTTTATTCCAGTGCATTTGAACATTTTTGCAGCTCTCACAGTAAGCTGTTTGTTCTATTAGCAGACAAGCAACACGCTGCCTGCACCTCAGGAAGACAGTTCTCCTGATACACCTGGTCTCCTGTTTCTCTTATCCCATCCTCGCCATACTGGCCTTCAGGAGCCATTTTACATCGAGGCCCACAGAGCTAGAAAAAGGGAGAGAAAGGGGAGCAAAAGAATCCTAAGATTTCAATAACCCCTTACACTGAACAAAATACCAAGCATCCATAAAGATGGAAGAACTTTTGGGGCACCCCCATAAGGCCGTTATTACATCCCTGTCTGGGCACATGCCCCCATAAGGCCATTATTACATCCCTGTCTGTGCACATGCCCCCATAAGGCCATTACTACATCCCTGTCTGTGCACATGGGATGCTGAGAACCTCAGAACAGGACGATCCTGCCCACCCCTAGGCTCCCAGGGCCTGCCCCTTCACCAGTTATTGGACTTCAGATAAACTCTCTTTCTGAGCCTCAGTTTTCTCTTCTGTAAAATGGAAACATTCCTTTCTATGGTCTGTTTTCAGCCTAGGAGCCAGAGAGATGCTACTAAAACCTAAAGTCAGCTCATATCACTCTCTCAGAACCCTCCAGGAGCATTTCAAATTCCCCAGAGTGAAGGTCCAGGCCCTAAGACGGCCTCCAAGGTCCTGGTGACCTCAGCATCCTCTCATCTCTCTGACTGCGCGTCCCACTTCCTGTTCTCACCATCTGGACCACGCTGGTCTCCTGGCTGCTCCCAGAACACGCGAGACCCTTTCCTCCGTCAGCACGGCATGCTCCGTGTTCTTCTCCTCATTGCCCCCTCCCTCCCTTCCATGAACTCTGCTTCCAGGGCCCTTTGGATAAGGCCTCATCATCACCCAGCACCCAACAGCAAGCCACCCTTCCCCGCGCCCAGCCCCGGCTTGTTTTCCTCCCGAGAGATATGACCACTCAGCCCCACCTGGTTTGCTTATTGCTTATTTCCCCCCACCCTAACTGAAACCTGAGCTCTGTGAGGATGGGGATTTTAACCTGCTTTGCGGCAGCTGTATCCACAGTGCCTAGGACAGTGCCTGACACCTACCAGGTACGTAATCACTCTTTCCTGAAGGCAAGCTTATTTCAAATGAGAGTCAACAAGCCCTACACGGCATACGAACGCATTCTATCAGTGTGAGAGCAGAGAGCAAGGGACAAGCCATGACTTCTCAGGAGGTCCTTTCTGCTTCCTTCTTGATTTTGCACGTGCTCAGGATAGGTGATGAAAGTCATGTCCAGACGTCCTGTCCCCCACAGGGCAGGCAGGCCGTCTCCTAGTGGAGATGGTCACTGAAGCTGGAACGGTGTCTATACTTGGTAACCTTATAAAAAGGAGGCTGTAAACGTCTAGTGGTGGCCATCAGAGAAAGTCTCCCAGAGCAGCAGGAATGTGCGATGGGCTTTAGAGGATGTGCAAGATGGCAGTGAACAGAGAGGTCAGGGAAGGATATTCTGGTTCAGAACAACATGTACAAAGGCGGTGAGACAGGAGAGCAGAGTGCCTTTATCGATCTGTTCAAGCATCTTGCATTGACCATCTACCCTGTGTCCTGCCCTGTGCGCAGAGCTGGGTGGACTCTGGAAACACAGCATCACATGGTTTGTGGTTTGCAGTGAGGCAGGAAGAGGAAAGACCATTTTAGGACCCTGTTGGTTTGGTACTCATGTTGGGTGATGGAATAGCCAATGGAAGCACTAAGAAAAGGCATGACACTGGCTTTAGTAAGAAAGAAGGGAGACAAGGCAATGTCAATGTCTCAACAGTGGGGCACACATGTGTGAGGGTCTGCAGAGGTAGCAGATGGGGCAGGAGACCAGTGCAAAGGTCCCGGGGAGAACAAGGGTCTGAGCTGAGATGGTAAAAAAAAAAAAAAAATTCCAGGAAAGAATTCTGGTCTTACTATAGACCTCCCTGTCCCCCAGATGCTCCAGGGATTCTCTTGCCACCCCTCCCGGCATCCAGACTAGCAGCAAGTCTCATCAATTCCACCCTACAACACATTCCGTACGGATCCCATATGGACGGCGGGAAGAAGCACGGGCTTGGCAACTAAGCTTCCTAGATGCACATCCTGGCTCCTCTACTTCCCAGCTCCGTGTCCTTCAGCAAGCGATTTCTTTAAGCCTCTGTTCTCTAAGTCTCACCCATGACTTGGGAACAGTAATAGAACCGATGGGATAAAGCTGCTGGCAGTGTTTCATGAGTTACTCCAGCATACGTGCTCAATAAATATTAGATATTATTACCATGAATGCCACCCCTGGTCCAAGCCCATCAACCTCTCATCTGGAGCTGTGAAGAATCATGCTAAGTGGTACCCCAGCCTCAATTTTTGCCCCTCTTGAACCCATTCTTCACATCTCTTCCCACAACCCTCAGCATTGAGAACTCCAAAGGAAATGAAAAACGAGCCAATTCCCCCCATGGCTTCCTGCTGCACTTAGAATAAAATCCAAGGCTCTCCCTGCATGATCAGCAGGCTTTCCCACCTCACCCCACGTCACCCTCCCCCTTAACCACCTGGCCTTTAAATAAGTTCCTCCAACACGCCAAGTCCTTCCTGCCTCAGGACCTTTGCATTTACTGTTCTCTCTACACACAAGGATAACCAACTCCCTGGCATAAGATCTGGCCCAAATATCAACTCCTCCCTTTCTGACTGTCCTATCTACAAAGCTGCTCACCCCAGGAATTAGGGCTTACCAATTCTATGTATTTCCTTTCATATTTGTTAAATTAATTCAGTGATCTCCCCACTCTAGATTCTAGCTCCATTAGGGCAGAAGTTCTCTATCTTGCCTGGTGTTGAATTTCCAGCTTAGCATCTAATAGGAGCCCAATAAATATTTGCCAAGAAAAAATGAATAAATATACCAATTTCAGAGCTAGTGTCAAGGAAGAGAGTGTCTACTATCTCTCAGCATCACTGAACAAAATTATACTAGCTTCCAGAGATTCAGTCGTTCAGCCCAGTTTGGCTTCAACCACCCAACTGTTCATTTGTTCATTCATTTATTCATTCATTCCCTTGGCAAGTAGTCTACCGTCTACACTAGGAGCCAGGCACTGCTGGAGACAAAATAATAAGACACGGCCCTGCCCCCCAGGCGCTCAGAGTCTGCTGGAGGAGACAGCCGTGTAAATAGGCAAAGACAACGTGGAAAGACACATGCTAAGGAAGAGGCACATGCAGAAGAACCCGACCTGGCAGTCAGGGAGGGCTTCCCAGAGGCAGCGGCACTTAGAGCTCAACAGTGAGCTGGACCTGGCCAGGTGAAGGAGGTTGTGTGCAGGGCATGAGACAGATATATATATATATGCTACTCAACCCTGCATTTATTAATATATTCAACACACAGTTATCTGGCATCCAGCTGTGCACCTTTTCTGTGGAATCTGCCTCCTTCTTTGTGAAATGAGGGGGTTGAACTAAAACCCAGTTCGACTCCCATCCACCTCTAAGTTACCCGTTTGTTTCAGCACAGGGCCGGGTTCATGGCTCATGTGATCACGGTCTGATTTCCAGGCACAGAGCCAAACCCCAGGTCTGGCTTTCCATATAGCCTTGTGCTCAAGTACACAGCCTGTGTCATAACCCAGATAAAAGTGACATTTGATCAACTTGGAACAACAGGCTCTCAACAGGATGGCCCCACGTGGCGCAGGCTGCACAGGCGAGGAGCCAGCTCCCCGGCCCTGGTGACGCTACCGAGGGTCCCTGCACGGCGGTCCCACACCAGCTCCGACTCTGACTGCCAAGGAAGCCCAGGTGGACGTAGGGAAGCAGCAGAGATGCCCGCCTGCAAGAGTCTCCTCTCCTGCATCACAACTGTCAGGAAATCAATCAGAATCATGCACGTGGGGCGAGACAGTCCGTGAGAAACAGAGCGGTGAGGCTCTCCAGCGCTCTGGCTGCTGTGTGTTTACGTCCCGGGCCTCCCTGTGCCTGGCCACGATGGCATTACATTCTAGCGCCTTCCCTTGGCTCTTCTCTACGTGGTCTCACTTACTCTTTCACCAGGACCTGGAAAGGCAGGTGGTGGCGTTAGTTTCACATCTGCAGGACTGAGGCTCCAGGCGAGCCTCGCCCGGGCCTCTGACACTAACGCAGAGGGCAGGGGAGCTGGGCAACCCTTAACTCGGCTTCACAAAATTCACGCAGGAAGGTTGGGGCCAGGGTTGGGCTAGGGGAGGGCCCCAGAGCCGGGTGCCACCCCACTCTGCATCGTGTCTGGTAGCAAACAACGTCTTCTGCTTGGTAAGCACTTAGAGTCCCCTTAATTCTTCCTTAAACAAGATTAACCACAGATAAACACAAACCACCAGCACATTTTAATTCAGAGAAGCAACGAAGGCTGCTGTGATGGGGTCTGGTCTTTCACAGGTCTCCTGGCAGGGCCCAGAGTGACCTGAGAGGCTGTTCACAAATGCCCTCCCGGGCTCCTTGAAAGGCTGTGCCTCCTCTTCACGCGAGCTCCACCTGACTTCTAGCAGGGGAAGCACAGGGGACCTGGGGGGGCGGCGGGGCAGTGAAGCGATTCTACATGATACTGTCACGGCGGACACAGGACTTTATGCATTTGGCAAAACCCACAGAATCGTACAACACCAAGAGTGAAGCATGATGTAAACTAGGGGCTTTGGTGAATGACAATGTACCACTATTGGTTCATCCACTGTAACAAACATGCCAACTAAGGCAAGATGTTAAAAATGGGAGAAACTGTGTGTAGACAGAGATCTACAGAAACACTGCATTCTCTGCCTAATTGTTCTGTAAACCTAAAACTGCATTTAAAAAAAAAAGTCTGTTAATTAAAAAGAAATTAAAAATTAATCAAGAAGTCCAATATACAGTGGAATATTACTCATCCATAAAAAAGAATGAAATAATACCATTTGCAGCAACATGGATGGACCCAGAGACTATCATACTAAGTGAAGTAGTAAGTCAGACAGAAAAAGACAAATATCATATGATATCACTTATATGTGGAATCTAAAAAAAACAATACAAATGAACTTGTTTACAAAACAGAAACTGACTCACAGGCTTAGAAAACAAACTTACGGTTACCAAAGGGGAAAGGAGGGGGAGATAAATTAGGAGGCTGGGATTAACATATACACACTATTATATATAAAATAGATAAACAACAAGGACCTACTTCGTAGCACAGGGAACTCTACTCAATACTCTGTAATAACCTATAGGGGAAAAGAATCTGAAAAAGAATAGATACCTGTATATGTATAACTAAATCACTTTGTTGTTCTCCTGAAACTAACACAACATTGTAAATCAAATATACTCTAATATAGGGCTTCCCTGGTGGTGCAGTGGTTGATAGTCCGCCTGCCGATGCAGGGGACACAGGTTCGTGCCCCGGTCTGGGAAGATCCCACATGCCATGGAGCGGCTGGGCCCATGAGCCATGGCCGCTGAGCCTGCGCGTCCAGAGCCTGTGCTCTGCAACGGGAGAGGCCACAACAGTGAGAGGCCCACGTACCGCAAAAAAAAAAAAAAAAAAAAAAAAAAAAAAATATATATATATATATATATATATATATATATATATACTCTAATATAAAAAATAAAGAAAAAACAAAGCAAGAAAATGTCCAAATGAGGATTTGTCACAAAGACAGCCGTGACCTGGGGCTCTCCTGCGGGTCGTGGGAGCTCCTGGGCCCTTAGCAGGCCCAGTGGCCACTCTGACCACCCCCTCCCCCAGACCCTGTAGTGGGACAGTGGCCCTGCCCCAGCCCGAGCCTTCTGCGTACAGACCCTCAGCCCATCCCTGCTCTCCGGGGAGCAGGCTGCTTCAAATGCCGAGGCTGGCACATTCAAGCAAGCTCGGTTTGGGGTTCATTAATTAGCCGTTGGATGTTTAAACGGCACGCAGGCGCGGGCTACGAGCGTGAATCCTGCCTGCCGCCCAAGCCTCAGGAATACCACCTGACGCTCCACCCCAAGCCGTGTAGATGTCGAACTTTAAAGCCTCGAGGAAACAAATACCATAATTGCTTTTCCACTGGCCAATGTCTATGAATCCTTCAGGACTCAGTCACCTCCTCTGGAAGCTTCTGGGCCCACACAACTGGGGCTCATTGTCTTCTCCTGCTGTACTGAGTGCCCCACATTTACCGTTCTGGGGACGACTGTTCCTGCATCTGTCTCCTCTGCAGTCTGGTGGATCCTGCAGAGAACAGGGACCTAGTTTTATTCATCCTTTGGACACCCCAGGGAACATGCTGTAGCTGGATGTTAGTAGCTTAGTTTTCAGCTCCTAAGGACTCGCCATGAGGCCAGGCTACAGGGGAGGGTAGGACACTGTCCTCTCCCCATGAGCCGCTCCTGAATCACTTCTCCCTGAAACCTGTGAAATCACTTCTCTTCCAGAACCTGTGGCCAAAGGCCACCAGGAACTCCTCAGATGACCTGCAAGTTGGCCAACACAGCTCAGACTTGCCCCACTTTCGCTTCTCTTCCATAAAATTCACAGCAAATAGAAAGACATTGACAGGGGAGTCTCGATTAGGGAGGAGGGAAGTAGGACAAAGCAGTGTTCTGCAGACCAGTGGTTCTAGATGGGAAGAAGGGTCACATAGCAAAGCTCCAGGGCAAGGAGAGCTCTGTCATTTGAGAAAGTTCCCCTGAAGCTCTGAGCATTAAAGCTCTCAGTCCCTCAGAGAGTTCTCCTCTCTCCCCTGGTTCAGAACTGGGGTGATTTTTTTTTTTTTTTTTTGCAGTACGCGGGCCTCTCACTGTTGTGGCCTCTCCCGCTGTGGAGCACAGGCTCCGGACGCGCTGGCTAAGCGGCCATGGCTCACGGGCCCAGCTGCTCCGCGGCACATGGGATCCTCCCGGACCGGGGCACGAACCCGTGTCCCCTGCATCGGCAGGCGGACCCCCAACCACTGCGTCACCAGTGAAGCCCTGGGGTGGTTTTTTGATTGTTAACTTGGCTAAGTACAACCTCCAGTTACTCAATCAAACACAAAGTGCTTCCTTGAAGGTATTTTATAGATGTGATTAAAGTCCCTAATCAGTTGATTTTAAATAAGGGAGCTCACTTTGTATACGATAAGCATTTATCTTAATGTTCACAATAACCCCACTCTCCTGATTTTCCAGATGAGGAAAAGAGAAGATTCCTGAGTGACTCACCCACGATCCCAGTTACAGAGACAGAACAAGGGTTTGAATGTGTGTCTCCAAGACCAAAGAGCCTGTATTTTCCTGACATACCAAGGGTGGGGGTGAGGTCAGGGCAGAGCCTGGGCAGAGTGAGGGCGGAGCTGTGGAAAGGGACAGGAGACACTGCAGGAGCAGGTGATACATGCCCTTGGTTAATTTCCCATTCTTCAAAAGTTTGTCATGGAGCTGCCACGGGGCAAAAGTTCAGAAAGTGGCCAGAGACAAGACATTGGCTACTTCTGAATATGCACAGACCCCACCCACGAGCCATCAGTCCACAAAGTGCAGGGTAAGCTTGTCCAGGTGCATGAAATGGCCATCCCCACAAAGAACAACTCTGAGATTCTCCAAGTTCTGTGGTCCCCCAGCTCACTCTCCCTCTAGTACCCAGCCTCTTCGTGGCACTAAAACTACAGGCTGCTTCTGAAAGAGCCCTTCTTGCATTTGGTTTCAGAGTAAGAGACCTGCTAAGGCACTATCTGGAAGGTGAAGACTTCAAGACGTGGTTGACTGGGGTTTACTCCACCCTATCAAAGAACTCTGGAAAAGCACCCACACCATGCAGTACCAGGGGCTGTGCTGGGGCAACAAGGTGGGGTGAAAAGATCAGCAGACAGGGGTCCTGCCTTCCAGGAATTTGCAGTTTAGGCTGGAGACTGACAAGTTCAAAAACAACTCTGGCTGTTTCAAGACAAGATCAACGCTGCAGCCGGGTCCAATCATTTCTTCATTCAACCAACACTTCTTTATGCAGCAAACATACAGATTTAGCTTTGGAGGGCCTCTACCAGGGATAGGACATCACAACAAAGATGGAGGAGGGGACTCCCGAAAGGCATCCCAGGGGGAGGCTCCTCCCAGAAAATAAAACCGCTGAAAACTTCACTCCCAAATAGCCTCCAGGTCAGGAAAGGCAATGCTGAAGGCAACATTCAGCCTCAGAGAACAGGAAACCAGGCAGAGATGTCCCAGATGGGTGGCCACGTGTGGGTGATTTCAATTCTCTGTGCAACAGTTTCAACACTTGTGAATTGGGAGTAGTAATGCCGAATTTTCCAATTTCACAAGGCTATGGTGGGGAGTAAACCTTCTAATTGAAGAAACGGTGCTGTTTCAAAATATTTAACCCTGGGTTTTGTCTGAATACTGATTAATCAGAACAGATGGTGGCCTTGGGGCGTCTTGGGTGCCAGTAATTAACACTTTCCTTGCTGGATCCAGTGGAGTTTGGGACAGACGATTAGGGCTTAGGGGTGAGAGAGGGGGGTCAGGGACTCAGGAGCCTGGGGCAGCAGCTACCCCCCAAACCTGCAGAGAAGAACTTCAGTATTTTAACTGGGGTCGCCCACTCATTACAAGCTCTGTTCCAAAGGCTTCCCCTTGCTCTAAGCATGAAGGAAACAAACATTGATTTTAAAATCTTGCCTTGCCTACTTTGCAGGCATCATCTCCTTCACAACTCTGTACCCGAGCCCCATTTGCCCAATGTACAACACACAGACCGACAGACACACAGGCCCACACAGAGACACACACAGAGACACATACGGAAACACATGCACACACACACACAAACACACCAATACTAAACTAGTATGTTCCCTCAGTTCCGGACACCAAAAGTATAAGAAACACTATGAATTTAACAACAGGTCACAACTCGGGGGCTTGGGGTAGGAGATACTAACATTAAATATACAAACTGATCTCAGGAGTCAACTTGGATTCAGAAATCAGGTCAACGCTTCCCCACTTTCGTAGGCTTCAAGTGAAAAAACTGTGTGCATGTGATGAGAGAAAGGGGGAAAGACAATCTCGTGTGTGGGAAGAGAATGTAATAACTCACAAAGGAGACAGAAAATGAGGGGTTCTTTTTCCTCCCCTTTTTACAAACCAAGCCAGGCTGGGCACCTCTGCTTCCCATGCCAGGTGTAAGCCAGCGGTCAACACCTCCACCCGGGCCTCCGCCCGCCATCCTTCCTCAGAGGAGGTGCGGACTGACGGCGGTGAGGCGGGTGGGCGAGGGCAGGGCTGGTTCCACAGGAGGCAGCGACCCTTCCCGCTAGGGAGGCGACAAGCCCTACAAAGGGAGCAAACAGCCCTGCCCCACAGCTCTGCAGAGTCGCCCTCGCAAAGGGACCAGTGGCCTCATTCCTTTGGCTCCGCGCTATCTCTGATGGGGAAAGAGAATGACTCCCTAGACAAATCACAGATTGATTTTTCTCTCCACCCTGGAAAGTAGGGGTTTAGAGTTAGCTTCACCCGGAGTCCGCCAGGTTAAACTGGATTCAGAGTCAATCAATGTGGCTACACTTCAGTCCCAGAATCCAGGGAGCACAGTTCTTTTAGTCCCTGGCCATCTCCGTTTTCTCTCTCTCTTCTGATCCTTCTCCCTGGAACAATGTCCCCCTCCTGTCCGCACCCACCGCCTTCCTCCGTCGCAGCAACGGACACACGGAACGGAAGTGCCTGTTTGCTGCTGTCTCCCCAGTACCACTGGGCTCGCGGGTCTCATGCTTCCACCGCCCTCAACTATCCGGGACGCTTGCAAAACTCACATATTCCTGGTGCCACAGCCAGGCGGTCTAGTTCAGTGGGTCTGCAGCAGAGTGCAGAAATCGGCATGTTTCACACGCTCCCCAGGCAACCCAAGTTCAAGCACCCCTCAGATCACACCGAAGGAACCCTGGGCCACAGTAAGAGCCAGGGACTGTGTGGTTTCTTAGCACCAGTGCTCATCCCAGCAGGGGGAGTGGGCTTTTGACAGAAGGATGCTGGCTACTGGCTGCAGGAAGTTGCTAGGTGGCTGGATGAAGAAATTAGTGAGTAAATAGGTTAATTTAGTGATAATGAACTTATTCACAAACTTGCTCACCCACCCACCCACTGAAATTAATTAAGTTCTGGACCAAAGGGCTATAAAAAGTATTATGCAGACTATGTCAGGTAACAATTAAAAAAAATTTTTTTTAACCATCACGGACTAAATTCAGGAACCAGCTACTCAAGTGCTCGATGTGGAATGGGTTCCATAAAATCCTCCCTAGAAAATCGTCAGCATAATACTCTACGGAGATATCTGCGAGAATCCAACAGGGTCTCGAGGCTATTTGCCAAATACTGGTGCAGTGAGTTTGAGTCCTGCTTCTACCGCCTGGGGTGTGTTTCTGGGTGTATGAAATCTTCTCTGTGCCCTGCTCTGGTCCTCCAGGCAGCTCCCTTACCTTCAACAAAGCGAATATCTGACCCTGTACCCTGTGAATTAAACATGAGCCCCGCGGTAGGCAGATTTCCAAGATGGCCCCAGGTGTACACCCTGTATAACCCCCTCCTCTGGAATATCAGTAGGACTTGTGAATATGAGAGAATGGAACTTCTATGGTTATTTCACCTTATGTGACAGAAAGGATTCTGCAGATATAATTAAAGTCCCAGATGACTCTGAGTTACTCAAAAGGGAGATTATCCTGGGTGCGGCTGACCTAACCTGGCAAGCCCATAAGAGAGGTGAGAGAGGAGCAAGGTGCCATGTGTTGGAGAGGGCGCAGTGGGAAGGAAAGTGGATGGCATCTAGGAGCTGAGAATGGACCCTGGTTGACAGCCAGCAAGAGAGCAGAGCCTCAGTCCTACAACCTCAAGGAAGTGAATTCTGCCAACAGCAAGTGAGCTTGGAGGAGAACCGAGTCTCAGCTGAGAACACAGCCCTGGCCGACACCTCAAGTCTGCCTTGAGATCCTGGGCAGAGAACACAACCACACTGTGCCAGGAACCGAACCTACAATATCTGTAAGGTAATAAATGGGTGTTTTCAGCTGTTAAATTTGTAATAATATTTCACAAAAAACTTCAGAGAATCCCTTCCCCCAAGGAGCTCACAAGCACCAAGGGACGATGAACATGAGCAGTAATTACCATGTTGTGCTATTTTCAAGGTTACAGCAACTCTGCCACCACCAGAGAAGAAGAAACGGAAACATCAGGGCCACACATAAAAGGCCATCTGCTCCCAGGACCCAGCACACTGCTTCCTAAAGTGACACTGTCCCAAGATTCCAAGCGACTGCAGGACTTCTGAGTCTCCAAGTGCACAGATAAGCCATGGGCCTGCCAAGGTTCCATGGGGGATGGAGCCCCAGTTCCCAAGAGTGGGTTGAAATGGACAAGCGGAGGATGAATGGAGCTCCTGCTCACGCCGCGAGCGTCCGTCCTGTTCAATGAACTACTTCATCGCCCGCCTTTGAGCACTGATGCAGTACCTGCATCAGATGTAGACATCTACTGGCCTTAGGCGATTGAGGTTTGAACCCCAGCTTCACCCCCTTACTTACAGCATAAAATAGAGGACCCCCTCCACCATCCTCTGGGGCAGGAGTGAGAATGAAATAAGCCCACTGCATGACACGTGGCTCAGGAATAGTGCTTTGCTGATTCCAGGAGAAAAAAAAAAAAAAAAAAAAGCTCTGTGCTTTAAAATGGTACTTCTCAGAAGACATGAAAGAGCTTCAGAATCACCAGACACCAAAGGTGGTGATTAAAAATGCAAGCTCCCCAGCTCCCCACCCCCCCCTCCAGGTAATCCTAATTCAGTTAAGCCTGCCTGGGGCTCAGGAGCCGGCCTTTTAACCCTTATCCCAGGCCATCCTGATTCAGGTGATCCATAAAGCATGCCCTTTTGAGGAAAAGATGCTCAGGAAGGATATCCGAAGGGGAGGAAGCGGACTGGAAATTTCTGCCCCACAGGAGTACCAAGGCATCTCCAAGCAGAGTTCAACCGGGACCTGTGGGTTTTGGCAATGTTTTAGGCATGGAATAGAAACCCTTTTGCAAACTTCACTGGCCACCTGAGCTTGCTAAGGTAAAAGAGGTGTGTGCATATGTGCATTTGTGCATCTGGACAGCAGTGCCACGGCAAGTGGCACAGAACAGGCGTTAGATGCCCCGGGGGATTCTGGGAGCAAAGAGAGGACAGCACAGTCACCTCTCCTGCCTCATGACAGTGCTGTCCAGCAGCACACCTGGGGTGGCACGCGGTGTCTGTGGATGGACCCCAACTGTGCAGCAGGGTTCTGATCAGACCAAGAGCTTCGTTCTATCGACCTCATTTATTGAAAGCAAAGCGATACCAATCTGACCCAACAAGCCGCGCTGGTCTCCCCATCCCTCATCTCTCAGCGCTGGTTTCCCCATCCCTCACCTCTCAGCTGGGCTCCTCTCCCCACTGACACCTCTCAGTGTAGCACACACTGAGCACTTGAGAAATATCTGCTGTACAAATAAAAGGATGGGTGGATGAATTCGTGAGTGAATGAATGAATGCACAAACTGATCTCCTTTCCTCAACCCACTCTGCCCCACGCAGTCAGAGTACTCTTGCCATAATACCAACAATACCAAGTTCCCCTCCTACCCAACACCCATCCGTGGCTCCCACTGGATGGATCACGTGCAAACCTAGTGAGGTGTGCCGGGACCTCCACCTGGTTCATGTTTATCCTTCAGATATTCAACCCTGTAAAGTTTTCTGAAAAAACCATACTTTCTCATGTGTTCCTCAAAATCCTCGTTCATCTAGAAACTCCAGCTCATCCTCCAAGTTCAGTTGAATCAGCACCTCCTCCAGGAAGCCTTCCCTGAATGCCATAGGCAGGGTTAAAGTAGCTTACAGTCAGCTGTTACTTATTCAGTACACTATGTCAGCAACCCCCTTCTCTGAGTGTCCTTAACATTCTGTACAGATGATCTCCATTCATCTGTTCTCCTGTGCCTAACAGTTACAGGGCCTGGCACCCAGGAGGAATAAAATAATTATATAAACTGATCTTATAATTCCCAGGGGACGTGTGTGTCTCTCCCCCCCCCCCCGCCCCTCCACGGTTAACAAACATTGTCAGACGCTGTCAAGGACACAGCAGGATGGAAAATACCCGCTTTCTTCCAGAACAGCACAAAGCTTTTGCCACATAAGGCACAGGCAGCAGGTTCGCTGCATCCATTTTCAGAAGCTGAAGAAGTTCCTCCTCCAAGAAGCAGGGCTTCCTCAGCACGACTGTGTGTCATGCTGTCTGCAGGGGCATGTGACTGGGGAATCCCATCTGTTCTCCAGCGTACCCCCCCCCCCACAACCCGTGACAAATGAATTCGTCTGCAGTGTTTGCCAGGAGATGCTGCTTTGGGAGCAAAGGAGACTGGTGATGAATTATTCATCCCGAACAGATGCCTGCCCCAGCCTCCTGGGTACAGCCTGCAAAGGCACCCCCTGTGCCTATCAGGCTCGGGTCCCATTACGCAAGATAATAATAATAATAACAGCAGCATCTACCTTGGGTGGAGTTCCTACAACATGCCCTGTTGGGAGCTTAACCTACATTATTTAATTTTCACAACAGCCTCGAGGGGTATGAGCTAGCACCACCCCCATTTACAGATGGGGAATCGGCACTGCAGGGGGGTAAGGTAACCAGCCCAGTCCACCATTTTCCCAAGTCTCCAGAAGGTACACTTTCCACTGCAAGAGGGAGAAGCATCAGGAAGAAAGCAGGGAAGCCCTGGAAAGCCCAGGGAGGGGAGGGATCCCCTCAGGCAGAGCTGGGAAATGCCAGGCCGCCCCTCCCCCTCTGGATTTAACATTCAGAGCAGCAACGCAGGCAGGCGGGATGACAGCCCTCACCAGCCCCAGCGTATCAAATGCAGCTATTTCCAGCAGCTTCTCTGCCAGAGAAGCCCTGTCACGTTTGCTAGGGCTGACTCTGGAGGATGTACAGTTAGATGCGGCAGAGCTGAGGAAGGAGAGAAAGGGGACTCCCTAGGAGCTCGACCCCTGGACACAGTTATTCATGTCCTGCCCCGTGGACCGCTCCTGGGAAAGGAGGAGGGAAGACAGGTAGCATCCTTTAAGGAGAGGAATAAAAACCAAAGTGGATGTGAAGCAAAAGAATATATAAAGGGAACAAAGAGACATTTTGCTTGAATCGGGAAGGATGAACAGGAAGTCTGGGGGAAGTAGGGATGGCGAGTGGTCCACGCTGGAGCTCCAAGCCCCAAACCACCTCCTGAGAGAGGCTGCAGCCAGTTCTGTTAAAGTCACCTGGCAGAGCCGCAGTGCCTGAGCCCAGTGCTCTGGCCAGATCGTGTCACCTCACCAGGGCAAAGACTTCATTAAAGGCCCCCAAAGCTAGAGCAGCTGCAGAAGTCCGCGGATGGAGGCCTCCTGGATGGACACCCAGCCTCCCTGAGCCGCAGGCTGCCCGGACCTCGACTCCAGGCGGCTTCCCCCTGGTCCTTCATTTCCACACCCGAACCTGAGTCTCCTTCCAGCCCCGCTCCTCAGTCTGATGTCTTTGCCAGCCTGAATCTACTGAGATTTCTCAGGCTCCAGAGCAGCCTGGCCCAGTGCAGTGAGCATGAGGTCTGCCACCAGAGGAGTGTCACCATCACCCCAAGTGGACATCCCTCTAACATGGATGCTGGCCCCTGTGCTGGTCCCTCTGTATCCCCCATGAGTCTGAGGGCTCCCTTACTGAAGGCACTGAGTCTTACCCTCCTCTGGATTCCGGGGACCTGATCCCCAGCTGCTGAGTCAAACAGCAGCCTCCAGCCTCCTGTCTCCGCGGAGACACGGGGACACTGGCTGCTCCGCAGACCGATCAAGGGACTACTTACAACAGCGGGGCTGGGCTTCGGGTAATCGACGAGGGAGGGAAAAGCTCCCTGGAACTGACCACAGCAGAGAACTCTTATCACCCCTGGGCCTAAAAGGCAAAAGAAGGGAAGCAGGGAGAGGGCTCCCAGCAGGAGCTGTGGCCCACAACAGCCCAGCGGGAGGGAACCAAGTCCTCTCTCCCCAGCTCTCACCCTCTGATCTTCCACTGCTGCCTCTGTTGTCTGCACCCAACCAGAAGTCCAGGCAAGGGAGCCAATGATGAAATTCACAAGGTTAGTCTCATAGGGATACAGAGCAGGTGGCGAATGGATTTGGAGAGACAAACAAAATACTCAGCACATAGACGGCATCCACTTTTTTGACCGGTCTGCGTATGGTCCCTGTTCTGGTGATACACCCATACTCCATGCGGTTGGGGAGGGGGGAGTTTACCCCTTAGCAATGGTCCTGTGACTCAGACCTGGGTAAAGTTCATTCATTCACCCAGTCATTCATCCATTCATTCCAGGCACCCATTCATTCATTCATTCCAGGCTGAGTAAGAAGGATGCATCTGTGAACAAAACCGACTTGCTGGGCTTCCCTGGTGGCGCAGTGGTTGAGAGTCCACCTGCCGATGCAGGGGACACGGGTTCGTGCCCTGGTCCGGGAAGATCCCACATGCTGCAGAGCGGCTGGGCCCGTGAGCCATGGCCGCTAAGCCTGCGCGGCCAGAGCCTGTGCTCCGCAACGGGAGAGGCCACAACAGTGAGAGGCCCGCGTACCGCAAAAAAAAAAAAAAAAAAAACCGACTTGCTTCCTAGGGGAATCCAAGCAACACGAGTCGTCCCAGCATGAAGCCAAGCCAGGCGATCCAGAAACTCAGTTCTGGAACCTCTGTGGACCACAGTGGGAAAGGGACGTTCTCCTTCTGTCCCCTTGGAGTTGAGAGGATGGACGGAGGGTCTTGGAGAGCCACAAGCCACCTGGGAGGGAAGCAGAGTGAGGACCTGGAGGCCCAGGGAAGGGCCCTGACCCACCCAAGGTCAGTGGTGTACAAACGCTCCTGGGTCATGGTCTAAGGGAATATTTCCCCACTGAACCATCCTGCCTCATCTTCCAGGGGAGATGTCCCGCAGCTAGCCGGGGTTAAGGGACAGGAATCCTGATCTGTAAGGGCTCTCATGAACATGGAGGACCTGAGCATCTCCGGCAGCTGGTGGTTTGGAATCACAAAGCCGATGTGGGGTTTTCTCTGAGTCAGAGCATCATTACCCACATTGAAAGTCCCACAGGAAGATGAGGAGGAAACAATTACTTTGATGCCTGAGGACAAGACAAATACAAGCTCAGATCCTAGGCTTCCTGAAGAGGACCGGTATCCACTGGCAGCCAGAAGGAAGGGCTGCCTTCTGTGACAGAGCTGACGTCTCCAGCTTCTGTGTGGTTTTAATAAGGTGCACTCGAGGGACGCAAGGCCGGGAGCAGAAGAAAAGCAGGCGCCGCAGTCAGGAGTTCTGGGTCCTAACCTGGTTCTGCTTCTAACTGGCTGTGAATTTAAGAGAAGTCCTTTATTCCCTGCCCTGAGCTGTAACCTCCTCTTGTGCTAAATATAAAAAGAAAACAGCTATAAGGAGGACGGGTGAGGAAAGTGGCAGCACCATGGCTGGGGGTGGGCTTTGGAGTCAGACCTCAGTTTAAGTCCAAATTCAACCTTTAAAAGCCATAAAGCAAGTCAGATCGTAAGGCACGGTTTTCTCACCTGTAAAATGGGTGAGCATGACAGCCCCTGCCTTCGAGCATCTTTGCGAGGGTTAAGGGAGGTGAATAAAGCCCAGCTCACCGCAGAAACACGAGAAGGGGAGTCAGCATAACTGAGGAGGGATTGGTCTAGAAAGGTCTGTAAAAGATGCTTCCTGGTCCACAATCCGAATGCTTTGGGCGCTGAAGCATGGTGGCATTTTTTGCATAAGGAGGACATTTCTTCCCTCCCCTCCCAAACTCCCTGCTGAGTAACTCAGCTCTCTCACCCAAGCCTCCGCAAGGCGTTTTCCACCTCCATTTTCGGCTATAAAAACACCCTAAAAATTATTAGAGTTTTTGTCTTGATTTCTGAATATACTGGTCACCGTCTTAGTGGAAGCTAGAGCTACCTAAGTAAAATTTAATAAGCACCTTGGGTTCCTGACTTCCGGGACCAGACAGAAGGCCCTTCCTAAAGTATTTGCCAAGAAAACCATCAAGGAGACCAGAGAAAAGATGGTCACAACCATACCCACCTCCGCTTGTGAAGCTACCGGTGCCTTCAGAGAGCACTCCCTGCTGATAAGAAAGAGGAGACCTGTTTTCCAAGTGGCTAATACATGCAGGGACTCTTCTAGGTGCTGTACCAGCTTTATTTCTAATCCTCCAAACAAGCCTAAGATACAATGGTCAGCACTAGCAGCCCATTTCACAGATGATACAAACTGAGGCTCAAAACCCCTTAAGTGGCCTGCCCAAGGCAGCACAGCGACACACCATCAGTAACAACTGATGAGGCTGCATTTGAGCTCAAGAATGTCTGACTACAGAGCCTGTGTTCTTCCAAGCATGCCATTCTCTCTTCAAAGGAAAAACGCAAACAGAACTGCCTGTTGGAATACGTGGGCACCCACCCAGGGGGATGAACGCTGGGCTGGGTAAATTCTGAAGTGTCTAAGAAGGAATCCCTCCCGTCACCACAATGTCACGGGCACCGATGATGGTGGCCCATCAGCCTCTGGGCTGTCACAGTCAGGAGACCAACCTAGTCACATCTGCAGCCTGTCCCTTACCTTTGAGCCGGAACCCAGCGCCAGGATGGATGTCTCCCGGGCTGACACCCCAAAGTGCGTGGGCTGTGTTTTTCACTCAAAAGAAGACAAATTAACCAGAACCCAGACAGCACATCAAAGAGGTCACTGTGGTCAGAACAGACTCATGGAGGGAAGAACTCTCTAGGCAAGGACAAGTGTTTATTTAACTGCTTATGCCTTGATGAAAAACTGATTTGTACCAAACCACAGTGTACTCGAGACATGTTGATAAATGATGCTGCAGAAGCATCGTGTTTCTGGGCTTTCAGTGTGTTTTGTATTCCCGAGGCTACAAAGAGAACGCCTGCTTCCCTGATTGAGGCTTCATATACTTGCCAACGCAGCATAGAAGGCCCCTCACTGCTAAAGGGCACGAAGTGGCCTCATTTCCCTCTGTAACTCTAGCCCCCAGACCAGCACACAGTAGGTGCTCAAAAAAAATGTTGCTTGCGTTAACATGAAGTAAATTTACATTTTAATCCAAATGGTGAATACGATGTTTGAAAGGTAAACTGGAACGCAGGGCCGGTATATTCCAATGGGAGGTTTGAGCCGAAGGTGACAAAGGTGAGTTTTTCAAAGGTTTATACAGTCAGTGTGCGTATTGAGAAGTGCTTTGCTGTAGTTTCGAAGTTTCCTGATGAGACATATGTATATGCAGGGATATAATATACAGCATCTGTGGATATGAATGGTCATATATTTTAAGATATTTGATAACTAAACCTATTCAGGCATGCGATTGGCACACAGACGCCCTCAGCAAAATGGGAGCTTACCCTGGTCCAAGCAAAGCTCGAAGAAAGTGAAATTCCAACAGTGTCATCACAAATCCTTCAGTAAGAAGTCTCAAGAAACCAGTGTTGGGAATCGGGAAATGCTCTCCATTAAGCCCCAATTACAAAAGGGCAGGTGAGCCAAAGGAACGGGAGATAAGAGATTCAGGAGACACCTTTAAAAGTGTTTCACATCTGTAGGAAAAGCACGAGGGAGATGCAGACCCAGGAGGAGCAGAAGAAAGACACCAGGAATGACCAAAATTGTGTTGTACAACCTCGTGTAGGAGGAAGGAAAACAAAATGGGGGCAGATGGTGGGTCAGCAACAGATGAAAGGCAAAACGTGGTCTTTTTCACCTCAATGGGTGATTCGGTCTTCAGCAAAAAGAATGTTTTCCAAACTGGAAGATGAGGAATAAACCCGAATAAAGCAGGAACAAAAGGAGACACAGGAAACATAATACCGTGATGTGAGTCACGGGCCCTAGATCTGATGGCAGAATCGCCAATGAAATTTGCTTTCTGGAACAGGGAACGGGGGAGATGCCTGGAACCTGAAGATGGGCAAATGCGACCCCGTTTCCTTAAGGGCAGCCAGGATGGGCCCAGGTTCAAACCGTCACACTAGTGCCCCTGTCCCATCCCTGCCTCTCCCCACCTTCCGGCAGCATCATAAGCCCTGTCCGTAGCTCTGGGGCTGCACCACCGACATGAGGAAGAGAGGAAGGTCATTAACCTCCACTCGGAGCTGCTGCCCCTCTACCCAACTGCCTTTAAGGGCCTCCGCCATCTGTCACCCCACCATGAACACCTTCTACATCCCAAACACACCCCCGGATTTCACCTCCACACAGAGCTCTTCTCAGGAAATGGCACGACTATCTGATTCAGTTGCTCCAACCAGAGACCCACAAGGCATCCCACACCTTCCCCCTTCCTTTATCGGCACATCTCTTGTGCTGGCCAAAAAGTTTGTTTGGGTTTTCCGGTAAGATGCTACAGAAACGCTCGAACGAACTTTTTGGCCAACCCAATACTTCCAGAGTAAACACAACAGCCAAAGGGATCATCCCACAGCACACATTTTGCACTGACATTTCAATCTAACTCCCCATCCTGCAGGGCATTCCTGCTCTTCTGGCTTTTCTTTAGCTCTCCCACCTCAGGACCTCGGAACACGGTTCTCTTCCAGCAGCCACTCTGCCCACACATCAGTCCTGGGCGTGACTGGCCCCTCATCCGACAGCTGCATCTCCGGGATGCCTCCACCCACAACCCTCCATTTCACCAAAGCCTTTGTTTCCAAATCATCACATGTAGTTATTTGTCTGTTTACTTATTTGTCTGTCTGTCTCTGCACTAGAATCTCAGCTGCCTGGGAGAAGAAGGGATAGACCTTTAAGCCAAGGTCTGAGGAAGCAAAGGAGCCCTTGGGGTAGATGGTGGAGAAAGAGGGGAAAGCGCTTCAGGTGGGGACTTCCCTGGCGGTCCAGTGGTTTAGACTTCCCCTTCCACTGCAGGGGGTGTGGGTTCGATCCCTGGTTGGGGAGCTAAGACCCCATGTGCCTCGCGGATAAAAAAACCAAAACATAAAACAGAAGCAATATTGTAACAAATTCAGTAAAGACTTTAAAAATGGTCCACATCCAAAAAAAACACACCAAATCTTATAAAGAAGCATTTCAGGTAGAAGGAACGGCATGAGCGAAAGCACAGTCACGAAACAGCACATACTGGGAGGAACAGGTCCTGGAGGAGGAGGGTGGGAGGGAGATGGGACTCTGCATATGGAGACGGGGGCCCAGGAGACCACGCTTGATCAAGCTGGGAGCCCCTTTCCAGGACTCACACAAGCTAGCCACCCCACTGTGAAGATGCAAGGAGAAGTCAGAACTCTGTCTGATGTCATCTGACAAAATTGGGGTACTACCACGTGCCCATCCGTGCTGCCTGTGCGGAAGAGGAGGACACAGCGGCCATGCCCTGTGGACAACACAGGAGCTGCCGGGATAGGGCACCACTGCTGGCAGGGATCAAAAGGAAGCATTCCCGGGAAAGGATGGTAAAGCTTCCCACTCCACGGGCATCGGCGTTCCAGGACTTTATCCCGATTCCACTGAATCGGGGCCACTTTCCAGCAACCTGGACCTCCACAGTGTACAAGGTTTAGCGTCTTCCACCAAAGGCAATACTCACTACCAAATATCCACCTGGAAAGACAGGAAGAGGCAGATAAAGAGCGTGGACTCCGCCCAGGCTCTCGGCTTGGAAATTCTCACGGCCATGAGATGTGACTGTGAGCCTGTCACCCAACCCACCCATGGTGCCAGGTCTCCATCTGTAACACGAGGTCATTAGTGGCTCCAACCTCACAGGGCTGTTGTAACAATCGAACAAGGGAACCCCTTCGAGGAGGGCAAAGTCATCCCATTTTGCAGCTGAGTAAACTGGGGTTCAGAGAGGTGAGTAACTTACCCAAAGCCACACAGCCACAGTGGCAGAGCCGCAAACTCACGCCAGAGCCCACATCCCTGACCTCTGAGCTGCACTGATCCCTCAGGTTTCAGGGGGAACATAGCCCTGACCCCTCGCCCCCCCTCCCACCCCATCACCCTACCCCACCCCCGCCCCCGTCCAAAGGACACTGAGACCCAAGCAGACACGCAGCCCTGCAGGTGACTTGGAACGTTGAAAGTGCATATTGTACTTCAGCTCCGTTAACTCTAACCACATCCTGAGCACAACCAAAACTAGGTCAAAAGAATTATTTCTGGAATTTCAAAAAAATAAAAAAAACCAGAGCAGAAATATCCTAAACGTGTCTCCCATCATTTGCAGCCAAATGATCTCAAATGGAGGGCTTGTTATTATTCTTTTTCTTTTCCATCATGTCAAAATCCTGCTCCGGACTGGAATGAACCGGTTCCCATCAGCAGTTCCCATCCCTGCCCCAGCTCCAGGCCCAGCTAAGTGGGAGAGGGCAGCATTTGCAGCTGACTCAGTGGGTGCAGACTCCCCAGCAGTTCTGCCCATGTGTCACACTCAGAAGAGCACCCATGCCCTTGGCCCCTGCACCCTTCCTCCCATGTTCCCCTGCGCCTCAGCCCCCATCCCCTTCCGAAGGTTGCAATACTTAACAGCTCAGTCCCAGCACCCCCAAGGATTCCACCCTCAATCTCTGGTCGCCCTGCTCTATTATTTCATCATCCCCTCCCCTACCCCTCATTTTATAGACAAGGAAACTGAGGCCCAGAAGGCAAAACAGATTGTCTCAAGGCCACAGCTCATTAGTGGCAGACCAGGGCAAAGCCCAGGGGTCCTGGCACTCGGACTGGTCATCTTTCTGCCCCACCAGCAGCAGGGCTCTCGAGACACCACGGGTGTATTAGCTTTCTGGGGCTGCCGTAACAATTGATCAGCCCCCATGGAGCCCTATGTGGCGGGTGGTGTCCTCTCTCCCAGGCTGTGATCACGTGTGGATAACGAACTACTGTGGACGCCCTCTGTCCTGTATTTGGTGTTGTGTGTCCAGCCACCCCCATAAAGGCCGGACTCCGTCCTTCACCTGTATGAGCTTGGCCAAACTCTCTAAGTTTCTTCATCTTCCAAGGGATAATAAAGCCTTCCTTGCAAAAGACCGAAACTCAAATTCCTATAATCTAACTATAGAGGCTCCCCTGCCCCCAAGTAAAAGAAACAGAAAAGCAAGGACGTCAATAACCACTGAGATAGGAGTCAATCTTCCTTCCTACCCCCTCACGTTCACATATAAACAACACTTGGACTCTGAGAAGGGACAGATTAGATTCCCTGTGACTACATCATAGGTGTTATTATTAATCAGGGGAGAGTGGGCCACAGATTATTACTATAAAGCTATCGCATAAGAAAGACAAACGCAGGCCAGCAGGAGAGCACTGTATGGTACAAGGAAAGTAAAAACACTCATCCTGCATGAAGAAACTAAATAATGGTTGGTGTCCCCCAAAGACTGCTTGAGAAGGCTCTGGCAGGAGGAGACCATGGCTGAGTAGGGATACCTGAGATTAACTAGTGATGCCTGCCACGGGAAAGGGAGTGGGTCAGGCAGCAGGTTTATGGCTTAAGTGCCTTCCTACCCTCAACAGGAGAAAGAACGCTGGCCTTGCACACAGAGCCCTGGGCTTCTGGCCATTCCGCCTCTCAGGGCTTCAGGGTCTCTATCTGCAAAATGAAAAGACTGAACTAGAGGACCTCTGAGGCCCCACCTCCTCTTCCTTGTTCTGTCTCCTTTAATCTAATTAATCACATCATGGTGAGGGGTCAGGATGGGCTCACTGACCCCAGGGCAGGAGAGCAAGACACCATTCTGACCACCCTCTTGGATCCTGGAAAACTGTACTATCTCCTGATTAACCCTTAAACTCCTACCAGGTCTGATTCCAAAGAAGCTTCAGAAGCAAAGGAATGGCCTCAGGCTGCATTTGCTCTCTGCAACAGCGACTTAAAATATAAAAATAACACCCTGGTTCCCGCGAGACTTGGGGTCTGAAGAGCAAAGCCAAAGAAATCAAGGCTCTTGCTGGGCCCCATGCACACTCCCTCCCAAATTACCTGGGGACGGGGTGCTCCCCAGCCGAGCTACAGACAGGAGGAAAAGAGGGGAGCAAATCCCCAACACTCCCCCCGCCCCACCCTCACACACACACACACACACACACACACACACACACACACAACTGAGACAGCAGCTGAGCACAGGGCAAAACGTGGTCCAGGCTGGTCTCTCTTCACCAAAGAGGCCCAGATCTCTTTTCAATAAAATAGCCTTTAACCACTTTAAAGATCTTATTTAAAATTCCCCGTGGACACATTACAGGCAAGGCCTCCTGGCCACGATCTACCAGCAACCGGGCCTCGGCCTGCGGACGCTCCCTGGGTTTTCTCTCTCTCTCTCTCTTCCAGTCTCTCCCAGGGTGTCTGCCTCTGTGTCCCCGATCCCGTGTGTGTGTCCCCACCGTTGTCTGTGCCTCTGCAGCTTGCTCTCTCCCTCCATCTGTCTCCACTCGGCATCTCAGCTCTCTCAAGGTCCATCTGCCCCCGGATGCTTCCCTCCTCCTTTTCTCCATCTGCCTAGCTCTGTCTCTCTCTCCTTGTGCCATTTCCCCTTCCACCTCCCACTCCTCTCTGTGATCCTGTCTCTAAAGCGGAGCCCTTCTGTTAGCTGTGCTCTCTTTTCATTCTTTCCTGCCTCCAGCAAAGTCTTTTCCAACTGGGAATGACTGCCGCAGCTAGTCCAAAATTCCTTGGAAACACACCTAAGCCACTTCTGCATAACGCAACTTATTTACAAAACATTATTACAACAATTAACACAATCTGAGATAGCAACCACAGCCTCTGGTCCCTGGAAACCAGCACATAGAAATTAGTCAGCGTTCCCTTTTCGTCCACCACCCTAGAGAAAACACACACACACACACACACACACACACACACACACACACGCACGCGCAAGCGTAGCCCAGCTTTCTAAGCCTCACTAAAAAAATGATTAACCCTTAAAATGCTCCCAAGTTTGTGATTTCCTTTATCGTGTCTTAAAAGTGGAAGATACAGCAAGGTACACCCATCTCAAATTGTATATGTAAATTATGTTTTGTAAAAATATATGCCTCACCAGGAATATTACTTATATGCATTTTAGAACACCACTGGCGCAAAACTAGTATATTCATTCAGTTAAACAAGCAGATATGAAGCACCCATTGTGTTCTGGGGGCTGCCATATAAATAGGAGACCATCTTTCTCCTAAAGGTACAGAAACAGACATCTGAACGGAACATGACTCTATGATATGATAAAGGCGATAATAGAAGGGACCCCTGAGGGAGGTCAGAAAGGCCTCCACGGGATTTCCAAGCTTAGCCATTTCAGGCCTTTCAATACGGGGTGACCTTGGCATTTGGATCAGTGCTTTGTATTTTTCAAAACACTATTTGAAAGCACTTGCCCCAGATCCCCTGGTTTTGATCCTCACAAGCACAGTGCCAGGCACACCGTGGGCACTTGACGTGTGCTTGTCAGTGAGGGATGAAGGAGTGGACGGTGTGAAGATCTCTGGCCCAGCAGGCATCTCGCCTTATTATCTTTGCAGCCTCAGCACCAAGCCCACGCCCGGCTCCCAGCAGACACCCGGCACATGGGTACTGAATGAACAGCTGGGTGAGGCAGGAAGTAGAGGCACCGTATCCTTATTTGACAGATGATGAAACTAACACAGAAAACAAAATCCCATGGCTAGTCATCCAGCTAGCTAGGAGGACTGCTGAAAACAGAGGAGTAGCCCTAACTATGATACTCCAACCACCCAATACATGCTTTATCCTCTTAGACACTGATTTGTTTTTCTTTTTCCAAGGAATAAGTATTTCTAGACCCACTCTCAAAGTTTGTCTGTGGCATGTCATCAAATAGATGCAGAAAATATCTAAAGAATGAGTTTTCCAAACAGTCTGCTCAGAGCTCCTCTGCTCACTGCCTTAGATTGTTTCCAAAATCAAATGCTCCCATTCATTCATTCATTCAAAAAGCAGGTACTGATGCTCAAACACGTACTCCCTGCCATGCCCTGTGCCAAGAACTGGGCATAGGGACAGAACATAAGGGACATGCCTTGGCCTGAGTAGTCATTCAGAGACCGTCCCAACCAGAGAGGCTTCTTCCTTATTTCATGAGCTATTTATTCTTAGAAATCATCTTCAACATGTGCTTCGGTTAGATTTCCACCCAGAACTTCCCTTATAAGCATCATTTGGAATTAGTTTGACTGGGCTAATGGTTCTCAGCCCTGGCTACACATTAGAATCCCCCCCAAAGATTCAAAAACAAACATAATCTCAGTCTCCATCCCACACTAAATAAATCAGAATCTCTAAGGTGGAGCAGGATACAGCCATCAGAAACGCTCAAAGTACCCAAGCAATGCTAATGAGAAGACTCATTAGAAACTGCTGCACCAAGAATTTCCAAGCATCCTCTCAACAGTTCAGCACAGAAAGGTCACTGAATTGAGCCGAAAGGCCTGAAGTGTCAGCCTTGGGTCTTCAACCAATCTGCCGTGTGACTCTGGGCAAGTCGCTTCCCTTCCCTGGACTTAGTCGGTTGTCTCCTGTTTGCAATCAACGAGCTAAATGAACCAGGGCATCTGCCAGGGCCTTTCCAGTTGTGTAACCGTCTGTGTCTACAAAATCCCTGAGCCACCAGAACCTACCCCATTCCAGGAGACAAACGCCTACAGAAGCTAGGGAATCAGTGGGGAAATCAACCATCGCCACAAGCTCCTCCCTGTGCATTCAGAACAATTAGCTTCAGCGAGAGGAAGTATTTGTTCAGCTTGGTGGACCTCTCCCCACACGGTAGCAGTAGGAAGATTTTTCCATTTAAACTGTCAAAGGCTGATAAAAGAATACATCTCAGAATAGCTCATAACCCTCCCCTCCACAGCCCCTTTCCATTCCAAAGTGCCCAATGCCGCTCTCCTCTGAGCATCAGTCTAAGGGCTCGGTAGGGGCAGCTCAGCCTTCCTGTTCCTCACAGGCCACGTACTCTCCTGGCTGCCAACCTCGGGGCTCCCTCACCCCGTCCACTCTCCCCTCACCCCATGAACACAGTGCACAGTGCTATCCTCCTGGCCAAGACCCTGGCTGTGTGCCTGACAATAACACCTCATGCTTCACCCTGATTGCATTAGGCCCTAGAATCTTCTTTCCTCAGACTGCCCCCAGGCAGCACCAAATCCAGGTCGGCCCAGCCTCCCAGAGGCCACTCGCATTCCTTGAAACCCCACACATCAGGGTGCTTCCCTCCTCCGTCCCCTGGGAAAGCACATCCTCATGACCTTCATGGACCATTTTCAGGAATCACTAGCCCAGGAGACGTTCCTGCCCCTGCTGCCACCCACAGCAGAACCAGTCTCCCAGAATCCAAAGGGACCGGAGAGGGGAGGAGTCAGACGTCTACCTCCAGGGTTTCGATCTCACTATGACGTTCCCGCCGAATGCCCATCCAGGTTGTGTCTCCTCAGTCAGGAGACACGCTGCCCACGCTGGCCAGCTCTGGTATCCAGGGAGCCCTCAGTCATTCCTGTATCTCCCGGCCTGGCTGCCCTCAGAGCTCACTGCAGGTGTGCCCAGCAACGCCCGAAGTTCTCCCCAGGCTCTGACCTCTTCCATCTCCCCGTCTCCCGGGACGATGGAGCCCGGCTCACCTCACAAGGGATCCTCATGAAATCAGATCTATAGATGAGGCATGCTGGCTGTCCTCCTTGGCAGGTGGGCCCACAGTCCCCAGAATGGGAGGAGAGAGGAATAAGCATTGTTTTTGAGAGCACGTCTAGGCATGCTCATTTCCATGGCTCTATCGAAGACATTTTCACCCTTCCTGCTGGGGCCCAGACAGGCAATAGCCAGGGTAGCACCCCACCTCACAGAGAGCTCCAACCAGGCCCGTGCTGAGCCCTTTTACTACGGTCCAGAGGCCTGGAGTCACATCTCATTTATTTTTCCCACACTAACTGTACAACCTTGGACCAGTAACTTTAGGCATCAGTCTCGCTTTCTCTAAAGTGATTTTAATAAGATCTACTCCATGGGGTTATTGTGGGGACTCACTGAGAACCACAGGTAGAAACTCTTACTGATTTCATTTAACTTAACTTGATTCACTCCCCATGTTTTCCCGTTGATCCTCTATTGACTCAACACGGAAATTCACAATCCTGAGGGACCCCACTCTGTTTATCATTATACTGCAGCATCTGGCACGCGATGGGGCACATGGCAGGCCCTCAGTGCACGTTCGGAGAGTGAATCAGAATTGAATCAATCGGGGTTCGGGTAAGAATCCATGGCAACCCAGCTTCCCGGTGGTAGAGATGTGACCAGCTAAGACATCGAGGGCCTAAGGCAGAAAATGAATAAACACGGCAAAAACCCAAGACAAAACCAAACTGCAATCTGTCAAAATATTGGAGGTTGTTTTCAAGTCCAGAGTTTAAATCAACCAAGAGTTTACTTAAATACATAAAAGTCGAGCACTCCAACTAGGTTAAACAGCACGCTGGATTTCCAGAGCTTTAAGTCTTCCAATAATGTCCTCAACCACTCTCCTGACTGGTCTCCGTCCTTCAGAGACTTGCCCCTCAGTTCCACACAGGACATTATGGCCAGCGTAACCCCTTCTCATTTAAATATGTTTTCCCCACCAGACCGAAACCTCCGTGTGGGTAAGAATTCGTGTCTCTTTTGCTTGTATCTCCAGTGGCTGTCATGACGCCAGGCACAGAGTATCTGTTGAACTAATGGCCCAGTTGATGCTGAGAATAACCTGCCAGCACCTGAACAGAGAGAACCCACAAGCAGGGATAGCAATACCATGACCCCCAATTCTGGCTTAAACAAAATGGTATTGTCTTCTCTCCACGGTGGATGAAGAATCCCCGTTGGGTGTTACTAGAATTATTGGCTCCTTCAGTGCCCAAAGTGCATGGGGTCAAAGAGTCTTATGCTGTTGGAGGAGAATCAGAGCAGCCACCCCGAACTCTCCAGGTGTTTATCTCATCCTTTCACATGAGCGTCCAGGTCAGATGTTATAAAAGTCAAGGATGCCGTTCACCTGGATCCTTAGCCCCTACCGGTTCCCAATTCAATGAAGAGCTCCCACTAGCCATCTGTTTGTGGAAAACAACCCCCCCACTGATGTGTGAGCCAGTTCTGACTCAACAGAGAAGGGCTGGGTACGGCCTAATGCTCCCTCATTTCCTTTTGGGTCAGCTTTCTTTCCAAGTCAACAAAGGTGGGTTCATCTGTGCTCCCCAACACAGCATTCTAATTTTCCAACAATTACCTGGGGAACTCAATCAATGAGTGTGAGAAGGCTGGACACTTCTTTCTGGAAGTTGAGGGAAATTGAGGGAAGCTGATGAGAGTATGTTGAATTGCTTTTTTTTTTTTTTTTTTTTTTTTTAGTATATACTTAACAAAACAAACTATTATTTCCATGGTATTTTACAGTTGCTAAATCTTTGCATCACCTGTTCTATTTTCCTCCACAGTTACCACTGTTTAACAGTCTGTAAAATTTTCCCATTTGTTATGTTTATCATGGGCCTCCCCAACTAGAATGCTCATTCCGTAAAGGCAAAGGTTTTTTTTCTTTCTTTTGCTCACTGAAATATTCCAAGTGTCTGTAACAGTGCCTGCACATAATAGATGCTGGATAAGTATTTGTCGAATGAACGAATCAGCTCATGTGGTCATCACAACCTTCCAAGGCAGACAGTTTTATTTCTGTCACATCAAAGAAAAAATTGAGGAGAAGTTAAATTAATGTTGGATTATGCAGGTATCCTTCAAACTAAGATGTGGCTCACTCTAAATCAGCTCAGATTTTTTTAAGTTAAATCAAAATAATTTGAAGGAAACTTCTAGGGGCCACCAGGATGGTCATGAAGAACTGTACATAGACAAGGTCCAATGATGTCCAGTATCAACAGTGAATACTGGAAAAGATGAGTGAAAAATGGGTTACTGGGCATGGAAACAAGGGGAGGCTTCAAAAGGAGGTGATCTAGAAAACAGCTGGCCCCTGGAGACTGGGTAGACGTCAATACCACATGGAACCGATACGAACCTCTGTAAGATTTTCTAAGTCTGAAAAAATTTCTGGCCCCAAAGTCCAGCCCCCTGGACCTACAGCCTCACATGGATGGGATGCAAAAATATCTACTAATCACCCACTAAGTGCCAGGGGTACTGTCCCAGTACAGGGTGTACAAGGATAAACCGGCATGGGGCCATGTGGGAACACAGGCCCACACACCAATAATTAAGAAAGGATGTGGTATTTGTCATCCTCTGACTTACTTCACTTAGTATGACGATCTCTAGGTCCATTCATGTTGCCACAAATGGCATTATTTCATTCTTTTTATGGTTGAGTAATATTCCATTTGGAATTTCTATTCTAAATATCATATGATATCACTTATATGTGGGATCTAAAAAAATGATACAAATGAACTTATTTACAAAACAGAAATAGGCTCACAGACACAGAACACAAACTTATGGTCACCAAAGGGGAAAGGAGGGGAGGGATAAATTAGGAGTTTGGGATTAACAAATACACACTACTATAGATGAAATAGATAACCAACAGGGACCTACTGTATAGCACAGGGAACGATACTCAATATCTTATAATAACCTATAATGGAAGAGAAGATAAAAAAAGAATACATTATCTCTCTATATATGTATAACTGAATCACTTTGCTGTACACCCCTGAAACGAACACATTGCAAATCAACCATATTTCAATAAAAGTTTTTCAAAAATTAAAAATAAAATATTTTTAAGAGAAAAAAAAAGGATGTGAGAAGCTCAGGGAGCAATGTAAGGGCATCCCGGACCACAGATCCAGTGCTTCCCCTGGTAAATATTATTGTTTGATTCTATTTAGTATTTGGTTCTTTAATTTGTTAGTGCGTTAATATTTTCAGCACATAATAGATACTCAAATATTCTGTGGGATAAAATAGTGAATGAACAAATGAGTGCATGAACAAGTACGGGGTTCTTCAGTCGAGGGAACAAGAAAAGCTCAGAGCTCCCATGTAGGTTGACTTTGATCCTCACAAGAAAGGCAGAGGCAGGGATGAATCTCCTTATAGATGAGGAACTAAAGCTCAGAGAACATAAGTAACCACGAGCAAGTACAGGAACCAGGATGTTACCCCAAGTCTACGCGATCCTAGCCACTGCAGGCTACCTCCCGTGCATTTCATCTTCAAGCATCTTGGGGGGCATGCCTTTCTTATCCCTGCTTTATTGATAAAGAAACTGAGAGCGATCTGCCCCAAAAGGGATCCAAACCCAGACTGAGTAACAAACAGAAGCCCAAGGAAATAGAGGAAAAGAAGCACAGACCATTTGTTCAAGAACCTCAACACAGAAAGAAGGCTCCCTGAACTTGGTCCACCAGCCAAGGCTTTTCTCATCACTCTGCATTATAGTCAAGTCTGTATCATCTCTACCAGCCTCCACACCCTGCCCCGGCTCTGCAACAGTTGGCCACTGAAAGCGGGGCAGAGTCAAAATTTATTAAATGGCTTTTTACAAAACAATTCATAATTATTATGTATTTATGCCACAAAACGTTTTTGCCTTCGTTCCAGCAAATGCATTACATTCTGTAATTAAGATTTTCAGATAATATGCGCTCTACTGACAAAATGCCAAGTAAGAGAAACTTTCTTGAGTCAGTGTAGTTCTTAGATAGCTTTTAATTAATCTGGAGAAGCTTCACGTTGCTGAGGCAATAACAAGTAGAACCATCCACAAAATTCTTAAGGTATTATTCGGATGTGGAAATGAATCGTGACTTTCACATTACCACATTCAAACACTGTAAGGGGGGACACATGATAAGTTGTAACTGCAGGTGATATTATGAAATACTTTAACTTGATTGTATAGATCACCAACAGTCATTTTCAGCCTTTCTTAAACAGCATCTAGATCTATGCAGAATATCTAAAGTTCTTCTTTCAAATCTTAAATCTGGTATATTATGAAGAAAACTTAAAACAGTAGTATATTGTTCAACTTTGCTCAAAGCTCTCTTCAGACGATACTGTACCTTAATTTATAATGAACTGAGGTATCACCTATATGGTCTATATAGGGTCTATATAGTTTGAGCATTATTTATATATGAATCTTCTTTGAGCCCGGAAAATATTTTTGTTTCCTTGTTTCAGTTTCCTTATATTTTATTTTATTGGAATGTCATTTTTATCACATATTTCATGCAGTTTTGATTTTCTCTGAGCTTAAAAAGGTTTTCATCCTTTTAAAAGTAAAATAGCCAAACTCAGATTTTTTTAAATTAAGCTTTTGTTAAGGTTAATGGAAACTGAAAGTTCATACTAAATAACTGTTTAGCAGAGATTTTAAATTAATTTCATTTTCTGCTGAATATGGCTTTGTAAATTTTCATTATTGTCAAGTTCCCATGTAAGACCTGACAAAGACAGAAAACGCCTTTACAGTCAAAAGGAAAGATTCCCAGCCTCCCCTCCTGCTAATGGTTACCACGCGTAGATCTGGTGCCAAGAAGTACTGCAGCAGAATGTTCTCTGAAGATCCATGATGCATGGCTATTACTATACCCATTTCAAAGATGGAGAACTGAGGCTCATGGAGGTAGAGTGATTGGCCAAAATCTCCCTGCAGTTCTTACTGAGAAGATGTCTCCAAGAAGGCCAAGGATGCCCATGTCCTAATACTCAGAACGTGTAAACATTTATGGAGCCTGTAAACCACAGGGCCCAGCCCTGCCAAGCCCTAAATCAAGGCTGGCTATGTATTTATCAGAAGCCGTGAATGACATTCTGCTCAGAGTGACAGAGCAGAGAAGAGATCGCAACTCTGCTTCTCACGTGTCAAAGGATTCTGGCCTAGCAGATCCCCCATCAGCTCTTCCCTCTACATCCGTACCACTGCCACCACGGGGCAGGTCTGATCAGCCTCATTTTCCAAATGGGACAGATGCAGCTCTTAGAGGGGAAATGACTTGCCAAAAGTCTTAACTACCATGTGTCACAGCCAAGACTGGCAGCAAGGTCTTTGCTTTGAACCCTTTTCCCACTTCTGACACCTAAAGACCTCAAAAGGTAAAACAGATTTTTTTCTCCATATCTCAATTTCAATGTCTGTGATGCCCAGTGAGTTCTCCAAGGAGCTTTACGCCCCAGGCACCTCTTCTCTGGGACACTTACGGTGGTAATTTTACATCTATTTTTGTGATTCCCTGAATAACATCTGTCTTCCCTACTAGCTATAAACTCCATGGAGTCAGAGACCATTTGTTAGGTTTGGATGCCCCGTCAGCTCCCCTGGTGCTAGCACAGAGCCTGGCATGCAGTAGGTGGTAAATATATATGTAGAATGAATAAATGGCTACACAGCCAGGCTCTAACCTCCAACACTAAACTTCTCAAATGCTGGCTTCAACCAAGATGGGCCAGATCCTCTCTCCATTCATTCCCACAAGCTACCTGGAAAGCTTGCTCCACCTCTCAGCCTGGCGAGCCACACGTGCTCCTATCTGAGCCTGCTAGTCTTCAACTGACCCTATGAAGGCAAAGCATTCTCCTTCCCCAAATAAATATCCAGGACAGAAGACCCCTCCTCCAGTGCTGAAAGTATTTCACTCCTTTCAACATCATTTTCCTGTTTTGAATTTTAATCATAACCAGGCAACCTGAAGCTTTAGCAGTGTATGTTTTTCTCTTCCCCAGATTTAGAGGAAAAATATATTTGAGGTATTTTTAACTGAGAACACCCAGTCCCCACCCTCACCCCCAACACCCTCTCCCTCATCTGCTCAGACATCACATCTCTGCCCCAGAGACAGGCCTTTGGAGGAGGGAGAGGCTCAAGCCATAAATCCTCATCTGTGGCTGGTAACCCACATGGAGAGGAATGACAAATGCTCTATTTAGCCTTATTTCCAAGGAAATTAGAATTACAAATCTGAGCTATCTCTGAGACCTGCTTGAGCATAACCTTTGGAAATAAAGGTGGCAGGGGCGGGGGAGAACTGGCATTTGACTAGCCTGTTTCATTGTCAGGCTAGCTTTTGTAGAAATCCACCCCACAATGGAAATCGCGTCCCACTCCCCAGCACCACCAATTAGAGCAGGTGGCCCTGGAGTATCCACTCTGCTTTTTTCACTGCTAAAGGCACCACCAAACCAGGTAAGCAATCACTGCCAGGAAAAGTACAGAAAATTACTTCTTTAATTGGGTAGATTCCAGAGCTAAGAATAATTTAATTGAAAAACAGCATTAATAAGAATCAAAGGGATCTGAAAAAGGGGCCGGGACAGAGATACCCACATGTCGGAGATGACCGAGAGCCCGGGTTCCCGGAAGGCATGTAGACAAAGGGCTTGGTCTGAAACCCATCACCATCACTCCCCACTCCCTCCACTTCCCCACCAAGCACCCTAAACCCCCTGCCCCAGACACAGACACACATGTCCTAACTGGATGCTCCTCTCAAACCACAGACAGCCATGAGGAGGATTGTTATCCTACTTTGTTTTGCTTTCTCTGTTTTGCAGCAAGTCGTGCCATGTGAGGGAAGAAGCATGGATCTACCTGGGACGGTGCAAGGAGTCCTGGATTCAGGTCCTGCTCCCGTCCTTGTTAGGACCCTAGTGAGGTCGCCCAGCCCCTTGAGACTCTTCTCCCCACCTTGTGTTCTCCTTATTTACTTAACAACTAGGTAAGTGCCAGGCAATATTCTCCGTCGAATATTTATAAATACCAAGCCTGTGAGAGAGATAAGCCCAATGTGTGATCCCTTTCTTTGGATCAGAAACCTGAAAAGCACAGAGAGGTTTAGTAACTTGTTCAAAGTGACAGAGCTGGTAAGTTTCAGAGCTGGAATTTGAACCCAGACAGTCTGGCTCCAGAGCCCACCCTCACATTATAACATGGAGATGGTACAGTGTTTCTCCCATTGGTTTAGCCCGGGCCCCTTCCAGAGCTTTCTCGTCTGTCCCCTGTGTTCTCTCTGCCACTCTCACCTGGCCACCACAACTCATTCCTACATTAGACTCTGTTTCCACACTCTGTACATGAACTCTGGGAGTTCTGAGTACATGTCTTCATGCTACAACCAGGGTCACGTGTCCTGTCCCTGGTGGAGAGCCTCCATGCTGAATTATAATAGCATCATTAATATTATCGAAAACAGTTAGGCACAGATTCATAATAAAAAGACAGCACCGTGTACAGGATAAGAGCAGGGACTCTGCAGGCCAACAGCCTGAGTTTGAACTTGGGCAAGTCATGTTACTTTTCTGTGCCTCAGTTCTCTTAGTTGTAAAAATTAAAAAATAAGAAAATAATACTTGCTTCATAGGGTCATGCAAATTGAGAGTTAAAAGAAACAAGGCTTGGGCTTCCCTGGTGGCGCAGTGGTTGAGGGTCCGCCTGCCGATGCAGGGGACACAGGGTCATGCCCCGATCCGGGAAGATCCCATGTGCCGCGGAGCGGCTGGGCCCGTGAGCCATGGCCGCTAAGCCTGCGCATCCGGAGCCTGTGCTCTGCAACGGGAGAGGCCACAACAGTGAGAGGCCCGCGTACCGCAAAAAAAAAAAAAAAGAGAAGAGGAGGAAAGAGAGGTCACAGATAAAGGAACCAAGGGCGCAGACAGTGGGAGAGAAGAGAAGAATAAAAGAGAACATAAACCATAAGGGATCTGAGATAGAACAGGAGATCAATAAAAGTGCCTAAAGATGATTCATCAAAGGACAGCAGCACCAAGCCCATAACTGAGAGACATGGCGAGAACCACCAGGGGGTCTGGGAATAAGCAGAAAGAGAAGGCTTTGCCTCTGGAAGTGGTATAGGGAAGGCACAGGGCGGTGTAGGGCTGTGGCTTTCCATTTTAAACCTGTGAGTATACCATTTGGGGTTTGAGGTACATGCATGTATTCCTCTGATCAAAATAAAAATAACTGAAAACATTTTTAAGGAATGGGAAAGGAGGTACACGCCGGACACTGCCCTCAGCAACTCCAAAATACTATCTCATTCGTCATCCCAGGAACCCTGCAGGGCGATCAAATCCTCCTTTTATTTTCCATTTAACTGCACCTACTTCATGCGGTGGTTGTGAGGATTAAAAGAGATAACATAGGTAAAGCATCTGGAAAAGTGCCTGGTGGGCTGTAAATGACATCCGGTGAAATCTATCGTCAAAGATTTTGACAAGCTCTCCTCCCTTTTCTTGGGATCACCTCTATTCCCTGTTTTGCAGCAGCTGTCATGCTCTCTCGTGACCCATACCCCCAGGACACAGGTTGGGAAGGGGGATCCAGCAGTGGACACCCATGTTCCTAACTTGAAAACTAAAGAGGAAAGGGCAGTCTCTCTCCAGGGACAGAGAGACATAAAGTTCAGATGCTGTAGGTAACCATGATTCCTACCACGCAGAAAGAGTCTGCAGAGAGAGAAGTGCGGATGACAGCTCATGTCTGGGCAGTCCTCCAGCCCCTGGCTCCAAGTGTTCTTGGCCCCGGGTAAAGCCCCCCTCCTCGCTTGGTCCTTCTCTTGATCTCCTTTGGGATCCATGAGCCAACAAGCTCCCTGGGACTCCTCAGCTGGTTCAAATGGGGCTGCCTTCATGGCCTCCAAAAATGTGAAGATGATCCCAAAGACAACAACAGGTAGGTCTCTCCAGGGGCCTCTAAGAACAGGTGGCTGAGCCCCAGGGCTCCTGATGTGGAAGGAGAAAGATCCAAAAAAAAAAAAAGAGGAAGACTGTGGACTCGGGATTCTACATCTGGGATGCTGCTATGTTATAGCTAAGGAGAAACTCAGCAAAGCAATCTCTGGTCACAGCTAGCAAACTCTACTTTGCATTGCCATCTTTCCAACCCACGATCTGTGCCATTTGGATTTCACGGTCTAAAAATATCTCCCAAACTTCCAAGTATGTTGGCATGAGCCGGTGGACTCAAATTTTTAATCCATTTGCAAATGTTTTTACACAGCTCTTTCTCCCCCGCCTCAAATTCTATTTGCTGAATCACTTCCATCATTCAATTTGACATTTATTATGAGCAGGAAGGAAATCGTCTTGAACACAAATGTAAACCTTGGCCCTGAAGGTTGCTGAAGGCTTCAGAGAGCAGGTGAAAGAAAGAAGGGCCCTGCTGCCCAAACAGTGAAGTGTGCTGTCACTGGTACCGTGGGGAGAGTACGGGCTTGGGAGCTGGCATCTGGCTGTGTGTGACACTGAGCAAGATACTGGAGTTCTCTGAGAGTGTTCTTTTTTAACTACAGAGTGGGGACAATGCAATTCAGTATAGCAGAGATGCTTCAGAGATTCAGTGGGTCAGAATGCCATGTGCACCTCCAAGGCCAAGGCTTAATAAATGACCTCATTCTGAATTGTAGCCGCCATCTTGGAACAGCTAAAGACCACATGTATCCCTGAACCCCAACCCTTCTCCGCCCAGCAGCAAAGTCATTCTTACAAACACAAATCTGATCATGCTGGGAAACCCAGTGGCCTTGGGGACAGACTTAAATGTTTACTGTGGCCTACACAGCCATGTCCAATTCCCTACCTCCACCACACCTGCCTTTCCAAACACCTATCTTTCAGCCTGCAAGCAGGTATTCCCACTCCACTCACATGGTTTAGCCTTTGATTTCAGGCCCTGAGAAACGGCCACTTCCTTCCCCTCTCCCACTTCTCCAGACCCCTACTAGTGTTAGAAAAATGACTGCAGCTGCTCCAGATCTCACACCCTCACACCACACCACCCACAGGAGATGACACCTCTTCTGGGATCCTCTCCCAAGTCCTCAGATCCACCCTCTCCTCCCACCGGCTCTGATCGGGTGGCAAGTACTTTCCTGTACCCACCACGGGGGCCAGAGGAGACGGGCTGATTGGATGATTCCAAACAGGGCCCGCCTCTGGAGTCAGGCATGGAGTTACTCTTAGCCAAACAACATGGTTAAGAATAGGGTGGGATAAAGTCCCCAAAGGGAAATCAGAGAATGGTGGGAGAGACGGGGGCTACACATAAGAGGCAAATGATCGACACCAATTCCCACTGGCTGAAGCGAGGGGCAGGGCCAGAATCATGGAAGGTCAGAGCCAGTGAAGGCCTTACAATTTTACAAAAAGGAAAAATAAGGTCCAACGTGGGCCCAAGACTTGCCCATGTTCACACCGGGGCCACTGCCAACTGTCCAGACCCCCACCCCAGTGCTCTGCCCAATGAATTACGACAGTAGTCCCCTGCCCCCCCGAAAAACATCTTCATTATTCAATCCATTTCACGCTCAGCAGTGCCCGCCACGGACTTCATAACAGAAGATGCAAGGAATGGTTTATGAATAGGAAATCTAAGCACCACTGGGCTCAAGAGTGGCTGACTTCACACCATCTCCCCGAGGCAAAGAACCACAAGGCAGGTGCAGAGTAGGCGGCAGGCTGGAAGCTGAAGAGGAAGAAGGAACTTGCTTGGTCTTTCTCCACCCAGGACCATCTCACATCCCCAACCTTCCCTCCACTCCTAAGCACTGTCCTCTTGTCTCTGCCCCTCTCTGGGCAACTAGAACAGGCAAAGGGATGAAAGAAGAAAAGCAGCATTGCAAGGGGGTATAAACGACGCAGCTTCTTTCCGAGAGGGATGGAACTCAACCCTTCCGCCAGGCTGCACCACAACAGCTCAATTCTTATTGACTTGTTTATTGCCATCTCCAAGCACACAAAACTACTGACTTAAACCAAACCTGGACTAGGATACACACACCACAGACTCTGGCTGAATTCTGCTCATGGGCCAGGATGGTTGTAAGGAAACGGCATTTGAGCTGACCTGGCCCAACTAAGGCACAGAACCTTCACCGCAGGCCAAGTTCCCGGCGTACTAGTGGAGTCCCCACGGAAGTCAGCTGTGCTCAGCTTTCCAACAGCCGCTTCCCATGCCCGTGTTCAGAGCTGGGTTTTGTTTGGAACTCAGCTTGGATGCTGCAAGGCCAAGGGGATTAGTCAATAGTGTTTGTTAAACACGGACCTCATGGCCAGCATCATGCCTGGCACTGCCAATGAAAAGAAAACATATCGTGCCTGGCTCTTGCCTATAACGGAGCCCTGATCTGGTTGGGACACTCTGGGCAAACCCTGCCAAGGCAGAGCTTAATGCAGGATGAACGGGGGCGCCAGATCCTTTGCAGCTCAAGGAGAAAAGCCCAGGGAAAAACTGGGAAGGGAAACATGGCTTGTACTCGGGCCCATGAAGGTTCCCATCCAGCTCCGTGGCCTACCAGCTGTGTGTCCCTGGACAAGTCACCTGACTTCTCTGAGCCTCCACCTCCTAACATCCACATCAGGTCACAGTGAAAATAAAATCATGAGACAGGGCCAGAATAATATGAAAATAACAGGAACTTCCATTTAACAATGCTTGCCATGTGTCAGTGCTGTCCCAAGTGCTTTACAGAAGTTAACACATTCTATTCTCTCAACACCATAAGGAAGGAAACATGAGCACCCTCATTTTGCAGATGAAGAAATGGAGGCCCAGAGGGATAAAGAAACTGCCCAAAGTTATTCAGCTAGCAGTTGATCACCTTAGTGCCCAGTACTCACACAGTCCCTCCTCCCCACTCCTTGCCAAGGAGCAATGGATGAAATTGGCTTGAGGTGTCAGAGATACTCAGAGAAGCTGGGTCATGGTGAAAAGCATTAATGTGGCTTTGTGCACCCATGTTCACAGCAGCACCATTCATAAGAACCAGAAGGTCGAAGCAACCCAAGTGTCCACTGATGGATGAATGAATAAACAGAATGTGGAACATACATATAATGGAATATTATTCGGCCTTTGAAAAGGAAGGAAATTTTGACATATGTTACAACATGGATGAACCTTGAGTACATTATACTAAGTGAGATAAGCCAGTTACAAAAGGACAAATAGCGTATTATTCCACTTATATGAGGTACTAGAGTAGTCAAATTCATAGAGACAAAAAGTAAGATGGTAACTGCCAGGGGCTGGGGGGAGGGAGGAATGGGAGGATTAGTGTTTCACGGTGCTACAGACTATGTCCCCTCCCCAAATTCCTATGTTGAAATCCTAACCCCCAGTGTGAGGTAGAGCCTTTGGGAGGTGATCAGGTCATGAGGGTGCAGCCCTCATTAATGGGATTAGTGCCCTTATGAAAGACACCCCATAGAGCTCCCTTGCCCCTTCTACCATGTGAGGACAGAGCAAGAAGCCTTCTTTCATGAAACAGGAAGAAGGCCATCACCAGACATCAAGTCTGCCAATGCCTTGATCTTGGTCTTCCCAGCCTCCAGTACTGTGAGAGATAAATGTCTGTTATTTAAACCATCCAGTTTATGGTATTTCTGGTACAGCAGTCCTAATGGATTCAGACAAACGGGTGCAGAGTTTCAGTTCTGTAAGATAAAAACATCTGCGGATGGATGGTGGTGATGGTTGCACATTAAACCACTGAGCTGTACTCTCATGGCTAAAATGGTAAATTTTATGTTTTATATTTTACTACAATTAAAAAAATAATATGGCAAAAAAGGGCTGTACTTTTCCCACTTAGGTGGCCCACTATGACTCCCTGTTCCCTTACTTGGATTCATTTGTTCAGTTGGCATTTTTTATATTTATTTATTATTTACTTATTTAGGCTGCACCAAGTCTTAGCTGAGGCACACTGGATCTTCGTTGCAGCATGCAGACTTCTTAGTTGCGGCATGCATGCAGGATCTAGTTCCCAGACCAGAGATCGAACCCGGGCCCCCTGCACTGGGAGCACGGAGTCTTACCCACTGGACCACCAGGGAAGTCCCTCAGTTGGCACTTTTGAGCACCTATGTGTTTACAGCAAGAATCCAAGAGGCCCTGACAGATCGTCGTCATAACAGCAGACACATACCACTCTCGTTTTGTGCCCATTGCTTTTCGTGTTTTACCTTTATTGACTCAGGTAATCCTCGCAACCATGCTCTGAGGTAGGTACTGTTCATATCCCCATTTTATAGATGAGAAAACTGAGATCCAGAGAAGTCAGGTGTAATCTGCCTGCGGTCATACAGTGGGAGTTCAGACCCCCGCGGCCTGGCTAAGACTCCCTGCTCCAACACACCTTCCCCACCTGAAACACAAGCCACGCTTTCATCCACACACGACCTCCCCATCCAGCCGAAGTGCCCAGGCTCCTGGAACAGCAAGCTCGGTGCCTGGAGAGGGTCTGTGTCCTGGTGATACCCCAGTAATGAATGCACTGCTCTGCTGCTTCCGATGTCAGCATCGGAAAATGCTTCCCATTTTTTCCATATGGAAGCAACAGGTCCCCAGCTTCATTTGTTCCATGCAGTGACACTAATGAATGTTCCAAACTCTGGGACATAGGGACTGAGGAGTGTGTGTGTGTGTGTGTGTTTGTGTGTGTGTGCACATATATGTGGTTTATGTAACTTGCATTTTCCCCAACTTCTGAAATGATGTACGTGGTATTTTACCTGAGCCAAACTGTTTCAGTCTAAAAAGTAATTTAGGGTTTCTTGAAGTCATAAAAACACTGTATTAACCCCACAAGTGTAATGAATCCTCCAGCCTCCTACGTCTGTGTTTTTGCTTTGACTCATCACTGACAGTGTAAAAACTGGGAATTTGAGACCAAAGTATCAGCCAGAGTCATGGCCTTTGGAGGCTAGTGGTGCTCAACCGAGGGTGCTACCACCTTCACTGGAACATTTGGAAAAGCCTGCGAGTGGCTGGGTTATTCCAACTCTGGGAGCTCTAATAGCACTTGTAGGCAGGGTCCAGAAAATGCTGAAAATTCTGCAAAATTGCGACTTTCCTGTCCAAAGAGAAACAATGTCATCCATAACGCTAATAGCTTCTCCATCAGGAAACCCTAAAATGTATCCAACTACCTGATTTTTCAGGGAAGAAGAAAAGGCACAGAGACATGGAAGTTTCTTATCCCAGGTTGCACAGCAATTTCAGTTTAAAAAAATCTGACCCCTCCTATTACATTTCCTACTTCATCCTCTCACCACCCAGCTATCTAACCCCCTACAAAAGAGCCCCCAGGTACAGCCACCAGGAAATAGTCACACCTTACTCAGCAGCAGCAGTATTTTTCATTTCCAAGGCTTTGCCTAAGTTGTTCCTTCTGTCTTCAGTCCTAACCATGACCCTGAAACCACCGCATCCTTTCATGCCTGGCTCAAAGGCAGCCTCCTCCAGGAAGCCTGCCAGAGTCCTATCTCGGAACCAACCCACAGCAGTCTGTCTGTATTTTGACTTCCAGCCTCTGTGCCCACCTGCCTTTGTATGAGAGTCATTTGTTCCCATTACCATCAGTAGGATGGAGCCAACTATCTTACAGCCATTATGCCATTCTATGGTGACAGCGGTCTGGCAGGGCAGGTCCTATTATCCCATTTTTACTGATGAAGAATTCGAAGCTCAAGAAGGTGAAGCAATTTGCTGGAGGTCACACAGGTGGCAAAGAGGATTTCCTCCCATACCTCAGAGCCCACGCTTGCAGCTACGAGGGCACCCCGGCTTCCTGTGTGGTCATGTGCATGTCTGCCTCTTGTCTGGACCATAAGGTCTTTGAAGGTGGGAACCACATCAATCCATCCATGCTTACCTTATGCCATTTCCTCCATAAAAGATGTCAAAGAGCCCAGCACAAGAGCCCCCCCATCCCATCTCCTGGTCCAGGACCCCCTCATTCCCTTAGGCCCCCTCTGACCTGATACAACCTCCTTCCAGGTACACAGTGAGTCAGGAGCAGGGCCACAGAGTGAGAAGTCTCCTAAGGTTTCCAGCCTCCCACCCCACTTCAACAGCCAACTGCAGTAACCACAGTAGCTTCGATCAGACAAAATAAATAACTTCCATTCCTTTTTCCTGGCTCAGCAGGCTGCTTGGGATATGGCAATGGGCAAGCGTCATCAGGGTGTCCAGGGCCTCTGGAATCTCCTTGCACACCCTCAACCACTCAGGGTGGGAAAGGCAGTGAACTTAGAAGCCCTCTCTGCAGAAGATCAGGCCAGCAGCCAGTGAAGCAGGACCTGGAGGCAGACATGACGGGGAAAGAAGACGATGATGATAATGCCAGCCGTCGGTCCCAGCCTCTGATACGGGCTCCTGGTGACCACAACACGGCAGACGAGCTGTGTGTCTACCCAGAAGACACTCCTCCATCTTTCTCCTCCTAACGGAGTCTCGTTCTGTCTGGTTGGCAATGTGCCAGACCCCAGGAAGTGGTTCAGGATGCGTCTAAGTCAATCACGGTAGTTCCCTTGGCCTTCACTTCATTGGTCCAAGGTAGAAGGAGCAGCTGACCCAGTGCTGGTCAATGATACACAAGGGAAAATGTACTGTCCCCTCGAATTGTGCCTCAGGAAGTGGTCAGAAGAGACTTGGCTCCACTGGCCCACCCAGACGATGGCACTGAACAACTGATGTGATCTGAACACCGTCCGTTGGGGAAATCATAATTTCATGGACATCACTTAATACAACAAGAGCAGATGAAAGAGTAATAGAAAACAGCTAGACTAAAATTGAAACTAGACGACCTGGGTCCAAATCTCAGCTCTTAATTGTGAGACACGGGGGACGTGATCTCATCTGCCTGAGGGTGTTTCCATGTCTATGTAACAGGTTGGAGGACCTCTGTAAATGCAGTGCCTCTGTTCACAGAGTCCAGCAATTAATTTTTTTTAAATAGACCTTACTTTATAGAAGAGTTTTCCATTTACAGAAAAATTGAGAGGGTGGTACAGTGAGTTCCCATATAACCTGCACTCAGTTTCACCTATTATAACATCTTAGACTAGTATGATACATCTGTTATAGTTAATGAACTGATACTGATATATTATTATTAACTAAAGTCCATACTATATTTTTTAAAATTATTTATTTACTTATTTATTTTTTATTTATTTTGGCTCTGCCAGGTCTTAGTTGCAGCATGCGGGCTTCTTAGTTGCAGCATGCGGGCTTCTTAGTTGCGGCATGTGGGATCTTTAGTTGCAGCATGCGTGTGGGACCTAGTTCCCTGATCAGGGATCGAACCCCGGGCCCCTGCATTGGGAGCACACAGTCTTACCCACTGCACCACCAGGGAAGTCCCCATACTGTATTTAGACTTCCTTAGTTTTTAACCTACTATCATTTTTCTGTTCCAGGATCCCATCCAGGACACCTTATCTCATTCAGCTGTCACATTTCTGGAAGCCCCTCTTGGCTGTGACAGTTTCTCAATCTTTCCTTGTTTTAGATGAACTTGACAGTTTTGTGGCGTACTGATCACGTGCTGTGTAGCTGGGCAAGTGTTTTCCTCAGCATCTCTGCTTCCTCAGCAAACTTGAGTCAGGCAGCAGAACTCTTTTCTTTATGCACCTCTTCTTCCCTTTCCATGTAAATTCCTTCCTTTTACCATGATAATAGAACTCACACATTGTAACAGAACTTCATCATGTCCAGAGCCTAACTTTAGGCAGAAATTATGATATTAATTTCAACATTACTTCCATTGACTGACATCATTTCTATCTTAGCAGGTTTTTGAAAGAATGGAGAGGGAACAGCAATGTATCAGATACTGACCACGAGCTACAACCAGGCTTTGGACTATATTACTGACATTTCATTGAATCTTTACAACAACCATGGGAATAAGCAAGTTCCACGTTACAGGTGAGGAAACAGGTTTAGGCTGGTTAAGTGGTTCACTCAAGGTTACTCGGCTAAAACACAGCACAGCCAGGATTCAAAGCCAGGTCTTATCTGCATCCACTTCTGCTTCCATTACTTCACCTGCACACCTCTCAGGACTGGCACTGTGTGCACTTACCCAAGACTGAGTATCTGGTGGGCCAGGTATTGCATGAGACCCTGGGCTGCAAAGAATGAATATTTGCACATACAAAAAGTACAGCTAGGAAACCATCTTCAGCCTCTTTAAACAGCTCACCTCAAGGTTCACCCAGTGCTAGGTTCTATGATCCCACTCTCTCTTGCATCAATTTCAACACTTTTCCTTTAGTGTGAGAATAAATCAGACCTCTGATTTCTAAATGTGTGACACAGTCATAGTCAGGGTTGTACATTACAAAGTGAAGAAAGAAACAGTCTTTAACCTTATACGCATGATGAACTCTATTTCTTGCTGATGGAAATTTGCCCTGACTCATTTAAACGATGTTGACAGTTTTACTCGAGCCTCATGTAGACTGAGTATATGCACATATGAAAGTATCACACCACTATGCAATTATTTATTTACCTACTTGACCGTGGACAGAAACAGCAAAACCTAATATATTCATCCCTATATCCCCTGTTCCTAGTCCAAGGCATGGCATCTTTTAGACCTGAAATCAATGTCAGCTGAATGATGAATCAGAATACCTTGAGTCTGATGAGCAGACATATTTGCAGACAAAGATGTTTAAACGTAAAGGATGAAGATTCTCCTATGAGATTTCTTCCCAACCAAATAAGGTGTTGAAATCATGGTACCTAATTCCCAGAGGAATTCAAGAAGCAACTCAACATTCCTGCTAACATTCTGGAATCCGGAAGGTGGATGTTAATTACTTTCCCAGAAAACCAGAACTGAGGCAAACGGTGGACGTCAGCACCACACTTCACAACCAGATCCTGCCATTTTCTCAATGAAAGATGTGTCTGTAAGGGCACCCGGAATATACCTATTTTAATCTTGTTTTGAAAATGCTAATGCTTCTCACATTATAAATTAGATTCTTCGTTCTTTGAAAGCATCACAAAAGGCACTCGGAATTATAGTGTCAGCAGGACTAAAGTTCTCCATGCTTATTTAAAATAACTCTCCTGTTTTATTTGGTAAGAATTACTAATATGTGAACACACCAGAATTTCAACAAGGATACGGCTCCATCCCCCAAAGGAAATGCAGGCAATGGCCTGGTTTCATGGTGCTTTTGAGACCTCTACAGTCCTGCACACATTAAGAGTTCAAAAAGCGTAGCCATCGTGAGATACAAGGCACTGAGTCAACATATTTACAAATACTTTAAATTCACAGTTTTTTTTCCTGAATGACTTTCCTAAATGAAAAATTAATGAGGGGGAAAAAACACTACAGAATTACCATGACCCTGAGGCCACAAGACTTCCTTTACTTAAGAACCACTGGGAAAAAAAAACAAAACACAGAAACATTTGTGAACCACAAGTTCCAATATTTTCTTCACTTCAGAATGAGACAATGTACAGCAGTTGCTGTCAATGCCCCTCTCACCCCCTCCTCAGCACCTTTTCCCAGCACCTGCCAAAGGTGGCCTTCTGCAAACAAATACCTTTGGCAAACACCCCCATTTTTGTCTAAGGGATTTCTCTGAGAGGTAATACCCCTGGGATCAGCCCTGAGCCAATGATGGATGGAGTCTGAGGATAATTCTGCACTGTTGTACATTGCATTACAGGGGCCCCTGTGGGGCCAGTGTTAATTAACCCCCATGGTGACCTGCTTGATGATAAATGCATCCTTACGGCCTGCATTCTCTTTCGTGTCTTATTTCCCCACTTGCTCCAATTTTACTTATTTTTCCAATTTTTCTCAGAATCACCTCCTAAATCATGCATTCTCAGTAGCACTGGGTATTGCCTTCAAGGGGGCAAAGTTGGTTGTTGGAGGGTGGGGTTGGGAAAAAAATCTTACTCTTTTTATATATGGAGCCCAGACATAAATACAGTACATAAAGGATACACAGTATATCTGTGGTATTAAAACATCATGGGTGGGAGCAATCAGGGAAAAAAGTGTCTACAAAGACTCCTCAGCGGGGAGATATTGCAAACCAGATTGCACGACTGTGCATTAAATAAACCACTTGCACTGAGCACCTTGCCTCAGGGAGCTTCTGGAGGGACACAAAGTAAGATGCAGTGGTAGCCTCCCCTGAGTACACCATGAAGTCATTCATTAAATCCTTTCAATGTAGGGCAGGGAATATTAGGGCCATTTATCAGATGAAACACTGGGGCTCTTACGAGTACGATGACCTGTTGGAGACAACAGAGCAAACTAGCCCAGGACTCAGGGTGAGAGCTTGGGTCTCCTAGGGGCTGGGCTCTCAGGCACACCTTAGAAAAAACATGAAGAGCGCTTAGCCCAACGAGGCACAGGGAAATAACTCTGTAAATATCAGTGACTGTTATTAATGAAAACAGATCAGGTTTCCATGAATGGGCCAGATGATGGTGCTGCCCCACAGGTGACAGAATAATAACCCAAATGGATAAAAAGTATTAGTTAGCACTGATATGCTGGTTTTGAATGCCCCAACTTAATGTTGGACTCAAGGGAGATCAGAGAGCAATTTTTTTTTTTTTTTTTGCGTTACGCGGGCCTCTCACTGTTGTGGCCTCTCCCGTTGCGGAGCACAGGCTCCAGACGCGCAGGCTCAGCGGCCATGGCTCACGGGCCCAGCCGCTCCGTGGCATGTGGGATCCTCCCAGACCGGGGCACGAACCCGTGTCCCCCGCATCGGCAGGCGGGCTCTCAACCACTGCGCCACCAGGGAAGCCCCAGAGAGCATTTTATATGACTCTTGGTAGAGGGCTGGATTTGGGGGGTAGGGTGGAGAAAAGAGGGTCAAGGGACAAGGAATTTCTACAGGAAGAGAAACCCTCCTTGGCCAGAGGCCGACTGGGGCCTGTGGATGGACGCCTGGATAGCCTGCACTTGGCTTTGCTCTTTCTGCTTCTTATTTGATCCAGACCCCGAGACAAGGCAACCCAGAACAGTCATGCTGTTGGTAAGACTGCTCCACCGGTACACAGCCATTGGAAGCCCGCGAGGGAAAGCTGATGTGGCTGAATGGAAGCCAGCCTTGGAAGAAGAAGACCTGAGTTCAAGTCCTCCCTTTGCCATCAAAGTGACCTCAGGCAACTTTCTCACTGCCCTGGGCCTCCGTTAGCTCTTCCCTACAGTTCTAACGGTCTCTGATCTTTGTAATCTGCCAGGTGCCTCTCTCCAGGTTCGTAAATCCCCTAAACTGCTGTTTAGCTTGATTAGACTTGCTGGTGCCTAAGGTTTCATTTTTCCGGACTGGCCTCACTAGGTGGAGAAACATCCGAAACTGATATACGTGGGGGGAGATAAAGCCGGAGCTGGGGTTTTAGGAACGGGCAGGAGTAGGGAGATCCATAGCGTGATAGGACTGAGTGATTTTCCATTAGTACAGATGGCCTGGACCGGAAGAACATATTCCCTCGACTCAATATTTTCAAGTCATGTTGGATAATATTTCACCCCATCCCCTACAAAAGACATCCATAAAGGTAGAGATGGACTTGAACTGCTATGGCAGGTTTACGAAAAATCTCATGGCAAAGAAACCCCATGGACAGGCTCCTCCGATACAACACTGGCGTAGTTAGAAAAAACAGATGTGGCGAATTTGTAAGAAGGGCCCTGCTGTAACAGCCATTTGGCTAATACTTCTAAAGCAAGTGTCCTGGTAGCACTGCCCAAGAGGGAATAGAATAAACTACAAAATGATGTAAAAATGTTGGGTTTTATTGATAGCTTGGTTTTATATGCCCCAACTCAGCTGTTATACTCTTAGACAGGGTCCAAAGGATTTTATGTCTCTTGAAGGAGGGGAGGGTGAAGAAGAGGAAAAGGCGATCCTGAGGAAACCCTGAAGTCTTCAGCAGGACAGAAGCCCACCTCGGGAGGAAGCCAAGCAGAGCCCACGTACAGGATGCCCCATGAGCCAACTGCATCAGTACTTACTCCTGTTCTTCATAAACTACATGCAAGAAGCAATCTTGTTCCCGAGTTATAACCCAATCTGTTCTCTTAAGAAAACATTTCAAACAAAATCCTCTATCCCTTCTGTGGCAGAATGGAAAGTCCCATCCAGCAAGGGTACAATTGGACGGGATCTGATTTGCATCCTATGACGCCTGCCAAACTAGAGGTGACCTGAAACCTCTGTATTGACTGCAGTCTTGTCATCTTTGACTGTTGTCTTGTCATCTCCAAACCTCTTTCTCTTCATTCTCCTAAAAAGCGATCAACCTAGGGAAGCCAACATCCCTGTAGCACAGGTACTAAGGCATACCGTTAATGGGTTCCCGATTAAAATACCCAGTGATGTTCAGGTGACGCAACACAGACAGAAACGTGGCAAATCTGTCCCTGGGCAAATGCCCAAACCCAAAACCCAACTGTGGGACCTGTCTGCTCCTCATACAGCTTTCGGACAATGTTACACCTCAGAATGCCGCTCCCTGTGTACTTTCCAAAGTGCTTCCTCACATGCTGTCTCATGGGATTCTTCATCAATCCTACACGTAAGTATTTGCAGACTGTGAGACAAGGGAAGTGTTTGAATCACACATCTTCAAACAACTTACCCAATGCATTTCTGACAAACTCACAGCCATCTCCAGTCATCCCACACCAGAACCACGTACCACAGTGTCTAAAATGACTTTTAGTCAATCCAACTTTGAAGACCTTTCCCATGCTTCCCTTCACACTGCTCTGTGGTCCAAAGATGCACCACATCTTGTTTTCATTAATGTCAAAACTTCGAAACCCAAGGCAAAAAGAGAAAGAGAGCAGGACCTTGATTCTCTGGAAAAGACCATAGGGACACACTTGACTTAGGAACCTTTTAAACATTGATGGAATCTTTTTAAATGAATACAGATGAAAGGGGGAACGTCCAAATAGTGCAAGAATAATAATTCAGTGTTCTGAATTATTAGTCCTCCTAGTAGGAGGGGGAGATGAGTCGTCAATGGGACCGTCAGTAAATTCCTCCATCTTCTCCCCACTGCTTACACCTCCTTTGCAGAAGTCTCCCTTAACAGAGGAGACAACAGTGCCTTCCCCATTCTGCATGCCAGTGTTCCTCATTTGCATGCTATTACTGCATTAGCTAGGCTATTTACATTTAGTCATTTCCAGTCTCCACTCCATAGGGAAAGAATTAGGTATGGCTCATCTCCCTCAACGTCCTGGCACGAAGCTTGGCATTTGAGTCAGTACATGTGGCCTTGAAATGAATGACCTTAGCATGCTAAACTGCACCTTTCTCCTGGATGTTTCCCATCACCTGGACAAAGCACAGGGAACTATACTCAATATTTTGTAATAACCTATAAGGGAGAAGAAACTGAAAAGGAATATATATATACATATATATGTATAACCAAATCACTTTGTTGTACATCTGAAACTAACACAACATTGTAAATCAACTATACTCAATAAATTTTTTTTAATTAAAAAAATTTTTAAATTAAAACAAAAAAAACTCCAAGGTGGAGAGGAAATTTGAGGCACGGTCTATACGGAATCCGTGAACCTAAGAAAGTCCGTTGAGCTCAGCCAACGGTTTTCAGGCCCGGCTTCATATTAGAATCACTTCACAATGATGCCTGGACCCCACAGAGCAATGGTATCTGTTTCTGGGGTGAGGCCTTCATCTGTATGTGCTCTGTGCTGTTTGTGTGTGTTTGTCTTCTTTTTTTTTTTTTAAGTATTTTTAACTTTTTATTTAAAAATATTTTTAATTAGAATGGTAACATAATCCACACATATATAAGCCTTGCCTAGGTTTTCCAAGTGTTAATATTTTTGCCATGTTTTCTTCCTTCTCCCTCTTCCCCTGTGTATGTATTGTGTACACACACACACACACACACACTTACAGAGTCTGTATGTGTGCTGAACCACTTGAAAGTAAGTTGCAGATATCACGACACTTCACCACTAAATATTACAGCACGCATCTCTTAAAAAAAAAAAACCTTCATCTGCATAACCGAAATGCAATTATCATACTCGAGAAATTAAATTTGGATATATATTGTCATCTCATATGGAATCCCTGTTCAAATTTTCTTAATTGTCCCTATAATAATATCTTTGATTGTTATTATTTTTTTAACTCAGGATCCAATCAAGAATCATGAATTGCATTGGTTTGTGTTTTTTCCAGCTGTATTGACATATAACATTGCATAAGCTTAAGGTACATGATGTGGTGATTAAATGTGCATATATATTATAAGGTTCATAAACACATCCAACACCTCACATAGTTGATTTTTTTTTTTTTTTGGTGAGAATTTTTAGGATCTGCTCTCTTAGCAGCTTTCAATTATACAACAGAGTTATTTTTAACTACAGTCACCATGTTGTACATTAGATCCCCAGAACCTATTCATCTTATAACTGGAAGTCTGTACGCCCTGACCAACTTCATCCATTTCCTGCACCCCCCAGCCCCTGGCAACCACCAATCTGATCTCTGGTCCTGAGTTCAATTTTTTTAGATTCCTGTATAAGTGACATAATATAGTACTGTGTCTCTCTGACTTATTTCTCTTAGCGTAATGCCCTCAAGGTTCATCCATGTTGTTGCAAATAGCATGATTTGCTTCTTTTCTACAGCTGGAAAAGATTCCATTTTTTATATATATATACCACATTTTCTTTATCCATTCATCCAACAGTGGACACTCAGGCTGTTTCCAAATCTAGTCTATTGTAAATAATACAGCAATGAACACGGGACTGCAAATAGCTCTTTAAGATACTGATTTCATCTCCTTTGGATATATATCCAGAGCTGGGATTGCTGGACCATATGGTAGTTCTATTTTTAATTTTTTGAGGGACCTCCATACTGTTTTCCCACAGTGGCTGCACCAGTTTACGTTCCCACCAACACTGCATAAGGGATCCCTTTTCTCCACATCCTTGCCAACACTCGTTATTTCTTGTCTTTTTGATGATGGCCATTCTGACAGGTGTGAGGTGGTATCTCATTGTGGTTTATTTTGCATTTCCCTGATTAGTGATGCTGAGCACCTTTTCATGTGCCTGTTGGCCATTTGTACGTCTTCTTGGAAAAATATCTATTCAGATCCTTTGCCCATTTTTTAATCAGATTATTTGCTTTCTTGTTACTGAGTTGCATGAATTCTTTATATATTTTGGATATTAACCCCTCATCAAATACATGTTTGCAAATATTTTCTCCCCTACCATAGTTGCCTATTCATTTGATTGATCGCTTCTTTTGTGGTGCAGAAGTTTGATGCAGTCCCACTTGTCGATTCTCAAGTATTGCACTTGGTTGTCATGTGCCTTTAGCGTCCTTTAACTGAAACAGTTACCCTCATCTTTGTTTGTTTTCATGACATGCACCCTTTGAAAGAGACCACGCCAGATATCTTGCAGGATGTCCCACCATTCGACTTTGTTATTTCTTCATGATTGGATTCAGTCATTTTAGGCACGACTGCAGGTATGTTGTAAATTTCCACTGAACTATTCAGGAGGAAGGTAGGGTCAGTTCTCCTCCTTATACAGAAGCTGGATGGCTTTGGTTCAGGTGCAGTCTGCCCGATTTTTCTTAAGGTGCCTTCTTGCCTAGGTGATTCACACGTGTATCAAAGTCTGAGAAGCCTTACTCCAAGTGTGGTCTGCAGACCAGCAGCACTGGTTTCCCCTGGGAACTTTCCAGAAATGCAGCTCTAAAGCGCCTCACTCTGGAAGGGAGAGTTTCCGTCCCTCTCTGTTACTCTTCTGGTACATTGTCTTCTATAGAGGAGAACCGTGACATGGTGAAGAGAGCACCACCTTGTGGGTGGAGGACTCCTGCGTGATCCGAGCTCCACCACCAAAGTAGTTTCAAGAGCCTGGGCAAATCTCAGCATCTGTCATTCATTTGTAGAAGAGAGACACTGGGTACCCTCCATTCTAGCAAGAAGGGCCATTTGATGTTAGTCCATTTCCTAGAAAGTGAATACGGGGCACCTGTGGTCATTGTCATTCCCAGCATATAGCCTCACTGCTGCGCAGAGATCTGATGTTGGGAGTTGTTGTTCACCCCTTACCTGACCTCTTCATTCTGCTTGAATGGCTTGAAAATGTCATAAGAAAGAAGGCCAGGAAGAAGTCAGGAAGTTCATAAAATGAAAAGAAAAGTCAAATGAGATTATTAGAAAGGGGAGGGGGCATGGATTTTATGAGGGGGGTACAAGAAGAAGGCAGATTAAACACAGTTGAGAGGGGAAGCAAAAATGAAACAATATTTATTAAGTCTACAATGTGCTGGTGGAGGTCATGGAGAGATCGTGGTGGAGGGCATGGAGAGGTCGTGGTGGAGGTCATAGAGAGGTCGTGGAGGAGGTCATAGAGAGGTCGTGGTGGAGGTCATGGAGAGGTCGTGACCGCTGGTAGACCTGTGAGCTGGCTCCTTACCCCTCCAGTGCTGGGCATGTACTCTGCCCACTGTTCCCACAGCAGGAGCTATTTTCAAGGGTGCAGCCTTGAGTGAGCACATGTTGTTGAGACCACCTAGATAGTGTTACTGAACCCCGTGAAGGCCTCTATATAAACTTTTAAGATGCTGGTGGTTGGGTGTGGAGATCTACCTGTCTTGCTGCCCAAGACAAGCCTCGTATGTAAGTTCTCTGCTTCTTACACCCGCCACCTACTCAACCAGTGTGGCCTGCCTCTTTCCTCGGTCTCTCCTTGCCCTCCATGTACCCGACCAATTTCAATTTCACCTGGGGAACTCCTGAGGTTGCAAATCAACACAATGCAATGTTCAGGTGTTTAATATCATCACCTTGATTAAATTTCACAACAATCCTGGGGGTGTAGGTATTATTATCTCCATATCATAAATAAACTGAACTCCAGGGAAGTTGAGCGAATTGCTCCAGGTCACAAAACAAGGAAATAGCAAAGTTGGATTAAACCCAGGTCTGACTCCAAAGACCATGCTCTTACCACTGAGAAAGCATGACACAATATAGATCACCTCACACCTGTCAGAATGGCTATTATTTCAAACAAACAAACAAACGAACAAAAAAAAAAACGAGACCCTAAGTGTTGGTGAGGATACAGAGAAACTGCAAGCCTTACACATTTTTGGTGAAAATGCAAAATGGTACAGCTGGAAAACAGTATGGAAGTTCCTCAAAAATTAAAAATAAAACTACCATGTGATCCAGCAATCCCACTTCTGAGTATTTCCTCAAAATATTATTATCAGGGGATCAAAGAGCTATTAGCACCTCCATGTTCATTGAAGTACTATTCACATGAGCCAAGAGGTGGAAAACAACCTAAATGTCCATCAACGGATGAATGGATAAAGAAAATAGAATACTACTCAGTCTTAAGAAGGAAAGTCTGCAGTATGTGGCAACATAGATGAACCTTGAGGACATTATGCTAAGTGAAATAAGCCAATCACAGAAAGACAAACACTGCAGGAGTCTACTTATATGAGGCACCTGAGACAGTCAAATTCATAGAGTCAGAGAGGAAAGTGGTGGTTCCCCAGGGCTGGAGGGAGGAGAAAGAGGGAGTTACTAACCAACAGGCATAAAGTTTCAGTTAAGCAAGAGGAGAGATCAGCTGTACAACTCTGTGCCTACAGTCAACAGTAACGCACTGTACACTTAAATATCTGTTGAGGGTAGGTTTCATGTTAAGTGTTCTTGCCACAATAAAATAAAAATTATTTAAAAACGAATGAGAGCTTTTCAAAATCCTTGGTTCGCAATAATGAGAAGGAAACCCACAAAACTGAGGAAGAGAATGCAAAAAGGAAATTAGTGGGGTAAGAAAAAAAGTGAGGATGAACTGAGATGGTTAAGAAGACAAACATCTAGTGGGAAATGAGAAAGAATACGATACATGGGGGCAGAAAAGGAAGAGAATGGGATGAATAGAGTCAGAGAACAGAATAACTGAGAGAACTGAGTCCAGCAGTCCATCCCTTCCGTAATGAATTACAAGTTGTAGCACTGGCTGAGATGCAGTTCAAGGGATTCCTTACACCTAGGCCGGGAAGTTGACCAGATGGCCAAACTCTGAGATTTCTGCTAATACTAATGTTATTATTAGATGATATTGAATATTATTAAGATATTAGTAGAGGGAGGGGATATAGGTATACATATAGCTGATTCACTTCGTCATACCACAGAAACTAACACAACATTGTAAAGCAACTATACCCCAATAAAAGAAAGATATTATTAGTATACATGTTCTATTGGGGCAGAGATCAGACTGTTTTGTTTTGCTTGGTTTTGTTTACTGCTATAATGCCAATGTCTAGAAGAGTGCCAGGCGCAGCGAAGGCATTTCTATTGACTAACATCGACAACACAAAGTTCTATTATTGAGCACTTCTTCTATGTAAGGTGCTCTTAGCTCCACAAGAGTCTATATTGAGAACATTTTTTAGACTAAGAAACTGAAACTCAGAGATCCAGCAACTTGCCCAGGAACATACTGGCCGTAAGAGGCAAAGCAAGTTTGGGAAATCAAATTTCTCTTACTTCAAGGACTTGCTAAGACTCTACTTTCCTAAGGGGTCTCAGTGAGAGGCCAGTGTCTCTCCTCCACCTTGAGGGCTGTAGCTCCTTTAGTCAATATGCTAGGTCCACCAGCCAGGCCCTTCACCTTCCAGAGCGGCTGCTGGGTCCTTGCGCCCCACCTCTCAGCCTTGCCTGCCCGATGTCCCAGGGGCCAGTCCACCTGAGAATGCAATCAGTGTGCATCTCTTGTGATCATTTCCCGTTGGCGGGTCAACAGGTGATCAACTGATCACAGCCAACTGGCCATGGAGAGGTGGTCAGGGTAGTGGGATGCTTGTATGGTTGCCAGTCCAGCAATAATGCCAAGATGACCAGCAATAATGCCAAGATGAAGCCAGCATCTTCCCACTAACAGGCTAGGAAGGGGGAGTCCCCAGACAGCCTCAGGACAGCCACAGCGGCAGGTGTGTGTGACTTTTAAGGAGACCCTATTTCAGAATCAACTAGTAAACACTTCGTGCCTAATACTGGGCTAATTTCATTCACACACACTACTTTTTTTAAGCCTAAAAACCACCCTATGACGGATGGTTCTCACCCTCAACTTACAGATCTTCCCCAGCTCGGCTCATGCAAAGTCAAAGAGACTGAAGGCAGAGTCCAGATGTGAATGTCAAGTCCAGCCCCTTTTCTACAGCATCAGAATCCTTTTCAGCCATGCAGCTAAAGATATAGAGAAGCGATCAGCCTTACCGGGGTCACAGCGTGGTCTCCCACCTCTCCCCTACTGTCCACCAGGAGACTTCTGAGAGCTGTTCTCATCATTAATGTTCCGTAATGCTGACTACTTATTATTGTTCTGAGAACAGGAAAACCACGCAGAACAAAGTCTGGGTGAACCTGAGAGTATGCGTTCACTCATCCATTCAGCAAACGCTTACTGGGTGACTGCCGTGAGCCCAGAAGCCTGCTGGGGACTGAGGTGGCTAAGACGCAACACAGCCCTTCCTCAAAGTAGTTCTCAGCTCTGCCGGGGGAGGTGAGCAAGCAGGGCAGTCCAGTGCAAAATCCTATGCTTGGGGATGCTGCCGAGGAGGGGCAATTCTAGCTCAGCTGGAGGGCCGGGGAAAAACCTCCCAGAGGAGGTGACATGAGAACTCGGCCAAGGTGAAAGTGAGTAGCCAGGAGAAAGCAAGGGACGGGCATTTAAGGCAAAGGGGGCAGGGGCGGTGGGCTGGGGGTGGACGGGTGCGGTCTTTGATTCTCACATTTGCTGTATCCTGCCTTTGGGAGAGAAAGAAAAAAATCACATCTCATGGGTCCGGTTCATTTTTTTTAAAAAAGAGCGTGCACTAGCCTGTGAGCCCACGGTCAGCCCAAATTCCTGGCCCGCGTTCTGTCATTAACCACAGCCCAGAATAGGATAATGGCTGCTTTGAAGCACGAATTTCAGTGCTTGCAAAATCCTGAATCATCAATGAAAGGTATGGTTTTGTTCACTTGACCAGACTTCCTCCCAGCTGGAGGAAGGATGTACAGTGCCTCCACTAACCAGGTATGCTTCAGTATCAGGAGCTCAAACCCAGCCCAATGGGTTTTCCTGTCTAACGCCCCATTCACCAGAATCCCAATACCACCGCCACCCCAGGCCATGTCCCGTTTCCCTAACACTGTGGTTCCCTGGGTTCTGAGCAGCCCCTGCTTTGATTCCAAACTCCATTCCCAGCCATTTGCCAACTGTGAGCTATGAAGGGGAGGCAGAGGCGGGACTAAGAGTCCTCTGCTACCAATGGGTGAGGGGCATCCAGGGACGCCTGGTAAAATACCCAGAGTCCCGCAGTTGTTGGCAGAGGGCCAGAACTGGAATCCGGGCTCACAAACAAGTGATGACCCACTGCATTCATATGCGAGCTCCAGCTATGGGATCCTGGACAGGTGGTGCTATCTGTTTTAGTTTTCATATCTTCACCTATCAAATGTAGGGAACAATTCCCACATCATAGCATCATGGTGAGAATGAAATGAAATAAATGATTTGCATGTGTGAAAGTGCCTTTCTCCTCCCATAGATTGAAATTTTCCTGGGTCCTCTCTGGGAAACTGAGGCTACATACAGATTTTGGCATTCCCAAACCTGCTTCCAGGTGATGGAATAATTCTAGAGAAGGATAACATTGAGGCCTTACCTATCCCTTCCCCAGACTGGTCAAGACAGGGCTGGAGCACCGGCTGGGAAAGGTGGGAGGAGAAGAAAGAGGGAGCCCACAAACTCCAGTAGGGCCCCGGGTTCGGAAGTCAGCCAACACGTACTGAACACCATTTACGTGCAAAAGGACATGTGAGGTTGTGTATGCTTGTGTGCGCTCAAATAATTCGTGTGCCTTTTTTATTATCGCATATTCCAGTATTATCTTCAGTTCAATTTAACTAAATACAGCACTAGAGACAGAGACGAATATCTTTCAATCCCTTTTTACCACCTGAAGAAAGCAAATGGAAGAGCAACAATTGCTAACCCTTCTGTCCATTCACTAACGCCTGCAAATACACGCAGACATGAATGCCAAAGGCTGGACAGCCCCCCTCCACCCCACCCCCCAAAACCCATGTTCCTGGCTGCATGTCCTTAGTTCCTCAGTTTCCGGAAGGCGCCCTTTCCAGGCTTCGGTAACCTCTCTGATGAAACCTGTTGCCAAGCCTGAGGTCCTGTGCAGACGCCTCCACCTGGCGGCCAAAGCTGGAAAAGCCTTTCCAACCAAGGAAGATTGGCAGGTAGTGTTTAACTCCGAGGCTCCCCGAACCTCTTCCCACCACGTAGGTCATGGGTCAATCGGAGAAGGACAGAGAGGAATATCCATTGCTAAAGGCACAAGAAGGGTCAAGGTCTTGGCCGATTCCCCGCCAAAACCCTGGTAACGGTACAGCCTCCTAAGAAGCAGCCATCAGGATGACTAAGCCGCAGACAGGAAGAAAGGGGTACCTGGAAGTGCCCTGCCAGCCCTGAGGCGCGCGCTGCCAGCTGTGATTTCCCCTCCTGGAGAGGAGCCACCACTACCATCTTCGCCCTCTCCCCCAACACAGCAGGATTTTCTAGCCAGAGTGTCAGGAGTGGAAGTTCCATCTTCCTTCCCACCACGCACTTACATCCTGACTAGAAGGGGACCCTCTCCAGGGGGCAAACCTTCAGCCCAGGCCCCTTCACACTCCCGCTGCCCTTGCCCAGTCAAAGCAAGAGAAAAGCAAGCAGTTCAGGGGATATTAAGACCAAATTATGGAGATGCTCCAGCCAAAATTATCCCTGGCCCCCACCTACTGGCGCTGTTAAGCCCTCACCCGTCAGTCTAGACTTAGAGCCTGAGAATCACAATCAATCCCCCCCCATCCCTCTCTCTCTCATTAACTTCCCTAAAAAGAATCCCAAAACATGCATTTTGGCCAGTCCAAGTCCCCAACTGGAGCAAACCACGTTCCTTTCCATACGAGAATGGAGCCTTAAGAAGGTAGCACAAGCAAAGCCATCGACACCCGCGCTCAAACACACACACACACACACACACGCACACACACGCACACCCCACTGTGGGCAATGTACCACTCCCATCCCCAACTCCAGGATGTATCATTTAAAGTCAGCAGCGACCCCAAATAGAAGGGACCCACCCTGAGCAGAGCCACAGAGCGCATGGGAAGATCCGCTTTATCCCGTTCGACCTCCTCGTTAATTAGAAAAACCACAGAATTCTTTTAAGCTTGGATACCAACATCCGGAGAAGGTGCCGTAACTGCGCACCCGCGCGCACACACACACAGGCCAAAGCGGTCTCCAAATCAGCTGAGAAGCCACGCTTGGATCTTTCAAGCCCTGGTGTCCAGCCCCCAGAGAGTGGTTCACAGACCCACACACACACCTACACAGCACAGGGCAGGCTGGTCTCCAATCCGGCGGACGGGCGCCCCTGGGCTTTGAAGCCTCAGAGCCGTCCCCAGCTCCAGCCCACCGCCCCCCCCGAACCCCCAGCCACACGCCGCCTCCGAGGGGCGCCCCGAGCGGCCCGGTACTCACACGAGAGCGTGGTAGAGCAGCGCCCAGCCCCGCGGTCTCTCGAGGGCGTCGTAGATCAAAGTTTGGATGCGTCGGTACTTGGCGTTGTTCCTCTTGACAGGGCGGCTCAGGGGGGTCTTGGCCAGGAGCCCGATGCCCTGCGGGGTCCTCCGCAGCCCCTCGTCGCGGCCGCCGCCCTCCAGCAGCAGGGTCCCGTCTTTGTCAGCTCCGGCCCCGAGCGCCAAGGTGACTTGCTCCACGTCGCCCGGCGCCAGCCCCACTTTCCGCTCCTCGTCGCCCGCCGCCGCCGCCGCGTCCCCTCCGGCAGGGTTAGGGGCCCCGCCGCCGCCGCCGTCGCCCCCGTCGCCGCCGCCGCCAGCCGCCCCCGCCGCCCTGCGCGCCTTGAGCCCCATCGGCCTCGCCCCCGCCGGCCGCTTCGCCTTCTCCGCAGCTGCTTCGGGAAGAAGGGGCGCTCGGGGTGCGTGGAAGAGGCGGCGGCGGCGGCGGCGAGCCCGGGAACTCCAATGCCATGATCCGCGCGCCCCTCCCCACCCCCCCCTTCAAAAGCAGGCTAAGGCGGGGCCCCGGGGGGCAGGGGGGAGGGGTCACATCCCGCGCGGGTCAGCCGCGGGACACCGGGGGGCGCGGGCCGCGGGCTGCTAGAGGCGGGCGAGGGCACGCGAGGCTGGCGCGGAGGCGCTAGGGCGCGCGGCGGCGGGAGCCCGGCACCGGCGCTCCGGGGCGGCGGCGGCGGCGGCGGCACCCGGGCCGGCGAGCCCGAGACAGCATCGCAGTTTATTTACAAGCCGGGTGCCAGCCGCCCTCCCGCCCGCCACACGCGCCGCCGCCGCCTCCCTCCTCCACGCTCCTACCCGCGCCACTCCCCCGTCCCGCCCCGCCCAGCTCGCCCGCCCGCTCGCTCGCCCGCCCGCCCGCTCGCTCCAGCCTCAGCCTCGCTCCAGCCGCAGTAGCGAGCGGGCGACCGCGCAGAGGCCGGAGCGCACGCCGCCTCCCTCCCGCCCGCGCCAGGGTGGGGCCCCATCGTCCCGCCCCTTCGCGGCCAAAGGCCCGGGCGGCGCCCCGCCCCTCCCCGCGGCCCGCGGAGAACCAGTGAGCGCAGCTGCGGCCGCTGAGCCGGGCTGCACGCGCACCCGTGGGCGTTGGGGCTTACCCCCGGCGCGGCGCGCGGCGCGACGAGGAGAAGCGGCTGGGGGCGTCGTCTCTTTTCCCGTGTTCGCCTGGGCCCTGCATCTTTACGTTTTCTCGTCACCTCCCAACCAGCTTCTGGGCTTCGGAAGTAAAATCGAAGTTGCTGGGTTGGCCAAGGCCGAGCGCACCGCGAACCCACCCGCTCGGTGCTAGCAATGCTTGTGGCTCCCTAGTCCCTTTGGTTCGTGGTTCGTGGTGGACAGTTCCGCCCTCACCTCCCGGCCCCTTGAATGGCACCTCCATCAACTAGAGTGAGCAGAGACCGAAGAAATAGGACAAGGGGAATCGGCTTCGCTCCTAACTTGTGCTCTAAGCAGGTCATTCCCTCTCTTGCCTGAGTTTCTGTTCATTCATTCAATCAGTGACTAAACCCACGTGAGTAAGAGAGGCGATGTTCTAGGACCAGGGCAGACGAGGTCCCTGCGCACAGAAAGCTTGCATTCTTGAAAGGTGGAAGACAATAACGGAAAAACAAGCATAACAGCATAATTTCCTATATTGGTAATTCAACGAGGAAAGAAAATAGCGTCCTGGGCTACAAGCGGGGAACTTCTTTAAGTTGGTTGCTCCTGGAAGATCTCATTGTGGAGGTGACATTTGGAGGTGAGGTTTAATGGTAAGCTGGAAAAACTACGTAAATGTCCAGGAGAGCCTTCCAGGCAGCAGAACAGCAAGTGCAAAGGTGAAGAGCACCTTGAGCTTATTGAGCTCCGAGGAGAGTAGAAGGTGAGGCCTCAGTTGGGGGTTGGGGTGTGTAGATCTTGTTAATCCACTAGGGGTCGTGCCCTTTGAACGTAACTCCCCCCCTTCCTTCTACCATCGCCGCCAGCATTAGAGAAACCCTTCATTCCTGCTGCCCAGGCACCTGGTGCCTCCTTTATTTTTCACTCTCTCTCTCCTTTTGTCTGCTGGGGTGGAGGGGAGGGTGTGTAAGCAAGGCCAAGCCAAAGATCTATCCCTAGTGTGCAGAAAGGAGCCCCCAGAAGGCCTGCATGTGGCACGTGGCTCTGGATTTGCCTGGAGGAGTTGGCCAAGGAGAGTGAAGGGCAGGGGACTGGAGGAGAGAGGAAATGGGGAAAGGGAGAAAGGATGGAGGAGGGGAGAAGAATTGGGGTGAGGAAGGAGGGGGACCTGTATGAATGACTGTCAGAGGGAAGAACCTGAAAAATCTCAGCAGCAACAAGGGTGCAGTTTCAAGGAGGGAGTTAAGCTATGCTACAAAGCTGAAGTCCTTAAAATGGTGTTGCATTGGCACAAAAACTGCTTGGCGCAGCAGAATAGGCTGCCCAGAAAGTGACTCTAATGTGAGAACTATATATAAAATAAGACATGAAAACTTATTCCTTGGTCAATGGGCTGCAGGATGGGTTTTGTGAAGATTACGTGAATTGGTACATGGAAACGTGACTCCCCACACGGTGGGACCCCAGTAAATGTTTACAAATAAATTAATGCTCAGTAATTAGTTGGAACATGTTAGTAACCAGTCAGTGCAAACTCTGGGAAGGAGGAAAAGTATGGAGAAAGGGAATTGCCAGGATGAGAAAAGGTCCAAACAGAAGCCGGGCACCTGAAGCAGGCTCCCTAACATTTGTTAAGCCTCCACCCCACCAGAGCACCAACACATGCAGGTACTTTCTGTCCCAGCCCAATTCCAGCTACCTAGAACCATTCTGCCCTTCATATTTGAGCACCTTTTGTAAAGTTACCTTCCCCCACAATCCCTTGCTGTTTTATTCATTCATTACATTTATCACTGCCTAAAATGATCATATTTGCATTTTGTTTACTATTATCTTTCTAAACAAGCACAGGGGCTCAGCATCCTAGAAGAACACCTGTTCTATATAATAGTAAGCTCTCAGTACTTATTGGCAGCATGAAAGAATGATGAATAAATGAGTGCAGAATGCAAAGACTCCAGAACAATGCCTGGTACCTAATGAAGCATTGGCTGTATGTCTGTGTATGAGATTTTTGTTTTTGTCTTTTAGTATTATGAAATTCTTTAATCTTAGGAAATCTTAATACTGTTGTAACTTCAGTAACATAGCCACATGGCACTAACCTTCACCCCAGATGGCATATCTGACCTAATTCAGTAACATAGTAACATTGACAGTACTTAAAAAGCCTCACTAGATAAGCTCAAAAGGGTACTAGTCAAGGACTACATAGAAAGAAGGCATAAGAAACAATTCAATACTGTGCAATTAATCAAAAGTTCAGATTTCCAAAATGACAGTTTGGACCTCAGGCACGTGAGGAGGCTTCTATCTTGATAAGATCCGCAGACTGTCAAATATTAACGTTTTAAGATCCAGCGCGGGGACTGTTCATGCCCCCCAAAAAGGGTGAAGCAAAGTCAATATCAAATTTGTAACTCTGATCCAGTTAAACCCAATGATAGGGAAACCGCCAGGGAGTTTGGAAATGGATTTGCTTCGATGGTTTTATAATCTGGTGGAGAGTGTTGTTCAGATAGGGAGTTTGGAAATGTCACAAAAAACTGGGTGCCATTTGGGAGACTATGTAATCTCAACCCTCTTTAGCACATTTTCCCGCTAATGGAAATCAGATGTCTATATCCCCCTGGAAGGAATCTTCTTTGAAGCCAAAATCCCAAAAGCCTCAGGTGTCAACTGGGTATTGGCACCAAGACAGAGTTCAGTGACAGAGTATCCTCAAGAGTCAGGCAGGGGCCATGGTGGAAACAACAGGGCATCCCCCTCCTGGCTTTGCATGCCAGCTCTGCACAACTTGTTATCTTGAAAACCCAGCCACTTCCTAGTTCTTAAATTTTCCTCTCGGGATCCCTCCTCTCTTCATTTGCTTTTGTTTTCGCCTCTCCTGGTGTTCATCTCACTGTACTTTAGGGCGAGTGAAGTCTTTCCCCTTTGCAGGCGGGGAGCCTTGCTGAGAATGAATAAGGAGAGAGACAGAGACAGAGAGACAGAGAGAGAGAGAGACAGAGACCAAAAAACCTCCTCTGAGCCTCAGTTTCCACCTTTGTAGATTATACTTCTTAGGGTTAGGCGTGTAGTGACCAGATGAACAGAAATGTGCTTGTAGGAGATGATAATACTCCAGTGCTGGTTACTATTACTGTAATCAAATGAGCTGGGTAGTACCTCAGGTTCACAGGAACAGGCTAATGGGGACCCTACCTACCCTCTCTCCCTGCTCCCAAAACACATTAAATAACTGTTTTAGACCATGTTTAAATTTGCTTTTAGTATTTGTTGCATAAGAAGTGCATATAGTTGTAGAGAAATTATGAAATATAAATCAGCAAAAAGGCAACGATAATAATTTGTCATCTTGTTACCCAGAAGTACCCTCTGCTAACATTCTGGCGGTGACTATTGCCAATGCTACTGCAGCAAAAACCAACACTCAGCCCCCAGAATGGCACCTTCCCCCGGGTGTCCAGCCAGCCAGCTGGTGGCAGGTTGATTACATTGGACCTTCCAACCGTGGGTGGGGGAGATGTGACCTCACTAGAACAGACATATCTCCTGGATACAGAATTGCCTCCCATGCCCATGATGTTTCTGCCAGCATCACCCTCTATGGACTGAACATACTGTATTCACTATCGTAGAATCCCACATAAAACTGCTTCTGATCAGATCATGCATCCCCATCATGCTTGTTATGACTCTACCTCTGGGAGGAGCCAGTGAGACAAGTCTTTGCAGCTAAGGAGACACCCTTTGCTTTTTTGGAAGAGACAGCACAAGCTCCAATTTTGGGTCTGTAACAACCCAGGCCAAAAGGACATATATTTGGAAAGGAAGGATCCCACGCCTCCCCTGTATGTATTTTTGTTCTTGAAAACCCAACTACAGCAAATCCTCAAAGTTGCTGCCCTATGCCCTTCCTCCATGCCTTTGTTTGTCTTCCTTTTCCTAAACTTCAGACCACTCTACATGAGGGCTTCGTTGCAAGTGAGAAGCCTTCCTGGGAATGAAAAAGATGAGAGTGGCGGAAGGACACCCTTGCACCTGTCACCCAGAGGATGAGGGCAGCTTAAAGTATGGAATTTAGACCCGGACCCAAATTCGGGTCCTGGCTCTGTGCCTTTGAGCTTAGTGACCTTGACCTAGTTGCTGAACTCATATCTGACCTCAGTTTCCTCATCTGTAAAATGGTCTGATCACCATTCAGGGATCCATGATGAGGCAGAGCTGTGTAGCCTGTGATGTACTGTGCACCTTACTCGAAGGTGTCTGGACACATGACTGTGGAAGGCAGCTCAAATCAGGCGTGATGGGGAATGAAAGAGCCCCCAGCCACATGGCACTCACCTTCACCCCAGATGGCAATAACTAAAGGGCTTAGCTTTGGTTGTTCTCAGTGGGAAAACAGTGCCTTGCCTTTGCCATTCTTACATTAACCTTTAAATTTAATTTGCATGTTTCTTCGTGTCATTTTTCCTTTTTCTTTTAAATAATTATATTGGGTAAAATAGTCAACTCATGCATCTAATGCACTCATTCATTCATCTTTCCAGTGAGCGTTTATTGATTGCCCGTTTCACGCGTCGCTCTCTATCTGTGGGAAACAGGAGGAAAAAAGAAAAGAAAGGTGAGTAATGAATTCCATGTGTAGTTGAAAAGATGAGATAAACAATGTAAAACAATTTACTCATCTCTGTATCATCGTGCATTTCAATGACCTGGATCATCACAGACGCTCATCATCATCATCATCATCATCATCATCATCATTTACATTTATCAAGTGCTCACTATATGCCTGGCACTGGGCGAAGTGCTTTACGTGGTTTATCTCACTTAATCCCAGCAACAAAGTTAGGAGAGAGGCATAATGGTTATTGTTCTCTACTAACCATGATGAAATGACACTTAAAGAGGTTAAGTACCCTGCTCAAGGTTACACGGCAAAAAATGGGGGTCCCAAGATTCAAGTTATCTAGAGTCTGTACTTTCAACCCCTAAGTTGTATTACTTGCTGAGAATTCTGTGCCAAGTGGAAGCCTCAGCATATGCAAAGCCTTGGAGTCAAGACACAGCGTGGAGGGACTTCCCCGGCCGTCCAGTGGTTAAGACTTTGCCTCCCAATGCAGGGGGTGTGGGTTCGATACCTGGTCGGGGAGCTAAGATCCCATGTGCTGTGGTGTGGACCAACAAGAAAAAAAAAAGACACAGCCTGAAGTTTCCAGGGCAAGAGGTTCAGTTGGCCGAGGCGAGCATAAATGAAGCAGGGGCCATTCGGGACAGGCTTGCCTAGGTACCAGGCTTATGAACTTGGGGACTAAGTTCAAGGTGCTTTAAGCATAGACTGACGTGGTCCCAGGTGGTTGCAGAAAAGGCTTTGTGATGACTCTGGAGGAGAGGCTGGGATTGGGAGGAATTAATTCTATTAGAACAGTTACAAGACTGTTGGTGGAGCTCATCTGAGAGATGTTGCGGTCCAGACGGAAAGTGGCGACGGATCCCGGAGAAGAGCGGGGGGAACGGCTGCAAGAAGTGTTTAGCGCAAAAGAGTTCTCAAGAATTGGTATCTGGGAAAAGACAGGGGCTGGGTCACTGGGTCACTTGGCATTTTAGAGGCAGAAGCAAACCCAGCTAACGTCCCAGCCTCCCTCCCTCCTGACTGTGGGTTTCCTGCTAAGCTAAGCCTCCCTCCTCTGGCTCCAGTAATTGACTCTGGGCAGTCTGTTCCTTTCTCTCCATCAAATTAAGCTCTTTCTCTTCGGGTCTTGATTGTTAAAACACCCTGTTTGCCCATGCCATTTACATATTCCAATTACCCGCTGCCATTTCCCTTCTAATGAGCCCATGTACCTGCGTTCAAGAGTGTCTGGCCCAGAGCTTGTTCGTGCAGGAGGGCTGAGTGCTGTGGGCAGAGATGCTCTTCACAGTGTCTTCAGACAAGGAGTTCCGGGACCATTTCCCTACCTCCTTCTAGTCCTGATGGAGTAGATGTTTGTGTCTCATTACCCGCCCCCCGCCCCCCCAGACGCCCAGATACTCCATTTACCTTAGTTGACAGAGAGAAGAGCTCCATGCCAACTGGAGAAGCGTTCCCGGTTCTTACAGCCATCATAAAAGGCCCATTGTACCCTTAGTCACGTGCGCAGAGCCTGTTAAGTCCAAGGTCTTCCTAATTTCCATCACTGAATGTTTTGCAGAGGGGAAGCTGATGCCTGGGTGCTAAGGTGCTAGGAACTGGACGGAGGATTATGGGTAGCTGCACAATGATGCTGCATAGGGAGAACTCAGGCTTTTGAGACAGGCTGCTCTGGGCAGGAATTCTTTCTCTGAAAAATGCTGAGCATTTGACCCTGGGCAGATTAAATAATCAGTCTCAGCCTTATCTGTAAAATAGGAATAATAATTACCTTGAAGGGACGTTTCAGGAGTCAGGGAGTTAATATTTGTAAACCTTTGGCACTTAGAGTCAGTTAATACATATTAACTCATACGCTGAATATTAACATATTAATTACAATAATAACAATTATTATGATATCCAAATTAGAAGAGAACTTTTGGGTGTCAAGTCCAGTGTCGCCCCACACTTGGTGACAGTGACCCACATTTATGTTACAACCCAGTGCATGTAGTACAACGTACACATAACCAACCGAAATGAATGAGGATACCTTCTGATATCTGCTGTCCTATAGTTTATAAAATGCTGATTGCAAACGGTATTCGTCTGCTGGCAGTGCCGGAACAAAGGCCCACAGACTCACTGGCTGAAAGAACAGAAATTGAGGAAGTCCAAGATCAAGTTTTTGGCAGGGCTGGTTTCTTCTGGTGTCACCTCCGCGGCTTATGATGAGCTGCCTCCCTTCTGTGTCTTCATGCGGTCTTTTCTCCGTGTGTGCCCACTCCTAGTGTCTCTTTGTATGTCCATTTCCCCTTCTTATAAGGACACCAGTCGTACTGGATTAAGGCCCATCCTAACAGCCTCATCTGAGCTTACTCACCTCCCTAAAGGCTCTGTCTCCCAATAGAGTTACATCAAGGTACTGGAGGTTAGGAGGCCAACATGTGAATTTTGGGGGGATACAATTCAGCTCATAGCATGAGCCCACTACAGATATTTTACATTCCACTAAAGGGTCATGAACCTAGCTAATAAAATGTGAATCCTGATCAGTCTATAGCCGAGTCCTTTGGTCTCTACTTGACTGTCTCCAGCACATTGCCTTCCAAGAAGGAATCCCATTGTTGAATAACCAATACGCTCACCACTTAGTGCCCATTTGGTGGGAAGCCCTGTGCTATTAGGCACCTTTCCTTCTTTACCTCGTTTAATTGTCACAGCTGCCCACTGAGGTAGGTTTTGCACAGATGTATGTGGATTGCCCAAAGTCGGAGAACAATGGCTGAGCAAAGGTTCAGATTTTTCTCCAAATCTCAGAAGATGCTGTCCCCATAATTGAAAAGTTTTTCTTCGTGGTGAGATGAAGTTTTCCCGAGGTGATGTGAATGTAACGCAGGTGGTGAAATTCAGGTGTTTCATAGGACGGCGGTGATAGCTCAAGTTTTAGTGTCTGAAGACCTAGGTTTCAATCCCAACCTTGGCGCTTTCTGGCTATGTGGACTTGAGGAAGCTATGAAGGTTCTCTCGTGCTCAGCTTCCGCTTCAGGAAAATGGAGTCGTTAGTAACATTTACCTCACGTGGTTATGGTGAGGTTCAAAGCTAAATACAGAGACCCCAAGAAATTGTTACATTGCAGATGGTTTTTGGGCCACATTCTTATTTCTGTTTGACCCATTATTAATCTCTTTGAGCCTAATTTTCCATTATTATTATTATTAATCCCACATTTATATTAAATATTATATCCATAATAAAAGCTTCCTAAGAAGACTATTGAAAGACTAGATAATCTAACACATGTAGGACATTGCATTATTTAGAACTTAATTGTGTCTTGACTTTTCTTTTGATGCTACCGATTGACTGGGAAAAAATGAAAAGAATACTTTATCTTTTTTCCTCAAAGGAAGAACAGCCACTTTAAAAAAAAAAAATCTTGACTTAAGATTCCTTTTTAAATGGGTGTTAATTTGTAAATTTTCTGAGACCACACCAAACAGGCTTTGTGAGTGGAAGTCCTGGCCAGGGTTTGCAAATTCCTGTGTCAGTGGGGACCAGGCAGGTGACATAAAGCCGCGGAGCTTATGTAAAGTGTAGTACACAGCACCTAACACAAGAGGGAGCAATTCATAAGTGGGAGCAGCAAGTCTGATTGTGATGATGGTGTCGGAAAAAAAAGAAGAGGAAGAACAAAAGAGTTAAGAGAGTGGGGAAGAGACTCTTGGGCCCCCAATTCTGGGGGAACAGTGTTCCCCCAATCTGCTTCCCATATCCTAGGCCTCATAAAGGGCCACACTTGGACACAGCCCTATTCTGGGGGGAAGATCCCTGCTCTCTGGTTTTGTACTTCCCACCCTGGTCTCAAGCTTGCTCTGTGGGTGATACCCCAAATGGTTGTCAGACTGGAAACCCTCCTTCTTCATCTCTGTTTGTTTACCGTAAAGTATTTTTCCTATTAATTATTTGCGGCAAAATAAGAATAAAACAACACATGAAAATAATCCATTAAATGTCATATACCGTTTATTGTTGGCATGTGGTATACTTATACTATAGCTGTTATCTTCTTTTAATTCAAAACAGTTCTCAAAATGTTTCACGTAAAACCAATGGTCAGGATAATGTGCTATGAGTATTCTGTCATTTTGTATCCCCCCAGGCGTAGTTCTGTAAACCCAAAGGGCTAGACATACCTTATTTAAGAAAGATGTTTTTCAACTGTCTTTTAATATCTTCACAAGAGTCCCCCACTATTAGAAGATTGTGTCACTCAACCAAGCATCAGAGTGAGTTCATTTCCAAACTTGACCTTTGGCTGGCCAACCATATTTTCATTCACTTCTGGAAGAGGGGGCAGATAGTCACAACAGACCTCTGTATGTAAAAGACTCTTGTTCCTGTATGTTTACATAGTGCCTCTGTGTCCAGATGTTTTGCATCTCTTAACACAACCTGATATGGACCGATTACTGCTCAGGAAATATTCACCCTCCCACACCCATGGGAGGACGATACATCTCACAAATGTTTTGCTTGTTCCCATAACTTGCTTTGCCCAGTGGAATATGGGCAGAAGTAAAAATGCATCATGTTCAGGCCTAGAACTTAAGAGGCATCACATGGTTATGCTTGCTTCTCTCACAGCCCTGACCCCTCCTCTGTGAGAAGAACATGCCCCAGGAAGCTGCTGGTCCCTACAGCCTGGGCCCCAGAATAAGACATGTTGGGCAGAGACACCCCACCACCTTTTGACCTGTGAACAGATGAATAAATACTTATGACCAAAAGCTATGAAAATTTCAGTGATTTCCTGTATCAGGAAATATTGGAAGTCAGCAAAAGTGATTATTTGGTGTCCTTTTGGCAGAGTGCTGTAATCCCTACAGGGATGCTCTGATCTATAGGTATCTGTACCTTTGCTATTTTGAAACTTTGCAGAGATAAAAGTTAACTTGTAGAAAACTGACAGCAGTGCAAATGAATTTTGTGCTATAGAGATATAGTTGACTTGTGTCCTGTAGAAAAGATAACCCCAAACTTGACATTTTATGGCCTTTTGAATATTAACCTGTTATGCATCTTTTAGCAAATTTATTTCAGCATTCCTGATTGTCTGTGTATCTCTCTGTGTTCTTCAAAATCTCCTTTGAACTGGTCTCAACATCTTCCTGATTCTCTCATTACTTCATGAGTTGGATAAAAATCTTCACCACGTATTCATTTTATATATGCATGAGGGTTATGCTTTTAACTTTAAAATAAACTTTGGCACTTGTTACCAAGCATTAGCTGACTGATACACCGAGGTTCTAATCTAGCCCGGGTCATCAATTCACTAAACAACTTGGAAAAGCTGCATGGCCTGTCTGGGCCTCAGTGTCCTGATCTGTAAAGTAAGGGTTTAGGACAGGTAGTTCCTTTATTCAGTCCTAAATAAAGTTGATCCTCCCAAAACCTTGTGGGGTAGGGAGGGAGAGCTTTATAAACCCATTTTACAGGTGGAGATGTTGAGAGGCAGAGAGATTTAGTGATTTCCCCCAAGTCACAGGATACCTCTGCCTCCCTGTTAATTCACCACCTACTAGACCTTTCATTCAATGCTTAGGCTCCTGCTTAAAGAAAAGAGCAGTGTGTTGAGTCTCACAGCCTGAACTTGAATCCTGGCTTCATGGATTAGTAGCTGTTTAACCTTGGGCAAATTGTTAAATATGTTGGAGCCTCATTTTCCTATGTGAAATGGAGATTAAAATGCCTACTTTATAATGTGGCTATAAAATGACTAAAGACTATCATGTCCAATATAGTGCCTGGCACATAGTAGGAGCTCTTATACTTCCATCCCTTTCAGCAAAGTCAGAGGAATACCTGCTTTACAATCAAATCAACGCAAAGTTCAACTCCTGGCTCTGCCACCCGCTTGCTGTAACTTCGGGCAGCTTGTTCAATCTCCCTGGGCCCTCATTCTATCATCTCTAAAATGGAGATGCTAGTACCACATCTTGGTGTTATTCTGAAAACTACTGGAGTGCTGAGCATGGGGAGGCTGCAGTAGAGGTGCTAGGACCATTGTTCTTCTCATTAACTGACGATAAAAACACTCAGGCAGAGTGAAGGTCAAAGAGGGGACCAACGAAGATCTTGTATGGAATTTTGAACAAAGTCTGCCTTAAAAGCAGGACTGACATCAACAGGGGTTCCTACCAACGACTATAGATTTTGGGAGCCCAGTTATCAGCTGAAAGGAGCAGAATTACTTGATAAAAGAACTCCTGCTTAATCAAGAAATTGAGTGGACCCTAATTTCAAAAAAATGTTAATGGGAAGTATTATGTATTTAAATGCAGTCCTGAAAGATTTATGCCAGTCTTAATGGCTGGAGATGTCCTTCAAATTTTCCGTCTGCCTAATGTGATAACAAACAGGAAATCAACTGGGCTTAGGGACATGCAGTTCTGTTTTGAACCATAAAATCGACAAGGCTGCTGACATTGCATATTAAGTAGCTGATTCTTTCCTTTCCAGATTAAGAGCTCAGTTTTGTATTACATTCACGAAGATAAAACTTGGCTCTGTGGTTTGGGATGCATGAGAGCTCATTCACTAAATATTTTTGGAGCAACTAAGAGTTTCTAGGATCTTCCAGGCTTGGCAAGGAATGAGTAAGACATAAACTAAATCATGGAAAATCTCTCACTATCTAGGAAGATGATGGAGAAGGGTAAGACAGAGTAAAAATGATTGCAGTAAATTGTTTCAGAAAGATCCAGGCTTTCCTAAAGCATCCAGTATGGTTTTATCCTGCCGTCATTGGAAATCTTGCAAGCTTGATGTTTCCCTCTTGGCTTTGGCCAAATGGCTAAAAGCTGATTTTTCCTGCTCCTCTATTTCAATGAATATGTTTAAAGCTTCATTCATTTCATAAACAGTTATTGAGCAGCTACTATATGCCACGTCCTCTACTAGGTGCCAGAAATACAGCTTTGACCAAAAGAGGCAAAAATTCCTGCACTCAGAAAGCTTACATTCAGGAAAGGGAGATAAACTGTCAACACAACAGTTAAGTCAATATGAACATAGGATTTTCCTTCATGTTCCAGTTATCTGTGGCCATGTAACCTACTACCTCACACTACCTGGTGCAAAGCAACAGCGCTTTTATGATTTTTGTGGAGTCTTTGTGTCAGGAGCTCCGACAGGGCACCGCACTACTGGCCTGTTACTGCCCCATGTTTGAGTCTCAGCTAGGATGACTCAACTCAAAGGGGTGGGGTTGGATCATCGGGGGTGAGAGGATCCACTTCCAAGACGGCCCCTTCTCTGGGGATGTTTGGACACCAGTGGGACTGTTGACCAGAGCTCTTACGCGTGTTCCCCTCAGGACAGCTGGCAGCAAGTGTTCCAATGAATGAGGTGGAAGCTGCATGACCTTTTGTGACGCAGCCCCAGGGCCACACAGTGTCACTTACAATGTACTCCATTGGCTGGAGGAGTCAAAAGCCCCTCGGGTTTGGACACTGACTCAATGGAAAGAGTGTCAAAGAATTTGTGACTATTTTTCAAAGCAGCATTCTACATTCTACATTAGTGCAAGACTTCAGATTTAGGGTCCGTCAGACCAGGATTTGAACTAGGGGTCAGGCATGTATTCATGGATTTAGCGCGCATTGTTGGATGCCTGCGGGGTGTTAGCCACCGTGCTAGTGTCTCAGGCTCTGTGTGGAATGAGAAAGATGCAGCTTCCCCCTCACGGGGCTCACAGCCTTGCAGGAAAGTCAGGTGACTAAACACGCCCTTGTAAGACCACATGACAAGTGCCGTGACAGCCACAGAGCGTCCATGGAGACACGCGAAAGGAGGAACTAGCTGAGTGAACTTGGGCAAATGATTTAAAGTCTTTCTGCCATTAGTTTCTTTCTCTGTACAATGAGGCTACTAAGACCTAACGTACCAGGGTGATACAAGGATGAGATGCAATAAGTAACCTGAAGTAGTCCTCAGTCAGTCACTTCATATGATCCTAGTTTAGATCTGTTAAACTGTTTATCGCTACGTGAACTTTCCCAGTTTTCTTGTTCATTTCACTTGCTCACTGTCTGAACTTCAGAAACTAGAATGTAAGGTATGCAGTGTATTATGATGGCTGCTGTATAGGAAATGGATATTCTCTGCTTAGAAAGTTCTTCTCCTCCTCTCTATGTGGCTAACTCCACCTGTTAGAAGAATTGCTGAAATGTCATATCCTATTTAAAGCCGTATCCTATAACCCCGCCTCCTCCTTATTCTGTCCCACCTCTCTTTTCCCCATAGCACATACCACTTCTACCACACTCTGCAAGGCTTCCATGTATTGTGTTTCTTGTCTTTCCTGGGAGAATATAAATTCCATGAGAAAGGAATCTTTGTTTCTTTTTCCTGCTGATACATTGCAAGTGCCCATCACTGTAACTTTCACTTAATAAAATAAATGAATGCATTGGGAGAGGGGGTAGAAGGAGGTGCGGTCGGCAGGGTGGTCAGGGGGCTTTGTAAGCCATGATTAAGAGTTTGTATTTTTTTCCTTAAATCTGTGCTAAATATTGTAGGATTTTAGGAGGATATACGATATGAACTGATTTACATTTTTATATTATTCTGGCTACTGTATAGAAAATGGAATATAAGAGGTCTGGATTAGATGGAAGGAGGTGAGTTAGGGGCTATCTCAGGTGTCAGGAGAGATGCTGGGGGCTTGGACCAAGCTGGTGACACTGGAGATGATATGAGATAGATTTAGGAGGTATTAGGAAGGTAGAACCGATGGGACGTGCTGATGGACTAAATAAGAGGGTAAATAGAAGAAAGATATTGAAGATAGTAGGTTTTTGGTTTAAGTAATTGAGTGCAATATGGTGTCATTCACTGATGAGTAAGACTATGGAAGAAGCAGAAGGAGTGTGTGTACGTGTGTGTATGTGTGTGTGCGTGTGTGTGTCTGTGTGTGTGAGTGTATGTGTGTGTGAGTGTGTGTCTGTGTGTGAGTGTGTCTGTGTATTGTGTGTGAGTGTGTCTCTGTGTGTGTGTGTGAGTGTGTGTGTGTCTGTGTCTGTGTCTGTGTGTATGTGTGTGTGGTATCAGGATGGGGCCGTAAGTCAGGATTCCATCTTGGCCCTGTTAATTGTGAAGTGTATATCAGACATCCTGGTAGAAGATTCTCCATCTAGACTCTATCCCAAGTAGATAATCAGAGACGCCTACCAAGATTCAATGAGGTTTTCCACCGCATTATTTGTAAGTCAAAAACTGGAGAGCACCACGGTGTCCGGTGTTATCCTTGGAAGTGCTGCTAATGAAGATTATAATGAGACTGGAAAATTCTCATTAAATAAACAAATGAATGACTGGGTGAGCATTTGCTGCTTGGTGTGATAAGCATTAGTAGAAAAGTATCCACAAAATGCTCTCATGGTAAACCCTATAAATTATGGAAATTTAGAAGTGCAAGAAACTTTGCAGGGGGCAGGGGCATCATTTCAGCTGAGGGAAGACAAGAGGTGGCAGAGAGGTCCTTGTCTAGGCTGTGAAATTTGATTCTATTCGTGGGAAAAGACTTGACCTGAGAAGGACCCACATCCTGGCCCGTGGTTTTGTTGCTGCTACTTAGCCGGGTGACCTTGAGCATATCACTGGACCTCTCTGAGCTCAGTTTCCTCCAAGTTAAATGAGATGATTGATAATCCCTTGGATTCTTTACTTCTCAGGGTTTCCATGGTTTGGATGCCACAGACGCTTCCTAGAGCGTAGAAGGAGCCTTGGGGTTCATCCCTTCCAGCCCACTCATAATTCAGCTGCGGTGTGGAAGGCAGGAGACCTTCCCAAGGGTACACAACTCTTCTCTAAACATCTTCCTCCTCTTTACAATCTTCAGCAGGAGAGGCAGACACAAACAGAGCAAGTCAAAATTTGAGCACTGGAAATAAAACTGATGACAGAAAACAACTATCAACCAGACTTGGTCTTAAAATAGTCAACTGCAACTTTAATTAATTTCAGATAAAGTATTTCTAGCTTTATGAGGTATTTCTGAGGTATATTAGACTATTGACAGTTAGATTTGCATCAAACTTTAAGACTCACCAAGAAAAACTAAGCTTCTGCGATATTTTGCTTCCTATTGCCGGTCCTGTCCCTACTGTTAGTTCATCGCCCCACAAAGTGTACTTAAAGCAAGTTTCCAAAAATGCAAATGTAATTGCACCCCTGACACATTAAACATCTGTATTTGAAACTGTTCAATGGGCCACCATTTCCTATGGGATAAAGACTAAGGTCCCCAGACCTGGTCCCCACGCACCTCCTCCATCCCATCGTCTTCTCTTGCCATCTCTCTCCCAACCCACTTGCCCTCCTCTGAATGTACCAGGTTGTTCTAAATCTTCCTGTCTTTGCTGACATTCTTCTCTTGCGTCCTTGAACGGCTCTCCTCGCCTGGCTCCCCAGACAAACATCGACTCAGCTTTCAGACTCAGCTGAGCACCACCTTCTTGATGGAGTCTTTTCTGACCTCTCTTGCCCCAGATGGATGTGCTGCCTTTCTCCTTTGTGACTGTTTAAACTGTGACCCGCACAGGCTGCTATCCCACCTGATACAATTCATTGTCTTTGTTTCTTTACTTGTCTAGCCCCCGGTATTGACTAAAAGCTCCTTCAGAACAGAAAGTATATTATTTCATCTTGGTATCCCAGAACCTATCATGAGGTTTTCGTTAACTCACCATGCAAATGGATCAGCCCCTTCTAAGTTCGCTGAATTTAGTAGGCACGGGATATAGGAGAGTAGCAGAGACTGTATTTGTTTGCCAACATCCCCTTATTCCCTGGTGGTAGGTTTCGTATCTGTACGTGGACACCCAACCCAACTCAAGAGTACCTTTGTCAGCCTCCTTTGCAGTTATGTGATCATGGGAAAAAGTTCCAGCTGTGGGATGTAAATGGAAGTGATGTGTTCACCTTCTGGGTCACAACCTTTAAGGGAAGAGGAGTCCTCCCCTTTCTTTCCCCTTTTCTTGCTGGTTTGAGTGTAGACATGACAGCGGCCACTGGAGCAGCCGTTCCGGATCTCGAGATGGAAGCTACCTGTTAAGGATGGCAGAACGAGTTAGAAGTAGGCTAATTTCCCTTCACCATCAGGCCCTCACACCATACCTGAACTGACTTTAAACTTAAATAAGGAAGATAAATTAATTGTGGCTTGTTCAAACCAGTGTATTTGGGGGCCTGTCTTAGTCTGTTCTGGCTGCTATAAAAGCATACCATAGACTAGGTGACTTATAAACAATAGAAGTTTATTTCTAACAGTTCTGGAGACTGGGAAAGTCAAAGTAAGGCACCAGCAGGTTCGGCATCTGGTGAATGTTCCTGGTCTCCTGGCTGTGTTGTCACATTGCAGAAGGGAAAGGGGGACTCCCTGGGGTCTCTTGTATAAGGGCATTAATCCCATTCATGAGGGCTCCAGCCCCATGACCTAAATCACCTTCCAAAGGCCCCACCCCTCATACCATCACATTGGGGGAATAGGCCTCAACATAGGAATTTAGGGGGAACACAGATATCCGGTTTCTAGCAGGACTTTTTTGTCACAAGAGCCCTCTCTATACCTTGCTCATAGAAATTGTCGTCTAAAGCACATTGGATCTCTTTACCAATTGAACTTGCTTAACATAAACTCTGAGCACATGCATTAACAAATGAACAAGTGAGGGAGTGAATGAATAGTTTCGGGGCTAACCAGAACCAGCCAGAAAAAAATAAAAAGCAATAATTTCTCAATTTGTCACAGCAGGCAGAGAGCATCATACGCTATGAGGCTTAAGTTATATGGAGCCTGGGCTTCAGACAGTGGGCTTAAGCATTCCAGCTTCACTGCTCCACCCGCCTTACCCTCTACACACAGAGCCACTGTGATCCTTTAGCTCCCCCTCCACACACTGTCCTGATTTGGTTCCCTCCCAGTCTTTCCCAAAGCCGTAGCTCTAATTCGGATCCTCATTACCTCTTAGCTAAACCATGGCTCTCGTTACTGAGCTGGCCTCTCCACCTGCCCATCTTTCCCCAGAGTTGTTGCCATGGCAATCCTCCTCTGGCGCAGAGCTGATCAAAACCCTCCAGGGCTCTCCATTGCCTTCAGGTAAAAGGCCAACCTCTTTAAATTAGCTCCGTGCTTCCCCCGTCCCTCGCCATCCCGCCTTGTCTCCCACTCATTCCCCTCACCTATCCCACTTCACTACCCCATGATGCCCTTACCAGTGCCTTTCCAGATGCCTTTTCCCAAGCTCATCCCCTTCCCCGGAATGCCTTCTTCATCCAGCCTCACTCCTCTGCCTTTTAAAATCCTACCCTTCTTTCAAAGTCCAGCGAATTCTTTTCCTTTATGAGTCTTTCTTATGTTTTAGACTTCAAAGGATCCCACCATCTCCGTGGACATCCTTAGCTTTCTGTATTCCTAATACAGAATTTACCACACTTGGATTAGGACTGGATGCAGGGTGGGAGAGTGGAAAGATAACACTAATACTAATATTAACAATAACGTTAATAACAACAGTAATAACATCTAACCATTTGCCGAGGGTTTGCTACCGGCCCAACCTTCTACCCAGCATCTTAAGTACATTAGAGCATCCACCACCTACAGCAGTCCTGTAGGGTGGGTACCATTTTCTCCGCTTTAGAGATGAGGAAGTCATAGGTACAGAGAAGTTAAGTAACCTGCCCAGGGTCACACAGGAATCTTGAATCTTGATCTGACCGCTTACTAGACGCGTGAACTTCAGCAAGTCATTTCACCTCTTTGAGCCTGAATGCTCTCATCTCTCAACTGCTGTGTGGAGACAATTGTAGGACATGATGTCTTGGAAGTGTCCAGCCCAGTTTCAGGTACTCAGAAGGTTCTCAGCTCATGCTATCCTTGTGTCTTCAGAGTTATACCTCGTAAGTCTTCTATCCATGGCTTGTCGTATGTTTCCCTGTACATGGTAGGTGCCTGCAAGACGTTTGTTTATGCTGCAGCTTATATTTTGTCTTAGATGTGAAAGTCCTGGTCATATTCTGCCCAATACCTCTCACTACAAGATAGAGGCTGTCCGCTAATGCATCTTCCTTTATTTACTATTACATTAATAATAACAACAGTTGATTTTAACTTAAAACAGGTATTCACACACCCCTCTTGGTGCTAGATAAGACCTCCTAACCGAGTCCAGGTCAATGGTGTGAGAGCAGAAGTGATGGAGGCAAAGTGCCTCGCCTTCCCCTCACCCCTTTCTTGCCACCCGGGAGGAGGATGTGATGGTGAGTTTTCAGGGACCACACAAATGGGGCCGTACCCCTAGGGAGGGCTGAGTGATAAGGTCAAAGGGACCCGGCCTCTGACAGCTTCCATTAAGACTGACACATGAGAAAAATTAACTTCTGACTTGTTTAGGCCACGGTATTTGAACCTCTGTGACAGCCACTAAACCTACACCCTAACTGGTACTGCCGTGTGAACCCAGGTGAGCACAATTGCACTGTCTAGTAGCTGAGTAACCTTGGAGAAGGTCCATAAGCCCCAAGTGCCCCAATTCCCTCATCTGTAAGATAACAAGGGCGCGCACCTATGCCGTAGGGTTGTTGTGAGGATAAATGAGCAAGTTGCCTATCCCAGCGGTTGGCACACTCACTAAGCGCTCAATACATTTTAGCGATGATTGTTATTACAAGTCAGCTAAAATTGCAGCTTTCCACGTACCTACCCCTGTGTCTAGCTGGGCGCTGCTCCTGCTCCTGAAGTCGATGGTACGACGATCTCATCCTCCCACGTTTATAGAATTTGCTGTACTCATATGTTTCTCTCCAGTCCCTCCTACTGGTGTCATCCTGGCCCTTCCTCCCTTCACCTATGCAGGGGATGCGGTGGCTCTTCCCGGTCCCAGCAGGAAAGCAGAGAAGAAAGTCACACCACTGTCACCATAATAGTTCTGAAACGGCTGGTGGATCTGCAGGGTGTACACTTGACTCAACAGGGGTCCAGGGGAGGAAACATTTTTTGCTGAGCGCCTCCTGAGGCCTGGGACTCTCACGGGCACCATGCATTTCCCTTAATCCTTGTTCTTCCTACCGAGGTCGGTGCTCTTGATACAATTGCACAGATGTTAAAACTAAGGATGAGAGAGATGACGTGATTGGCCAAAGGTCACACAGCTGGACAATGAAAGGCCATGAGCATGGCGAAGGATGCTAGAAGTGTTCTCTTGCTTTAATCAGCTTGCCATCTGAGGATAAGAGAACACCCGCATGTAAAATTGATTTATTTGGGGTGTAGGGGTAATTCCCTCCTGAATAATATTTCTGCCCTTTGCCACCTGCTTTTTCTGCCCTCGGTTCACTGTTACTGTGACTTCTAGTTCATAGCTCCTGGGCCATCCAATTGCTCTCCCTCTCCCCACACCCAGGTTACACTTTACTCTCAGGTTATATTTAGGTTTAAAGAAAAGAGAATCCAAAGTTTAGGGGTGGATGTTTTCTTAAACAAATAAAAATGGCATGTTATATAAATCACATGTCTGTGCTCAGGCCTCTTAGGGACAGTGCTGGGGGCCTGTGGTTCACAAGCCCTTGTCCTGGGGCCCAGGGGAGGTTACAGGTGGAAGTAGGACACCAGGGCTCAGAGGAGGTACACAGGCTGGTGCTGTGCTCCTAGCCCTTGCTTAATTATGATCTGTTTCATACATTGGGATTTTGCTTAAGACTTTATCTCGTGTCATATGGTATCTCTTATATGGGGAATATTAGAAAAGGATACGAATGAACTTATTTGCAAAACAGAAATAGAGGGCTTCCCTGGTGGTGGAGTGGTTAAGAATCCGCCTGCCAATGCAGGGGACATGGGTTCAAGCCTTGGTCTGGGAAGATCGCACATGCCGTGGAGCAGCTAAGCCCGTGTGCCGTAACTACTGAGCCTGTGCTCTAGAGCCCACGACCCACAACTACTGAAGCCTTAGTAATAAGGTGCTGGTTAATAATGCAGATTTCTGAGCTTGAGCCAGAACTACTAGATCAAAACTTCTGGAGGTGGGCTGGGACCTGTGCATCCACATTTTAAATGAACAGCCCAGGTAATTCTTATACACATGGAAGTTGAAAAACTCCTGACTTAAGTGATAAAAACTGATGGTGTCTGCACAACCCATGAATGGCTCAAATGAAAAACACTGCCACCACCAAATGTTAGCAAGGAAGCAGAGCAACTGGAATTATCAGACACATCTGGGAGGCAAGGGAGAATTTACAATGGTACAACGATTTTGGAAAACTGCTCAGGAGTATCTACGAAAGAGAAAGGTGCAAGTTTTCTATGAACCAGCAATTCCACTCCTAGGTGTATACTCAAGAGAAGTGATACACATGTCCACAAAAAGACACACACACAAAATGCTCATGGTAGCTTTATTCATAATAACTCCAAACTGTAAATAACTCAAATGGTCATCAACAAGCAAATGGATAAATAAATTGAAGTATGTTCACACTGTCAGGAAATATTTTCTAAGACTTGGTACAGAGCCAAAGAGATCCCTAGGTAATCTTCTAGCTCAGTGCTGGGTGTGGTCCAGGGGTTTTCTGAATGTATAGGGAATATACCTTTCTTTCTATTGATTCTGTGACTTTACAGCTCTGGAAGGATAGTTAAGTTATGGAAAACAGATAACAATGCAAATGCTTCCTGTTCATAGCAACTAAAATTATTCCTGTTCACAACAATACCAACAAATTCTATCTGGTAGAGAATACAAATCTCCGGAAGTCACATCCTCATTGGAACCTGTTTTTAGTGTTTTACTGATTCACTCATTAATTAATGAGTTGAATAAAATCTTTGATACACGGCAAATTTACATTTGTATAAGTGTCAAGTTTTTAACTTTAGAAAATGATAATCTAGATGTAAAGTTGGCTACTACACAATAATGTAAAAGAACAAGCTACTGATATACACTAAAACATAGGGGAATCTCAGAGACCTTACTTGCATTAGAAGAACCAAAAGCAAAGGACCGCACACGGTACGATTCCATTGATACAGAGAACACGAATGTGCAAAACTAATGGATGGTTTTGGAGGTCGGAATAGCATTTACCTCTGGTGGGTGGGCGTAAGGACTTGGGAAGAGCACAAGGGCATCTCCGAGTTGATGAAAATGCTCTATGTCTTGACCTTGGCAGTGGTTACATGGGGGTATCCATCTATAAAAATCAAGCTGTACGTTAATGATGTGCTCACTTTTCTATATGAAAGTGATACCTCAATTTCTTAAAAATACCAAACATTGGAAGGAAATTAAAGGATGGTTCTTTATCTTCTCAGCCATGGTGTTGGCCTGAAACACTGTGATAACTAAACTGCCAACAGCCCCCGCCCAGGAGCTGCTTCCTGTGGGAGGTGAGGGAGCTGGACACCCCCATGGCCCATCGGCTGTGGAAGAGCATCTCCCTGACCGAAGCCTCCTCCGGAGCCGCAGCCAGTAACACACTTTGTCCCTCTAACGGCTTCAAAAAACTGGCTGAGGCAGAAACAACCCCTGGTCCAGACAGCTGGGAGCAGATAGACGGGACTCATTTTCAATCTCAGCAAAATGTATTTTAAGGAAGCCTTTAAGAGCTTTTCAAGGAAAGTGTGTCAAAAATTATCGCAGAAGCCTCCATCTCTGAAGTGGCCGTATCAGCAACATCTTTTACACGAAATCAAATCAAAACAAAATTTCTGCCTAGAAAGAAAATTTCAACCAAGTCCTAAGAGGCCCTCTCGTTTGCAGGCATTTGCTTCCTTTGACTCCCCCTGGTCTCCCACTAAGGGGTGGTCCAGCCTTTGTTAACGACAAGGGACCTCCTAGCCTCTCAGTATTTATAACTAGAATTTGCTGGGGACTCACTGTTCCATTCCGTTGAATCCTCGACACAGCCCAGTGAAGTAGACACTATTATTACCACCAATTCACAGAAGCAGACTGTCCCCTCCATGTATGAGAGACTCCAACGTAAGCGCAGCATGCAAACCCTTCACAACACGTCTCTGGCCCACCTCTCCTGTCCCATCTCCCCTCATACATTCCTGCCAGACTCCAGGCCTGCTGTCCCCCAGACGTGGGGTACCATTTCTCCCCTTCTTAATTATTCCCACTACCCCTCCAGGTTTTCCTGGAGAAAATCTCCATGTTTTCAAAGGCCACTCCCTTCAAGAGATGTGTGTCCACCAAACTCTAGGGTCAGCGGACAACAGCCCTCTTTGTACCCCCCATCTCCTTAGGCACACTTTTTTTTTCACATCTTAAATCAGTTTGTGTTTAATAGGATGTATTAGTGCATAACTGAATAGAACAGCTCTAAAAACATTTGAAAAATACCAAAAAAATTGCTTCCTTATCCTGATTTAAAAAAGGATTCAACATTCGGTTTCAATACAACTTGGTATATATCCAGTTACCATTCATTAATTTTCTTTATGCTTACTAACCTCAATACATTCTTTTTAAATTTTATATTGGATTCTAGTTGATTTACAATGTTGTTAGTTTCAGGTGTGCAGCAAAGTGATTCAGATATACACATACTCATATTTATTCTTTTGCAAATTCTTTTCTCATTTAGGTTATTACAGAATATTGAACAGAGTCCCCCGGGCTATACTGTAGGTCCTTGTGGGTTACCTATTTTAAAATAGTAGTGTGTATATGTCAATCCTTAGACACACTTTAAAGAGGGCAGCAGAGACTCTAATAAACTCATTTATTACATATCTGTCTCCCCATTAGACTGTGAGTCGCTGAATATTGGCGTCTGTGTCACGTTTGTCTTTCCTTCTCCTTCCCCTCCTCCTTCACAAAGCTCTCGGTACTTGCTGAGTGAAGAAAGTTTGTCTATTTGTGACAGAGATAGTGTGTGGCCACCCAATACACATCTTCCCCTTTTTTTCTCAGCTATAGAACCTTAATTTCATTCAATGTAACCACGCACCCAACTAAGAATACATCTTTCCCAGCATCCTCTGCAGCTGGTGAGGCCCTTCTTTCATGCTTCTGGTAACACCAGCTCTTTCTCCTGCCCTCGCAGGCCTGGGGCTGGGGACAGCTTCCTACTGTCACCAGTACTTGGGTGCTTTCACATTCCTCAATGACATCCCTCACCCTGTAAGTGGACCCTTGATTCAATTTCTTCAGAATCCCAGCGGAGTGCCTTCTGTTTCCTACTGGGGCCCTATGTCTAAATTCTTGATTCATCTCCTCCTGTTGTTTCAGTATTTCTTTGTTTGAACTTTAAAATTTTAAATTCATGGTCTTATTAAGTCATTCTATAGCCTGAAACAATTATGACACATTCCCTTCCCTTCCCTGAGTTATGTTTCCTCATAGTTTGGGGTCTTTGTCTGACTTCTGCTTGCTGTGTTCCTTTCAGGAGTGTAGTTTTTTCTTCTGTACTGTATTTGCTGAGTCATTGTGTCATTTGTTTCCATCTGTCCCCTGCTTAGGTAGCTCTGGGTAGATGTTCTATTTGCTCCGATCCTAGAGGGCTGATTCATTGAATGTTTTCTCACTGTGTATGAATCCAGTGTAGTTTTCCTCTAAGGTACAGTGTGAGTATTAGGAATGGGTATTTGGTGTTCTTTCCATGTTCCCAAACATGTTTCTGTGTTTCCAAGGCTGCCAGCATTCCTTGGCCACATGGCTCCAGTCTCTTCCAACCTCTGCCCTCCAATGTCATATTTTACTTTCTCTGTCTCTGAAATAAGATCTCCCTCCTCCCTCTTCTAAGGACCCTTGTCCTTACATTGAGGGCCCAACCCAATCATCCAGGGTTATCTCCCTGTATCATGATGCTTAACTTAATCCCATCCACAAAGTCCCTCTTGCCATGGAAGGTAACATTCACATTTTCCAAGGATTAGGCCGTGGTCATCTTTGGAAACACTATTCTGTCTACCTCACCCACTTTACTGGATAGTAGGAGACAAAATCAAAACAGGAAAAGGATAGGAGAGGCCCATGGAATCTTCAAGGTTCTTGATGAACATTTGCCAGGGTGACCTTCCTTCTTAGGGGCCCCCATCAAAGTCAGGGGCATGTCTTATTCCTCTCTGGTAATGCAGTAAGCAGTATAGGACCCAGCCCAGGGTATATGTTTTGGGGATTTGACAAATGAATTAATAAATAAATAAAAGAGTAAATGAATGAGTAAAAGAATGACTGAATAAGTGAATGATGAGGGAAAGACAGGAAAATAAAAGTTGACCTGCCACCAATTTAAGCATATGCCAGGCCAGTTCTATGGCCCCTACAAGGAAAACGGTTTTCACATCCTGAAGGCCTGAGGGCTCGGTGTCATCACAGCTGCCCTGTATCCTGTCATCTCACTAACCTGCTCCACAGCCACCAAGGGAGGCTTGATGGTCTTCATTTACAAGCAAGCGGATGGATGCCCGTTACCCAAGGCCACCGAGGGAGTGTCACAGACCTGGGATTCAAAGCCACTGCAACCGGGAGGCTTGCAGTGCAGACATTGAAGCTCTGGGAAACAGGAGGCACTGCTGTCTGCGGAGCGCCAGTTGTGTGTGGTCACTGTGGTCAACCTTTCTCATTTGTGGTCTTGGCTTTGTAACAGCCCTGGTAAATCAGTGGTATTGGTCCCACTTCAGGAGCAGGAAATAGGAGCCTGGAGATGTCAGGCATGCTGCTCAAAGTGGAGCAGACGGTCAAGGACAGAACTGGATTTGAGCCCAGGCTGGTTCCAAAGCTGTGTCCTTAGCCATTCGACGAGGATGCTGGATGTGGGTTGAGAATGAAGCCCCCGCCCCTGAGGAAGGAGAGACGATCTCTGTAATAGCAGTTACCTTTCTCTTAGGAGAGCTAGGAAGACTATTGGATCAGATTAAAACCCAGCTTGCTAGATGGATGCAGCAGAGACCCTGTACTCCAGGGCAATGCTGGGGGTCCATGGGCTGCCCTAGTCCCACAGTTCAGGGCCACGAAGGGACTGCATACCACCTCTGATGTATGTGCTGGGTCAGACACAGTGAATTCTACCTGCATCAACGCTTGTTCTGCGTTTGGGAACAAGGCTCCTATTGCATAAGGATTTGAAGAGGTGACTCAGCAGGCAACCGCTGGGGAAGGCAAATCAGGGGCAGTGAAGGGGGAGGTCAGCCTCGCCTCTGAGTGACCTGAGATACCTTCTTCCCTTCTCGGGACTTCACCCTGCACTCTACGCACCAGTCTCTGAGTTATTTCAGTGCTGACAGTCTGGGACTGCCAGAAATAAAACTAGTGTCTGGTCATGGCAAATGAGTCAGTGTAAAGGGAGGTTTTTTGTGTATCCTTCTAAGAACATTTGGTTATTCATCAATATTGATGAGGAACTTACGACGTTCTTGGATGTGGCGGGAGCTCCCCTCTGGCTGATGCAATCGGGTCTTGACTTTGAACAGCTATTGCATTTTGCAGAAATCCTAATCTGGGGATTGCAGAGACAAGCTCCCCTTGCAGATGGGTTCTGATTGGCCAGCAGGATATTTTTTAAAGAAACTCCATGGCTTCCCATAGGGCATGTCCTCACTGCCCTACCCCTCCTTTGTGCTGGTCGTGGATGGCATTTGAATTTCTGCTTATAAATTAGACAGCAGATCTGCATTCCAGAATGCTGGTCCGAGCCTTCATTTCTTCTCAGCCTTCGCAGGCCCAGGCAGGCCGAGGGGCAAGCTGTCATTTGCGGGCTGCCCTTTCACTGAAGCAGGAGCGGAACAAATGCTTTGATCCTCCCCTGCCCTGCAGGGCTCTGCCCAGCAGCCAGGCCCCCGGAGAACCTGGAGGCCAGCGCGAGCGGGATTCTCTCCTATGCATTATTCACATCAGTGCTTCCCTTTCTATTTTTAATGTTCAGTGTGTAGAGCGATTCCCTGCGCCAGCTATTTTTAGCAACGTTGCTGCCAGCTGACACCAGAGACAAAGGCACCGAGGCACCTTGAGAATGACAAATGGCGATTCCAAAGATGAAAATAGAAGGGCTATTTTTCTTCCTGGAAAGAGAGAGAAGAAAACGTCTACAGTTGCAAAGTTGCTGGGGCTTGTGTTGAATTTATAATTTGGAGCACAGCCGGCCACACTCAGGGAGGGTTTCCTTTGTCTCTTTCTCTTTCTCATCCTTTGTCCCGAGCGGAATATACCCTCCTTTGCAGAAGCTTTCGCTGGTGCTCCCCTTTGCTTCCCATGAGCCCCCCCATCTAGATATAACACCTCCATTATTGCAGTAATGATAAATGCATTATCCTCATACGGTATTGTAAATGTTTGCCTCCCTCCAGGCTATGAGTTTCTTGAGGGCAGGGACTTAATGTTTGGCCTCCATTGTCTAGTACTAAGAAAGAAAAACCATCCAGAAACTGGCTGGGCCCTCACGGCAAGGCCAGATCCCTCTGCTGCTGGACATAAACCTTCTCCAGGACACCAGCATCCTACAAGGTTACTCTGAGACTATGGGAAAGTGATACAAAACAGGGCCACTTCATAATCTTGTCTGGGAACAGGTCAAAATGATGTCCCTGGGCCACCCACTAAATATTAAACATCCCCACCTCTTGGCTACAATGAGCGACTGTGACCTCTTTTCCAATCCCAGTCTTATCCTCGCTCTAGGCTCCCCTCCCTATAGATTGAGATTTATTGAGAAACCCAAACGTAAATTGTCCCCACTTTCTAACAACACCCAACTTAGAGTTGACCCCTGTGTCTTTACTGGGCCCCAAATCCCCAAACAAGGCCCAAATCCTAGAACAGGTTCTTTCTGGTCCCCTTTTACTGAGACTCCCCACGGTTCCCTGTGCTCTGCCTTCTCACTCCTGCAACAAGTAGGATACCTGGTTTGCTCAACTCCAGGTATGTTCCTAGTGGCCTTTGACCAAAGGGTGTCGACGGCACAGTCTCACATAACTAGAAGGTCAATACATGTTTGATGTCCACCCAGGGCCTGGGCACGGGTGAGGCAAGCCAGGCACCCAGGCAGGGACCTGCGGTCCTGGCATCTCGCTTGAGGCGCCCTTGCCCTGCCCTGCGCGTCACTGACGTGCTAAGTGAGCAATTACTTTGTGCTGCCCCTAGCTCCATCTTACAGCGATCCTATGAGGAAGGGGTGATTATTTTCATCCATTTCTTGGATCAGGAAACAGAGACTTCAGAGGCTAAGTAAATACCCCAGGATGCCAAGGTCTTGAGGGGTAAGAAGAGACTGCTCCAGGTCTGGCTGTGTTCCTGCCCATGATAACACACTGCGCATGCATGCATGGAACGTGGATGGACAAATGTAGGCTTCAAAGTCTTCATAGGATTTTAAATTTGAGGAGAGGACTCTACCTGTATGCTGAACAGAGTGTCTGACATATACGAACTGTCGAATGAAGGCCTGGCTGGTGGTGCCTGTATTGGAAAAGCCCAGGCCAACTGTGTAATTACTTCTTCCTGCCAATGACTTGTTCCGGAACAAGTATTTGACCTAATTCTAGGATCTGAGACATGAGAAGCAAGCCTTGAGTAGAGCTTCTGGGAAATGGCTTCCTCTCCCCTTAAAATGAACCCCTGGAGGAGCTGGTCTTCTTTCTTCTGTCCATGCAGTCCTGATGGGCTGTGCCACTCAGACCATTGCTGCAGCCTCTGAGTGAGGCCAGCCCTGAATGCGGTGAACGTAACTCTCCTTATGTGAGATGCATGCTTCCTCGTTGACGAGGCCTGTTTACGTCGGACTTTCTGTGACTTACCTGTACACTCAGACCCTCGCTCCTACAAGCAGCTTGTGCTTTGAGGCTTCCTCAGACCATCCCAGCTAAAATAGCACTGTCTGGGCTTCTCTGGTGGCGCAGTGGTTGGGAATCTGCCTGCCAGTGCAGGGGACATGGGTTCGAGTCCTGGACCGGGAAGATCCCACATGCTGTGGAGCAACTAAGCCTGTGAGCCACAACTGCTGAGCCAGCGCTCTATAGCCTGCGAGCCACAACTACTGAGCCCGTGCACCACAACTACTGAGCCTGCGCTCTAGAGCCTGCGAGCCACAGCTACTGAGCCCGTGCGCCACAACTACTGAGCCTGCGCTCTAGAGCCTGCGAGCCACAGCTACTGAGCCCGTGTGCCTAGAGCCCGTGCCCCACAACAAGAGAAGCCACCACAATGAGAGGCCCGCGCACCGCAACGAAGAGTGGCCCTTGCTCACAGCAACTGGAGAAAGCCCACGCACTGCAACGAAGACCCAATGCAGCCAAAAATAAATAAATTAAAAAAAATAAAAAGCACCGTCTGTAACCTCCATCCCCTCAGTCCATATAATATTCATACCTGGCACTAATCGCAACCTGACGTATCACTCATTCAATTACCTACCGCTTTTTTGTCCGTTTTCACCTCTAGGAGGTAAGTTCCATCAGACCAGGGTGAAGTTTGTCTTGTTCATTCCGCATCAACACTGTCTGGAAGAATATGTGTGGAATAAATTAACAAATGGAAGGTGTTTGAATGAGAAAAAAACAGGATTCTTTTTGCAAACCTTCACCCAAATCCAGCCTTTCAGGATGGTAGATACTGGGGTTGGAGAGGCTGAATGACTCACAGAGAGAGACGAGGAGACAGGTGTCGAGACCAGGTGGGTCTGAGTCCAGGCCCTTGTTCTTAACCACTGGGCTCTCCTGCCTGGTTGGGCATGAGATGGGGTGGGTGTTTAGCCTCTTGTGCAGAATGTGGTCTGTGTACAACATGTGGGCTACTAGCAATAAAGGGAGGACATTGAAGATTCCATTTTATTCAGTCCACATGTGGAGTCACGGGTTAAATTCTCAGTACTGTGCTTTGGCCAAAGGAACATATTTAGAAAAGAGAAACTTGGAAGATGCGGGGGGGGGGGTCTTAAAAACTTTCAGTGACCTGGGTATGTTTATTTAGAAACAGGGGAGCCTGGGAGGAGGGTCAAAGGAAGAGTGGGAAGAAGGACATGGGAATTTCTAGGACACTATATTCCCTTTGATCACCCACTCATAGCTAAGGGAGTCACGTGCTAGCTGAAAAGTCAGCAAGAATAGAAACATGCTGTGTGTGTGTGTGTGTGTGTGTGCCCACACGCGTGTGTGTACACATGTGATCTTATAAATATGGAATCATACCAGTGAGAACATGGATAAGAACATCTTGAGGTTGCGTGAAGAGATCTGCAGTAAGTTTCTTTTAGGTCTGGTGGTTTTCATCTGAATACTTTTCCCACTACATCCAGATGTTAGTTCAAAGATTTACTTGGGACCTAATTTTTGGCCACCTTTCACCACTGGGTTGATAAATTCCTCATCATAATCATCTCCTATCAGCCTGGAATCCCTGGGACCCAGTCAGCTGTGAAGTTTCCACCTCTCTGTTTCTTCACTGTCAGCCGGGACTCTTGACTCAGATTCTTCTGTCCCCATGATACCAGTAGTCACGTGAGTCCAAGGATGGGTCCACAGCAGCACCCACTAATTTTGCAGCCCTTAGAGCCTTAGCCTTTTGTATGTCCCTCAGAGCAGCCTTTTCTGGGCCCACTTCATCCTGGCCCTACTGGGGGTGGAAAGCATGAATGCTGAGTTGTCATGTGAAAGACGATAATTGTCTTCATTGGGCTCAGGGGGTGAAAACCAGAGAGAAGGATTTTAGCTAAACATTAGAAAGAAGCTGCCAATATTAGGCAGAGCAGCTCAGAGATACAGAGGGCTTCTTTGTGAGGTAGTGAGATGCCCAGCACAGGGAATTTACAGGCAGAAACCAGAACTACTTGGCGGAAATGTTTCAGAGAACCAGCATGGGTTGTGTGAGTCTCGGGGGTGCAGTGTCGGCAGAAAGGAAGGGTTGGTGAAGCAACTGCAGAGTCTTTGAGTCCATAACCTTCATCCTCTCCACCCCTCTCACCAATATATGTTGTTCAATGTGCACATACGTGGTTATGATTCGTAAGATAAAGCTTCATTTAAAGGGGTGACTGAATTTGTAGTAGCTTCTCAATCCACGGATACTAAAAATGCAACTACTATTATACAGGGATCTGTGAAATCCTTTGAGCCTAAAAGTGACTTCTTATTCTTGAAAAAATTGAGAAATGTAGTTTTAGTAGATTCAGATTTCAGATGGGAGAAATCTGATTAGGTGACATTTACTTCCTTTCTAACCAGTTCTCGGATCCTAAGGGTTCACATTTAACATACTATTATTCCAAAAAAAGAAAGAAGAGAAATAAGCAAAGAGATTTCTGTGTATGTGATTATTTGGTCACTAAGAAATGGATCATTAAAAAAATATGTAAGGGGCATGCCCATGGGGGAAAAAAAAGGAAATTGTATTTAATAATTCAATTATCCACATATCTGTCACTGACACTGACATTTTTTTCTTAAAAATCCATTTGGACAGGCCACTCAAATGTCACTTACGTGACCCTGAACTTTAGGCATTGACTGAAGTGCAGCATGCGTCACGTTTAAGCAGCCTGCAGGAGAAGAAACATTCCTCATGGAGACGGGCCCTTGGCCATCCCTCAACCCCATTAAGCAGCTAAAAGAAACAGAGGCTGCAACCCAGATTTGCAGCAAAAATTATTTAAGTCAGCCACAAAGTAGGACTTTTGGAGGGCAAGTGTTGTCCAATTCCACAGCTCTTGCTGGATGGGTTAAAATCCTTCCTAAAAGATGGGTGTGAACCCTCACTTCAGTGGAACTTGGGTAAGAGATTATGTTTGACTTCTTTCCTAGGAGACCAAATGGCATCTAGAGAAAGAAGAGTAAAGCCTCAGGAAGCAAAATTTTAGATCGTATGTTTAAGGGAGAAATACCTCACCGGCATCTGAGGCTGGCAGAAGGAGTCAGGGGAGGGCTCTGGCTTGGTTCTTCTCCATCAGAGCTTTGGTCTTGGCCTCAATTCACGGTGGAACGTTTTCACCAGGTGACCTCGGGCGAGGTGTGGTGCAGCCAGCTGCTGATCAAGAGGGAAAGACCGAAAGGAGTTGTACAGTTTCCTGGGGAAAACACAGCACACCACACAGGGACACTCAGGGGACTCCTGGGGTCAGTCACCAGAAAGAGAGAGGAGGGGACCTGTGGGCAAGACCCTTGACTGTGGGTTCCTTGGGAAGGAACAGGTGATGCAAGGTAAGCAGGGTTAGGATTGGCTCATTTGAGTAATTTCAGTGGGATCTTGGGTATCGGGGCTGTGTCTGGTTGTCTGGACCGGACCCTGGAGCAATTAGGGCGGGCATAGTGATGGAGAGTGTGGGATGCCTGTGAAGAAGATGGTTGGGGGTGTGGACTTAATCCACTGCTCAGAATGGGGAACTAACCAGCCTCTAGCTGAGGCCTCAAAACGAAGTCAAAGCAGCATTTATAGGACTGTATTACACGGGCCTTGACCAAACCACCTCCCCTTTCTGGAATTCAGTTTCCTCATTTTTCATATGGAGGATCAACTAAGATGTCTCTAAATTCCCTTCAATTCCAAAGTTATTCACTTTCAGGAGTTCCCTGGCTGTCCAGTGGTTAGGACTCTATAATTTTATTGCCAAGGGCACGGGTTCAATCCTTGGTCAGGGAACTAAGATCCTGCAAACCACGCGGTACGGCCAAAAAAAAAAAAAAACCCACAAACAAACAAAAAACAGTTATTCACTTTGATGAAAGCACTTTCTGAGATTATTTGCACCACCTCCAAGAAATCCAATGCTTTCCAGCTCAAACATGCTGGAATTCTAATTGATGTAAACAGTAATTCTCCAGATATTGCCAGGATTGTCCAGAATGCAAAACACACCATGGAATAAACATGAACTGCAGATTTAATTTTTAATACAGTATTTGAAGCCCTGGCAGACTCATCACCCACCTCAGCATTGTTCCCACGTGAAGCGCTGATTGCTGTTCCAAAGCCTGTGCCCTCGATTTCCCTGGACCATCTAACTTGCTCTCCAAGGGTCTGCTCTCTCCTGTGCAATGTATTGTAATCTTCTGGAGGATAGTGAATGTTATTGTCTATTCATTGATTTGTTCAATCAATCATTCAGCCATTCAACAGACATTTATTGGCTCAAAATTTCTATTTACCAGGCGCTTTCTAAGCACCAAGGATGCAAAATAAGTAGGGCACTGCCCACCCCCTTGATGATTTCCACATCTAGGCCAGGGAGCTATTTGTTTCAACAGACATGTAAGGGAGAGGGAGAGAGAAAGAGTGGAACTCAAAAATTTGTCACAATTGTCAATTTGTCCCAAAAGAATGACCACATAAATTGTCTCTTGTATACAGAAAATGGTAAAAATGTCTTGACTTTCTATTTTAAAAATTATGAAAAACGTGATGTATGGCTTCTTCTTCCTGGGCCTTCTCTTTCTCTATGGCATCTTTTTATAAAACCCCACAGGCTAATTTTATTTCAGTGTGCCTTTCCCAGGGGTGATCTATCTTCTGAAATCCCCCTCACTTCCTCTAGACACCCAGTCCTCTACCAATACCATATTTCATCAGCAAAGTCATTTTGGGTGAAAAACAGCTTAATTATATTTTCAGACTTGAATCATCATCCTAGTCATTCTAACCCTAGTCTTTTTTTTTTTCTAAAAGTTTTTAATGTAATTTTTTTTATTAGAAAGAGCACGTGACAGGAGGCATGCCAGTGAAATGGGTAAGTGAGCCAATGACACTTTCCAGGCCCGTATCATGAACAGATATGCTAGGCAACCCACAAGAATTATCTCATGGATCCTCATAGCAACTCTGTAAGGTAGCCCCTCATTTTAGAGATGTGGGAAATGAGCCTCAGAGAGGTGAAGAGGCAACAAGAAATATTCATGTATGGGGCAAATACAACCAATGAAAAATAATATTAAGTTTAAAGAGAACATTAGGTCAACTAGGGGAAAGATATTTTGGATTAATGCGTGGAGCAGAGGGGATCAGAAATTACTGGGAAGGATGCTTAGTTTGTGGGATTCAGAGTTTTGTTTTGTTTACGCTTGATTTTTATTGTCTGTGTCGCTGCCCCTGTGTGTTTCTTTCCCTTGGATTTTCGTATTTGCTGCTTGAACAGCTCCTTAGCCCAGATACATATACTTAGCACTCTGAGCTTCACGCACTGCCTCCGTGCCTGGAGCTTCCCTGCTCTGTGTCTGTGACAAGGACTTCCACCTGGATGTCCCACAAGCCTGACACGCTCACACTCAAGCTTGCCTCCTCCCCATGTCCTGCTACTTGGTTCCCAAGGTCACTGTCCACGCAGCCTCTCGAGTCATGGACGTAGAGCCATCCTTGGATCTTACCCGCCCTCCTCCCTTCTGCCTCCACCTCCAGCTCTTTGATTCTGTGGATTCTACAATATGTTCCTTTCTGTGCCCATCCCCCTCCATCCCTCCAGCACTATCCTTGCTCAGGTCCACCTAGCTACCACTTGGACCTCGGCAGCAGCATCCCTGGCCCTTCACATCCAGGGAGAGGCTATTTAATGACCAATCCTTTTGTTTTGGTAAATGCATTTTCCACCTAACAAAACTGACTTAGATTGGTTTCTCCGGAAGCAGACACTGACATGAGGACTCACACGCAGATAACTTGCAAGAACTTGTTCCCAGGAGAAGCTGGTAAAGGAATCAGGGAGACAGAACAGGAAGGGGAAAAGAAGCCAAGCAGGAGTTCAATGTCAGGCCAAGTCTTCAGCCTGATTCTGCAGGAAACTCCGGCGTGTAAGGGATGCCTCAGAGTCTGTCCCTGCTCAGATAAAGGGGCTGGGCTTTGACACCCTGCATCACACAATCCTGGGCTAAAACCCACCCCAGGGAGACATAACTCCCAGGTCCTTCCTGCTCTCTGTACCTGCAAGCAAAGGGCTCCAGTAGCCCCAGGGCAGAGAACTGCTGGAGCAGGCCAACAGATGCAAAAGCACAATGCATGCAGAAACCAGGGAGGGGGTCCCAGGGTATCTGAGGGGAGCACAAAAAAAATCCACTATAGAAAAATTTCCAATTTTAAAGAAGCGAGAGAAGTAATATTTTCTGAGCACTTCCCATATTCACAACCGCTCTGCAAGTGAGCGCCATTTTCCTTAGAGTATTGTCACAAGACAAAACTAGTATTAGCTGAACTGGTGGCTCCAGAATTTCTCAGATGGAAGGAGTATTACTTACTTAACAAGGTGACATAGTAAGAGCTTGGATGTCCAGAGAACAAAGAGAGTTGCTTATCAGGTCTTGGGAGACTAATAAGACACGTGGATACAAGATACGTCACCTGAGCGCATATGTACGTGTATTCCATGGGAACTAATGGGTGAGTGCTGCTTGAGAATCCAGGGTAATTTTAAAGTCTCACATATTCACAGGCCTGGGTACCTAGTCTCACCTCTGAAATCAGCTGTGAGGTGTGAAAGAAGCTTGCTTGCTGGTTCGGCAGCATGAGGTCTGAGATGTTACCTTATCATGTCAATCACTAGATAATTTTAGGAGACACATTAATAGCATTTAAATAGAAGTTTGGGGTAATTAATGAATAAATGAGGAACAACAGGTGGGAAAAACGTTTTCATTTTCTGGGCTTCCTTTTCCAAAACACCTTTAAAAAATCCTTTTGCATAGATCGTTCTTGATATTTAATATGTTGAATTTCCTCTTGACCCCTTACATACATTTATGTTGATTAATATATATTCAATAAAGTATATTTAGGGGACTTCTCTGGTGGTCCAGTGGGTAAGACTCCTCACTCCTAGTTCAGGGGGCCCCGGTTCGATCCCTGGTCAGGGAACTAGACCCCGCATGGCGCAACTAAGACCCGACGCAGCCAAAATTAATTAATTAATTAATTAATTTTTTAAAAAAGGAGATTTAGTAAAAGGCATATCAGATGAGGGAACATCATTGACCTTTCATTCATTCATTACTCTGCTTCATTCATTCATTGAACAAATGCTATTGAACACCTAATAAGTACAAGAGTCTGTGCTGGGCCCTTAGCGTAAATAAAAGATTCTGCTTTCATAAAGCTGACAGTTTAGGAAAGGAGAGAAATGAAAACCTGCACACAAATACCCGCAATCTAATATTGAAGGCAATCCAGAGAGACAGAGAAAAGGCACGTGATAATTCAGAAAAAGGGAGAGATCACTTCCACGTTGAGTCACCCAATTGCCCTGCTCGTCTTTGGCAGACATTAACCCCCTCTGTGCCAGCACTGTGCTCGGTTCCAGTGGAACGAGGAGAAAAACAGAGGTTAACCAATAGGAAGGCCTCCAGCTGCCCCCACTGTCCTGTCTATTCTACCAGCTCTTGCCCAGATTATCACAAACCTCCTACTGGCCACATCCCAGAGCCATTTCTTGTTCTCATCTATGTGGTCACTTAGCTGTGACTGGCCATCTTCTCCAGGAAGCTGGTCTTGCCTCAGTTTCTCTTGGTTCAATCCCCGCCCCTCTCTCTGTCCTATGGGTTCTTTACTGGATTACCTCCTGTGATCATGCCTACAGGCAGGGGTCCCTTGGACCTTCTTTGCCTCTCGGGAAAGAGAAATCTCCAAGATTATACAAAACCCTGTCCCATCCATAGGGTCATGTATTTTATTAGCAGCAATAATAGTTTTGTAACACAATAAATATAACAAAATAAGACTAGGGACTCTGAAGGAGGTATAAATGGTTCCCTTATAATCTGAAGACATGATGGAGATGTAGCCATCATTTCCCTCCTGAAGCCCGGGAGTACGCATGGTAGCGGATTCTAAGGGTGTTGATTCTAAGGGTGTTGAATCTAAGGGTGCTTCGAGGGGGACAAAATGTAAAACTGGGTAGAGTTTACTGACTCAGGTTCACTCTCCTGAGCTACAGAAGTTAACATCCTGCCAAGCACTCGAGGAGATGGTGTGAATTTGTGATCCTGGAGGCATAGAAGAAGTAGTGCCTTAAGCTGAGCAAAGTTGAAATGCTAGACTTGCCATGGCAGGTGGTGAAGGGAGGGATGGAAAAGCTCAGGGAGGTGGGCAGGCTGGAACTGATTTACCATTTCTACGTTGGGGAAGACCCATCAGATGATTCACAGGAAGGCTCAGAGGACAAACCATTTACTGCAGACATAAGGGATTCTCTGTTGAGTGGGCACCAGCATCATGAAAGGTGGTGGATCTCCTCTGTGGGCCAGGGCTGATGTAGAAGAGGCTGGGAAAGAACTTGTCTTGCAGATAGCAGTGGGGGTGGTAGGACCCTACACCAATAGAGGCCAGCGCTTATTGGCGGCCAGTATTAGAGGGGCAGCGCTTAAAGGCCAGAAACCAGGGGGCGCAACTACGACAACTGTCAGTCTGACACACAGAGGCCTACAGAGATGCTTAATACAATGTAGCATCCTTAGAGGCAAAACAGATGAGTAGGGGATGAAGGTAATATTCAGCTGGTACCAGCAGAAGAAATCAAGGATAAATGACCACCACGGTGGTACCGGAAGATGAGTACTTTGTCCTACTAACTTCCCCTTTCTAGTTTCTCCTAAGGAAAAGAAGCCCACCAGGATCCTGGAGGACTGACTCCTCAAACACATATTGAGAAGTGGATCTGAACAGGGCAAGGAGAGGACTGGAGTAGACACGCAGATGCACAGCCCAGGTGCTTTTCCCAAGAAGAACTTGCTGTCAGTTACAGGGAGTGTGGTTAGCCTTCAACCCCAGTTCTTCGCTCCTATGGGATGTGACTGAGCTGTCTCACCCAAGACTATGCCTTTCCTGGGGCAGCTAGTGACCAAGTGTGATGGTAACAATCCCACTATTACTAGTCCTTGTGATTCCTCTAAAGCTTCCCCACACCTTTATAAATAGTCCCCTTAAGAAACCCACCTTGTACCATCCTAATTTGAGATTTGACTCTGATTGTCCAATGACCATCAAGACTGGTACACCGGGGCTTCCCTGGTGGTGCAGTGGTTGAGAGTCCGCCTGCCGATGCAGGGGACACGGGTTCGTGCCCCGGTCCAGGAAGATCCCACATGCCGCGGAGTGGCTGGGCCCGTGAGCCATGGCCGCTGAGCCTGCGCATCCGGAGCCTGTGCTCCGCAGCGGGAGAGGCCACAACAGTGAGAGGCCCGCGTACTGCAAAAAAAAAAAAAAGACTGGTACACCCAGGAGACACCCATAAATAAACGATTTGGGGGCACTAGGCACATTCGAAGGTTTCTGCCTTATTTAGCAGGTCAGTGTAAAATGAATAAAACTCAGATTAGCAATAGAAACACAGACCAGTAGTATGTATCTTGCTCTGAGTTTTCTGAGAGATTTTTGCACGTTTTCATCAGCCCATAGGTGTGGCATTTTGTTCTCACTCCAGGCTGCCGACTGCCTGTCTCAGATGTCACCCACGGAATGTGGCACCGACTGGCCACCATCAGTCAGCCTGAAGTCACTCCCTCTCCAACACTGCATCCTGCCAGCCTCCAGAAAGCATTTGTTCTCTGGGGGCTTCCAAAAATATTGACAGTTCTTGGAAGAGATTCAACACTAATTTGGGGACTTTCTCTTTTTCTTTTCCATGGTGACAGCTTTCCTGACAGCATGAGGCCAAGCATTTCAGTTGTTTAAATAGTGACTTTTTAAAAAAGATGATAATGATCTCATCTCTGTGGCTCTGTCTGGGTGGGTTGAGTGGCAGAGACATCGCCCATGCCAGGCTGTGTAATGAGCTCTTGGGAGGATGATGAGCTCATCAGACGGCTAGCATGACTGTGGTGTTGGGCTCGGGCTGTCTCCTGTGTATCTGTGGCATCTGGGTTCTTGCATATGGACGCCTTTGCTTCTGAAAATGGCACAGCTGGCCTTTTATTTTCCACCTGGCCATTGGAAGCTCCTCCCTGTAGAGATGCTATTTGAACAGATGCCTTCTTAAGCTCCACTAGATATGTCATTCCTCAAATGTGCCCTTTACAGTACTGTCTCCAGACCTTTGCTGTTCCCTCCACCAGCAATGCCCGCTTTACCATTTCTACATATGCAAATTCTAATTATCTCACAATTGTCATTATCCCCATGAAGTCTTCCACCCACCTCACATGTTGGATTTAATAGTTCCTTTATCTGACATCCATAACATTATGCCTCTATAATAACTTAGACATAATATTTGTGCAGCATTTCACAGTTTCTAAACTTTACACATATTTTATTTAATCCATACAACTTATGACATTATTTTATTACTTGTTGCAAGCTTATTCACTGTGGCAGTCATTGGTACTATTCACCCAAAATTCGCACTTCTCCTCTTGGCCATAATAATATTACACTACCCTGCCCCTATGAAGTTAAGTGTAGCCACGTGACTTGCTTTGGCCAAGATAGCAAAACTGGTACGTGATTTATGGGCTAACGCTTGAAAAACCAGGATTCAACTTGCCACACTCTTTTTCTCTATGACACGACAAGTGGTGGTATTTGAAGTTGGCATCACTCTAATGGCCTGGATTCTCTACTAGGTGCTAAAGGTACAAGATTGGTAAGAGGTGGTCCAGCCTTGCAAAGACTGATGGGCTAGTGCAAAATTACTAACGCTGGTGCCACTGCATTAGCAGGGCTAGGACATAGATTACTGTGATAAAATGAAATAATTGTCATAATGGGAATATTTTTTAAAATAATGTAAGTATATGAGAAGAAGACCCTAAATTTGCCTGGAAAGTTCATGGGAAAAGTTATATTTAAACTGATACTGGAAGGATGACTAAGTATTATCCAGGCTAAAAAGTAGGAGTAGACTGGAACAGCATGTGAAAAGTACAGAGGCAGGAGAAAAGCTTGTAATGTTGAGAAGAAGTAAATGAATGGCCTCCCAAAGAGATTATGGTGAAAGATAACACTATGATGTCTTTGTAAGTACCTATCTTTATTACTGATGGCACAAAGCAAGTACTGAGTAAATGACTGTTCCCATGCCCCTCTTTCCATGTCCAGCTCTATATAGTTTCTAACGTCAAGGATGAGGACTATTTTCATATTCTCTAGATAAATGTTGCACAAGGGGACCTGGCTCTCTTTTCCCCAATGTCTGCCTCTTGCTTTGGAAAAGATGTGGCTTCTTCAGTCAACGCCCTGATTTTAAACTGTCAATAGTTCCCCGCTATCTTCAGGAGGAAGGTCAAACACCTGGGGAGGAATTCTAGGTCATTCCCAGTCTGTCCCCGAGCTACCTTTCCAGGATCAAATTGCACCGCCTTCATACAGAAGCATATGTCCTGAGCATTCAATTCTCTGAGTGTTTGTTGATCACTCCCAGTACCTTGAAGATCTTTTACCCCAAACCATACCCATCTTTCAAGGTCCAGCTTAAGTATCAGGTAAAGTGAAATTCTCCCCTGATTCCACGCCTTTCATCCCTCAGAGTAACTCCCCCTCCTGTCTGTTGTTTCCTCTAGTTGTTTTTAAGAGGATTTTTTTTTTCCTCTTTTTTTTTTTTTTTTCGGTACGCGGGCCTCTCACTGTTGTGGCCTCTCCCGTCGCGGAGCACAGGCTCCGGACGCGCAGGCTCAGCGGCCATGGCTCACGGGCCCAGCCGCTCCGCGGCATGTGGGATCTTCCCGGACCGGGGCACAAACCCGCCTCCCCTGCATCGACAGGCGGACTCTCAACCACTGCGCCACCAGGGAAGCCCTTTTCCTCTTTTTTTGGTAGTTTTACTTGATGTGCTTAGGTGTAATTTTCTTTTTATTTATCCTGCTTGGGGTTTGTAAAGATTCTTAAATCTCTAGCTTAATGTCTTTTGTCAGATTTTTAAAAAAAAAATTCCCAACCATTATCTCTTTAAATACTGCTTCTGTCCAATTCTTAACCTTTTATCCTTATAGGGATCCATTACTCTCTTTTCTGTATTTAGCTGTCTTTTCTCTCTTCTTGTATCATTCCAGTTGTCTTTCAGTTTACAAATTATCCTCCCAGTTTGGTTTAATCATCTGTTAAGGAAGTCCATTGAGTTTTTAATTTTAGTCACTCTACTTTTTAAGCTCTAAAGGTTTATTTTTTGATAGTTTCTGATTCACTGCCCAAATTCTAAATCTTGTCTTTTAACTTCTAGAATATTTTATGCATATTTATTTTGTAGTCTGAAGTTGATCACTCCATTATTTGTATATGGGTCTGTTTCAATAGCTTATTTTGTTTTCTGTTTTTATCAGTTTGCCTCCTTGTGTGTCTGGTTATTTTTTGTGGAGTGCCACACATTGTACATGAAAAACTAGGCAAAGTGGACAATAGACATTGCATGAATATGATCCCTTTGAGAGAAGAAACGTGAGATGAGCCCCATGATTGTTCCAGTTTTCTGCCTAGGGGAACTTTTTAGAATACAGTAGAGGGAGATAAAGCCCAAAAAGAATGCAGAGGTTTTGGTGATCTGGAGAGACAGAGATCCGAGTTAGGAGCTGCTAAGATGGCTGGAGTTTGTGGAACCAGGTACTAGAGAGAAGGCGGGGAGCTACACAGATAAGGAGCTACCAGAAATGTGCATAAGGTCCACTTAAGTCTTTGATCAAATACTAACCTGTGCATGCAAAGAGTAAGACTCTTTATAGCCCAGCAGAAAATAACTGCAGAGGAATTGTAAGCTGAATGGAGATTCTGGGGGCTGTGCAGTGCTGGGGATATAAAGAGTTCCAACCAGCCAGAGAAACCTTGGGGGAACCACCACTTCGCTCAGCTGACATCCCCCAAAGGCCTTTTTGAATTGGAGTGTCTATTGCAGTTATTTTGCCTACTGTAGTTATTTTGTGCTTATCTCATTGTATGCTGGGGGCGTGGGAAAGCTAACATACCTTGTTAGTTCACAGCTCTGCCATTGGAGAAAAGCCATACTCAGGGAAGCACACCCACTGAGCCTCATCTACATCCAGACGTAACTTAGTTGATGAGATCCAAGGCTGTAATGGTATGGGATTTGGGGGATCATGGGAGAGGGCGAATATATTTTGCATATGGAAAAATAATTTATGACTGGAAGATGGGTATGGTAAAGAGGACGGTAAATTCTTCGCCACTCCTTGCATTGAGGGATGGGATCCTACCTCTTCCCCTTGACCACTGAGATCAGCTCTTAGACCTGCATGCACGTGCCAGACCTATTTTATGTCTGTCTTGGGAATGTTGGATTCAAGGGGGGGCCCTCTCTGTTGGCGTTTCTCCTACACACTCTGTCACCCCATGCTGTTACTCCTTTCTTTGATAATCTAGGGATAGGCCAGTAAGACTGGCCTCCAAACAGAAGGAATCAGCTTCTCCTTCTTGCTGGCTCGCACCAGTTTTTATGAGTGATACTCTTGACACCTCTTTCCCTTCGCTTTGAGGATGGGAACCTTAAACATACACTGCGTTCCCAAGCCATGGGGAAAGGAGGAATATGACTTCTCTGTATTGTTCTTATCTTTCCTGAGCAAATATACTCTCCAGTCTTCCAAGATTCCACTTATGTTGGCTGGAGGTTGCTGGTAGAGGTGGGGATAGAGGTGGTGGGATAAGAGCTGTCCTTATGTTGGCTGGAGGTTGCTGGTAGAGGTGGGGATAGAGGTGGTGGGATAAGAGCTGTCTCGTTGAAATGGTACCTTTCGGTAAGCCGTGAGGAGGTGGCCAGTTAGAACGTGAGTCTCCTAAAGTCTTCTGTTTTCAGCTGTGCCATTCTGAGTTTTCCATTCTAGGAAAAGAAAGCAAGGCCCCATACAGCCCCTAACAGCATCGTTTTACATATATAACATTTTCACTATATCTCATTAGTCACCAATTGCTTTTAAAAATCACCTCAATATAGATGAAGACTGGATCAAAATATAGTGTTGCATCCTGCCTTTAAACCCTAACATTTTCCATGACTTCAAATCCTTTCTAAAGCTAACTCTGACATCCATAATTTATTTAACCATTTCTCCATTGGATATGAGATGGCTTTAAAAATGCCAGCGTTATAAATAGGGCTGTGATGGACATCTCTGAGACTAAGACATCTTTATGTGGTATGGATTATTTCCTAAGACCAGAATTATAACGTTGAGGTCATAGGGCAGAACATATTTAATATTCTTGCTACATCTTGAAAGTGTCCCTTCCAAAAACGTTGTACCAGTTTACACTGCTGCCAGCAGCAGGGAAGCTGCGCTGTGATGGGCTTTGAAGGAGAAATCAAAGGCGTGCAGGGTTTTCCCTGTCCTCAGAGAATGACATCATCCCTTGGTGTCTTTGCCAAAAACAAGTCTCTGTTGGATGGACTGTGAATCGTGACTGCTTTCTAAGCCAACGAAAAGCTCTCTGGAAGTGGGATTTTACATTTTTTTCAAGTGAGTGGGAGGCCAGTTGGCTCTGGATCTGAGCTTAGATGGAGGAAAGTTTGAGCTGAGCTACAAAGGTTTTTTTTTGTTTCTTTGTTTAAAAAAAAAAAGAGAGAGAGAGAGAGAGAGGAGAGAGACACACATGAGGATTTTCTCCTTACATCTAAAATCTTCAATCAAGCAGGAACGCATTTAGCACTAAGGGTGGTTTCTGAACCGGGTTCACATCCTGACTCATTAGCTGGATGATCTTGAATGTTATTTAACATCTGTGATTGAGTTTCCTTCCTTGTACAATGAGGTAAATGACGCTTACCTCTAAGTGTTGCCGAAGCTTTAGAAATGATATCTCCCACCCAATTCTCTCCTCTGGATTCCAGACCCCATCTGCCTACCCAATACCCCTCCTTGGGTATCCAACAGGCATTTGCAACTTAGCACTTTCAAGGCTGGCCTCCTTGACCTCATCATTTAATATCACAGCCCCCATGGTACTCTCAGTCCCTCTCTCTTGCTTACTTTTCTCCATACCTCTTACACCATATGGTGGGCTTGTTCACTTATTTGTTTGTCTATTAATTTTCCGGCTCCCTTCAGTAGAATGTAAACTCCCCCTCTTCCACTGCCCCCGATGAGGATGATTTTCCCCCCACTCTTCCAGATCTCTGTACAAGTCGCATCATCCTTGCAATTTCTCAAACACTTCAGGACCACCCCTGACTCCTCTCTCTCTCAAAAAAACACACACTCCATCTGCAAACCCTGAGGTGTCTCTCCTCAAAACATATGCAGAATCCAGTTACTTCTCCCAACTTTCACCACCATCCGCTAATCCAAGCCAGCATCGTCTCTCTCTGGATTGTCACCACCACTTCTAACAGGTCCCTGGCTTTTCCTGTTGCCTCTACAAGCAACCGGAGTGGGGCTCTGGAAGCAGTCTAACACATGGCACACACTGTTCCGTGTCCTTGCCCACCCACTTCTGTCTCAGTGGGGATGAAAGCAGAGTGGAAGGAGCCCTGGGAGCTGTTGTGTCTTCTGGCCCTATTGATCCCCTGACTGAATCTCGCTCGCCCTCTCCAGACACGTGGCCTCCAGGTCACCCTTCCCAGGAGCTCAGCTCATTCCCACCACAGGGCCTTCACATTTTTTGCTAAATCGACTTGAAACCGTCTTCCCCAAGAAGTCCATTCTGAGTCTGACAACTCAGTGAGTTCTTTGCCTAAATGCCCCCCTCCTTGACCTCATCATTTAATATCACAGCCCCCGTGGTACTCTCAATCCCTCTCTCTTGCTTAATTTTCTCCGTACCTTTTACACCATATGGTGGGCTTGTTCACTTATTTGTTTGTCTATTTATTTTCCGGCTCCCTTCAGTAGAATGTAAACTCCGTAAGGATGGAGATTTCTGTTAACTTTGTTTATTGCTGGATCCTCAGCCTGGAACATAGCAAGTGCTCAACCAATATTTGCTGCAATAAAATGAAAGGTACATAGTAGATGCTTAATAAATGTTATTTATTATTATTTTCATCTTTACAGTATTAGATGAGCCTCACTTAGCCAAATATGTCATGAAAAGGATATGCTGGTAAGCTTAAGGTTCTGGTTTGTTGTGAATTAAGTCATTGTTGATGAAACAACACATTTTAAATTGTATTTTTAAAAATAATTCTTCCCTAAAAATAAGGATTGATTAAATGGCTGTTAATTGCTTACTTAACACCCAAAGCTTTAATCAGCCATAAAAAAGAATGAAATAATGCCATTTGCAGCAACGTGGATGGACCTAGAGATTATCATACTAAATGAAGTAAGTTAGACAGAGAAACAAATATCATGTGATATCACTTATATGTGGAATCTAAAAAACTGATACAAATGAACTTATCTACAAAACAAATACAGACTCACAGACACAGAGAACAAACTTATGGTTACCAAAGGGGAAAGTGGAGGGGAGGGATAAATTAGGAAATTGGGATTAACATATACACACTACTATATATAAAATAGATAAAAAACAAGGACCTACTGTAGAGCACAGGGGACTCTAGTCAGTATTCTGTAATAACCTATATGGGGAAAAAAATCTGAAAAAGAATAGATATATGGATATGTACAACTGCATCACTTTGCTGTACATCTGAAACCAACACAACATTGTGAATCAACTATACTCCAATATAAAATAAAATAATTTTTAAAAAAACACCCAAAGCTCTGGGAGGGCCTTCATCAGTTCTGATGAAGAAACACTGGCGACCCTTTAGGCCCTTGTCTGCAAGCATCACCTCTGTCTCTCTCCCCTCATGAGTTTCAGCAAAATCTTATGGAGAGACAGAATAATGGGGAAGATAGGTCAAGGGAGCGACTAATGCTCACTCACCTCCTGAGAAGTCCGATACTTCCCTTTAGATACAGCAGAAGCTGGCTGTGTTCATATTTGTGCTGTGATGGCTGACCTCCTCTCTACCTGCCCTCATGTTGCAGCCTGTGTACTGAGGTAGTGCCTAGGCCCGGGTCTAAATCCTGGCTCTTCTGCCCATTAGCTGTGTGATCCTGGATATGTAACTTAACCTCTCTGCCCAGTCTGTTTATCTATAAAATAAGGATCTCATGGAATTGCTCCACGGACTAGAGATGAAGTTTGAATGCTCCTAGCCCCATGCCTAGTGCATAGCTGGCCCTCAGGACATTGTTAGCCATCTTCCACAGGCGTCTGGACAACCTGAATCCCTCACTCACCCTCTGTGCTGCCAGGACTCTGATCAATGGAACTACCCAGGAAATAAGAACCGACTCCATCTACCGCTGCAAATTTCTTATCCCTCAAAGCAGGACCACCTGGAAAAGGACTGTGCCCTGAATCTAAACTCTGAGCCTGGGATGTTCATGGTGCCGAGAGGGACATGGATGGTTCTGAAGGACATACTATGAAACGCTTCACCCACGTGGTGGCAAGGACCCAGGTCACAGCCCTGCCACAAAGACCCAGCCACAGTTGGGACAGAGAGAGAAGGGTTTTCCTGCCCAGACTCATCTTAAACCTTGATCAGGCAGGCTCCCCACATGGGACTAGAAGAGCAGATTTCACTGCGTGGGTTGAGGGAAATAAAAGAGGTAGCAGCTGCCCTTATTCATGCTTCTAAGACATAGTTATCTGGTTCACTGTTAAAATGTGTCTCAGTGAATGGCCTACTCAGGCTGATTGGATTAACCAGTCAGGAAGATCCAAGCAAGGTGACACTGTTCTAGAAGAATTTTTGTACTACTTTTCACATTTAGATTTTAAAATAACCTTAAGTGTTGAGTTTTGTGTGAAGTGGGAGTGAGTTTTACGTTTTTCCGTACAGATATGCACTTGATCCAGCACCATTTATTGAAGAAGCCATTCTTTCTCTATTACTCTCTTAGTCTCTCTTTTGTTGTAGATCAAGTGTCCATATGCTGTGGTCCTGTTCCCGGACTCTATTCAATTCCAACAGCATACTGTTTTAATGGCTAAATACTTCACATATATTATTCTTCTCTATCATCAAAATAATCACCATCGCCATCATCACCATCATCATTAACATCATCAGCACCATTACCATCAACATCATCCTCATTTTCATCATCTTGATCACTAACAGTTACTGGAGTGCTTACTATGTGCCATAGCTTCACATCTCGTTTAGTCCTCACACCAACTCTATGTGATCAGCATTATTATAAACCTTATTTTACAGATTAAGAAATGGAAGCTCTAAGTGGGTGGGTAGCATTCCCAACATCACACATCTAGTAAGTGGCTGAGCAAGGATCGGTCCCATCTTCATGGGAACCCATGTGTGCCAGGGCTTTTTCTATTTCCCCAGAGTGCTTCCCTCAGCTACAATCTTCCCATCAATTATATGCCCCCTCTCTAGCCTAGAGGTGGCTGTTACAGGTCGTGGGACAGATGGAACCGACCCGAGTTTGCTCTATTTATGAACAACTGAATGAGTAAATTTCATCTCGGATGGGATTTTTAACCCTTGTAGAACTTTTAAAGACTGAAATTGGCCTGGGGAAGGAATTTGCAATCCAAGCGGGGCTAACCAATGATAGAGATGCCTGAAGACCTACTTAGGAGAAGCTCCCCTTCATTCTGCCACACCCCCAGCTCCTCTCCCATCCAGCATGGGGGTTTCTGACAGGTTAGAGCCAGCACTGAATGCAGGGCATGGTTTCCATGGTGCCAGGGAGTTGCCCTGACCCTGTCCCATTAGCACAACTCACAGTTGACCTATCCATTTGCCTGGAGATGCCATGTGCTCTATTTAAGGGGTGACCTAGGAACAGAACAATTCCAGTCAGGAAAAAAAACTGGCTCTGCAAGACTTGAGCCCTGAGAGCTGGGAGGCAGTAGGGCCCAGGGGATAGTACAGCCAAGGGGAGTAGAGTGATTGGAAGGACACTGGTGGGCCAGGAGGACTTCGCCTTCTCTGACCCCAGGATTCTGCTTATGGCTAACACAGACCTGCTGATATTTCTGCTGAGTTCCCATTCCTGTCTGAAGTCAGCAGCCGAGGGGGTGCTAACTGCATTCAGGTAACACTTCCGAAGGTAACTTCATGCCCTGCGTCAGTACTGATGAGGCACTATTAATTTGGGGACACTTTAACACCACTTCCTTGTGCCAGCTTAGCAACCTGGCTAATTAACAGAAAAGAAAAAAAGAGTAAGGGGATGATTTAAAGAGACATGGTAAAGAAAAAATAGTCCCTGCAAATGTTTTGATACAAGGCGAGAGTATGGGATTCTTTTTATGTCAGTGGAGGTAAAGCTATGAACTTGTCGATACACTTACATACCATTTTGTATATTATTATAAATCAGCGTGGTGTAGTATAAAAGAAACATGTACAGTGGCAAGTGCATGGTTTTGAAATAAGTTAGATCTGAGTTTCAAACCAGACTCTGTTCTTACTAAACCAACGTGAAGTCATTCAATCTCAAAGAAGCCCATGTTCCTCATGTATAAAATAGGGCTAATATGCCCAACACTGCAGGGTTATTCTGATTGGAGAATGCTGTATAGGATGCACTTAGAGTGGTGTTGGCCCAACAGTAAGTACCTTATAAATGGTTTATAAATGATAGTCAAGTATGAGAACTTTCCAGACTACAAAAGCATCCTGGAAGCATATGAATCCAGAGTTCTTTGGGCATACAAGTCTCCTCATTACCTTCCTGTATAAAGAACTGGCTGAACTGGAGCCTGCTGGGTTTAGGTAAAGGGTTGCTCTCCAGTGCAGGCTCACCTGGGCATCCAAACCCAGTTCCAGTTCAGCAAAGCTGATCCCAAGGAAACCAGGCTTTTAAGTCCATAATATACAGCCTGTGGAGGTTTCTGAGCAGGGCAGTGACATGAAAGGTAGAAGCTTTGAGGTCAAGGTGGGAGAGTCATTCAAACTGCTTACCATAGGCCAGGCTCTGTACAAGCTTTGGGGGAACTACTCATGGTTAATATATAGCCCTGTTCCCAGGAGAGAAGGGAAGAACATGCAGTAATTCAGGGGTTATTATAGCAAAGGAGGCTTCCAGAGGTAAAAACCTAAATCAGCAGGTCTTGATGAAGAAGGACTAAGGAATCTTATGGGAATGTATGGTGTTAAGATGTGTGGTGATATAATAAGTAGCACCCCTGTTTTTATAGCCTCTGTTCAGGTTTAATGAGAAAGAAACAAGGAGTCTGACATAAATGGACATTCATCCGCATGGAAGGGGACATCAGGAGTGGGCAATCCATGTTCCCTCCAATAAGGAGTTTGATAGTAATTTGAAAATAAAACATTGTGACCTAATTGATCTTCAACAAGATGCACTGTCCTTATGGTGTGCAATTAGCTTCAAGGATCACAATGTTGTCTCATGAAATAAGTAAAAATACTGTATTTTTCAAAGGTCAAAATGGAATTTTATTTCATAAAATTATCAGTTTGATTAATTGTAAGAGGCGCTATTCAATTTATTTTTGTTTTATTTATCTTCGGCTGGTTGTCTACCCAATAAGCATTCACCCCTTCTTCCTGTCTAATAGAACCCTGATTTTCTCTGGTGTAAAACAGTGCACAGTTAAAACATAATGGATCTCTAGCCATTGCAGCAAGCAGTGGCCATGTGTCCCAATCTTGGCCAATGAGATACAAGTGGGAACCATGGTGCAAGGTCTGGTGTGTGGTGAGCACGTTCTTCACACTTTTGACCTTTTCTCATTTTTCTTTCTCCTTCCATCTGGAATAAAGATGTGATACTCGAAGATGCAGCAGTCATTTCATCACCGTGAAGATGAAAAGTGCATGCTAAGGATGGTGGGATAGGAAGACAGAAAAATGAAGCGTTTTATCAGACCAGCCCCAATTTGTCTAACTCCAGACTCCATGGACCTCCTGTTTCTTAAGCCATTGTGTGTTGGGTTTTCTGTTACTTGTAGCCAAATGCATTTCCAATTGGCATAATTTTGAAATTTTAGATGACATTAAAGGCACGTGCTTTTACAGTTTAACTTACACAGCACAGGTTAAGAAAAGGTGATAAGCCACTGATGGACACAGAGTCAATGAGGCAGAGATAAAAAGATGAGTGGACAGTACTTGGTGACCAAGTATACAGAGGCAGTGACCATTTTCAAAACACAAGTTGGTACACAAATTCTGACAAACGATCTGACTGGGAAAGAGAGTATTTGAAACCTCATGGAATCTGAGAGAATGCAAACCTGTGAGCATATTCAAGCCTTTGAGGAAAGCAGAGGAGGAAGAATGCAATGATTCAAATCCGAGCTCTGCCACTTCCTGTAGTGTACCTGAGTGTGTTGCTTAACCAACCTGGACTCGGTTTCCTTCTCTGTAAAATGGGGCCATGAAGTAAGTAGAAGGTGTGTAGGAACTCCTACAAAACCTAAAGGTTTCTTAAAGACAGCTAACCTGGCAGGGGAAAAATCCACATCCTGGTCCATGCGAAGTAACCTCAAGACCTGGCAGACCACGTCTGCGCAACCAGCTGTGGCTGCCTACCCAAGAATCTGGCTGAACAAAGATGGCCTTTGCTATGGCTACTAACTTACTTTACTCTCAGAACATCTGAATGAAGTAGATGCAGTCATCCTCATTTTATAAAGAAGGAAACAGGGCTTCAGAGTACCTAGTAACTGGCCTGAGTTCATAGTGCTGGACCAAGGCTGGGGAGAATGCTATCTAATCCTCGTTTAGCTCTGTTCCCTAGGCATTCATGCCATCTGCCAGATTTGGTAGAGATTGCTAGTCTTTATTTTATAGCAGGACTCTGATTTTAGCTGGCAGATTTTCATGCAGAACTAACACTCCATTTCCAGCCTGCCTTGGATCTCAGAGTCACCGTTATCTAAGCCTTGGCCAATGAGAAGTAGACGTATGTAGGAACTACAAGAAAGCTTCTTAAAGACAGCTAATTTTGAAAACGTACTTTTTCCCTTTGTCCAGCTAGACCATGGATGTGATGGTTGGAGCTCCAGCAACCTTCTCAGGCCCTGAGGTAATATCAACTAGCGATACCATGTGCTCAAATGGAGGAGCAGAAAGAAGACTGTTGCTTAATGACACCATGAAATCTCCATACTAGCCCTGGATTCCCTACCTCTGGACTCTTATTCAACAGGCAGAAATAAACATTGCCCTTACTTTATCCACTTTTTTCCTTTTATTTTCTGTTATATGCAGCTAGATGAATACTAACATAGCAAAAATCTTAACTACTGTAACTCATCTATCATGTAGTACTGTTGAATTATAAGCCTAGTTTGAGGCAGTGTCCCCACACTGACAGCTTTGGTCAAGTCCAAGGAATAGCTGGAGAGTGGGCTAGGGTGCAAGGCCTATGTTGAGATCCAGTGGTGTCTTTACAACCTCACGGTGATTTTTTCTGTTCTTCTACTGGGACAGGAAATTGTAGCATACGGGAAAGAGCTTGGGCTTGGAGTCAAGTCTAAATCCTAAATCCAACTGCCAACCAACCTCTTATTAGCTGTGTGGCTTTGTGCAGGTGTCCTAGCCTCTCTGAGCCTCAGTTCATTCATCTGTGCAACAGAGCTTGTACATTATTTCTACCTCATTAGTGCTGTATGAGGAATAAACAGATGCTGAGTGTGAAAGGACCTAGTCTAGTTTTACAACATAAGAGGGGCTCAGTTATCTGTTGAATTCAACATTGCTGAATTTGAGAGAATTTTACATATATAAAATTGTACATACATAATATTTATTATATATATTTATATAAAATTAAATATCTGTATGCATTATATATGTGAGATTAATATATTTTATACATATATATATAGAGAGAGAGAGAAAGAGAGAGAGAGAACTCTTGGTGAATATGTTTGCTATTTGCTTCCATGTATTGTTTTATTTTTTTTGATAAAGACAATTTATTAACTGTATAACTAAGTAAAGTAGTGATTTAGTTTAGATTTAGATTGAATTTTAATTTAGATTTTGTTTGCCTTTCACTTTAAGTGGGTTCAAAAAGCAGGGACAACCCCAGCAGGCTGCATACCCCACGTGCTATCTGCCACGTCTGGCATCTTCTTAGACATCTTGAAATCGCATCGCTTGCCTGCTTCTTTCTCTCCCTTCTCTCTCAACTTCCTTCCTTCAACAACCATCTCAAATGTTCATATCATGAACCAGGCACTGAAGGATGTAGAAGAAAAAATGGCTCTTGAATGAATCTTGAGACCTTTGTTCTTTGATGAGGGACACCGAGTTCCTGCCTCTGACTGCTGTCCCCAGGTCCTAATGCCGGGCCTGGAGAGCTGCTATGGATGCAGACAGTTCTTTTTAGAGCTTCCACAACTTCCTGTCCACTGGAATGTAAGTCTTCAAGGAAAGAGATTTTTTATTGGTCACCAGTGTAGCCCCAAGGGCCAAGAACAGTGCTTACTCATAGTAAATATTCCTCATATTTTTGGGGAAAAAAATTGTGACCACCAGTCTGAATCCATCTGTTTCTAGTTGGGTGAATTATTTCTCAAACTCCCTCAAAGCCATATGAAAGTAAGAAACTAACACTGACTTATCACATTCCCTTCTCCCCCAACTTAGAGAATAACCCTTACTGAAGAGAGTTAATCATGTTCTTCCACTCATTACACATCGTTCATGCAAAGCCTCTGCATGGCTTGTTTTATTTACATACATAAGAATTTATAGGTATGTATTTGTGTTATTTTCTCCATCACTCCACATCCCCACACCCATTCCACTCTTCCATGACATTCAAGTTAGTCTATTTAGTTTATGACCTTCGAACCATCTTCCATACAATTACTTCAGTATACGTGTGTCCTTTAAAAAATTGTGTTTCATTGAGTGTGTGTTGTTTTAAGTTTACAAAGATTTTACTGTGCTTTACCTTTCGTGCTATTTCTTATTTTTTCCACTGGATACTATTTTTCAAGATCCAATCATGTTTCTGCCTGTACATCTGGTTCATGTCATCTGACCCCTGAAAACAATGGCATTTAAAACACAGTCATCATTTTATTCATCCATTTCCCTGAACATTGGATACAGAGTTTCCTCCAACTCTTTGCTATGAGAAACATTTTTCTGTTGAACCAGGCTTGAGTTTTGCTGAGATACGTGTTTCAGGAATGACTTCCTATGTGATGGGTCAGGCACCCAAGGGATACCAACTGTTGCGTGATTTGAACATCACCTTTCCCACACTTACGTAAAGTCACCAAGAACTGCAGACAGGTTTCCAGAGGGGAAAAGTGCTCCTGTTTCTCCACATCTTACCAGAACTTAATGACAAGTTTTAGAGTCTCCTTGTTTAATTGGTCTTTTCTGATTGCTGGTGAAATTTACTTATTAGCATTTAGAGTTCGCCTCTGTCAGTCCTTTTTCTCTGATCTGCGTTGAGTTCCTCATGCGTATTAGATACTAACTTCTTGTGGTTTTAGACTTTTGCAAATAATTTTTGATATGAGGGGTCTTGTTCAAAACATCCTTCCCCATCCTGAGATCCTAAACATATTAACTTAAAGTTTTTCTATCAGCTTCAGAGAATTCTTTCATATTTACATCTGTAATCCATTTGGAGTTTATTTTTGCTTATGATGGAAAGTAGAGATTCTTATTTTTCTCCTTCCTGACAGTATTAGGGCTGTGGAAGTTGTAGGAAGCTGATAATAATGCAAAGTGTGTCAGGTGGGCTGCAATTTATCACTGCCATGTGGATAGACTGATTTCGTAAATTCATTTCAGCATTCCTTACTGCCTGTGTGCTAATGATTCTCTATTCTCCTTTGAACTAGTTGTAACATCATATTGGTCCACTCAATGAGTTAAAAATCTTTGACATCTACTTATGTCTATTTATGGGAGAGTTATAATTTTATCTTTTTCTCGAAAAAATTGTCTTTCAACAAAAGCTAAAACTTTCTTTTAAACATCACTTTTCTTTTAAACATTGCTTTCAGATTTTGACATATGATGCTTTCATTGTCATCTAAACTCAATAATTTTATTTATTTCATTTTTTTTAACCCAACAATCATTTAGTAGTCTCTTTTATAGACTAAGAAAGCATAGTGTTAGCTATACTTTTCTAACTTTATTGCATGTGATCAAATAGGCTTCATTTATATATTTATACCATTTCATTTTACAGAATTTTTAGGTATATTATAATGGCATATGACATGTAATACAATAGAAAAATGTAAATGGAAACTTAGATCATGGGAAAATATATTATAAAGCAGATCTCGGTGTGTATTTACCTTGAAGCAGCTGCATTCATCACTGTGGTCCAGGCATATCTGGGCATGTCTAGGAAAATGGTAAGTGGCTGAAAAGAAGTCTCCTCATGGGGCAGGGAAGAAAACAGGATGGAGGAGTATGTTGGCTGTGCTCCTAAGCCACTGAGAGGTTTGATGACTTGCTTGGAAGCCTTGCAAGACTTGGCATATAGTCACAGTCACAGCTATGATTTATTACAGCAAAGGGATACAGAAGCAAAATCAGCGAAGGGAAAAGGCACATGGGGCAGAGTCTGGAGGAAACCAGACACAGCTTCCAGAGCCCCCTCCCAGCGGAGCCACACAGGATACACTTGATTCCTCCAGCAACGACTTGTGGTGGTTGTGAAATGTTGTCCACCAGGGGAGCTGACTGGAGACTCAGGAGTCAAGGTTTCATTGTCTACCTCTGCCTGGCATGTACCAAGATCCCAGACTCCGCAGAGGAAAGCAGTGTTCAGCACACACCACATTGTTTGCATGAACTGTTTAAGCACTGGGAGCCTCCCTTATCACTTAGGGGACGGTGGGAACACTCCTGAAATCCAAGGTCCCAGGTGCCAACCAACAGCCAATCTTGTAAGCAGGCCTTTCTAAGGACAGCAGTCTCAGGCCTGCTGTGTTACTCTTTTCACACAAGGAGCCTCTTGGGAGAGAAATTGACCTGATGGGAGGAGGGATTGGCTTGAGGGCCTGTCCCAGAACCAGACTAACTTTCTGAGGAGGGAGGGTGGGTTCAGAGTGCAGCGTGGTGACTATTGCCAACTCGGTCTTTAGCAGAGCCTGGGGAAACTGGCTGAGTCCTAAGGAGAGATAGGGCTTTGCCTAGTGCAGCCTACTTAAATAAAAATCCTAGGAATTCAAGAGAAGAAATTTGAGCTGAACGTTGCCAGGTGAGGGAGGGCAGCTCTGTTGGTTACCAGAGACAAGATTATGAAAACAATCTTGTGAGTGAAAAATGTTGCTGCCATATCTGTAAACAAAGGATGTTGCAGCCACCAAGCCACTGCAGCCACCCGCCCTCCACCCCCGAAGGTGAGCCCTGAGAGAACTCGGGATGAGAAAAAGAACAGGATACTGGCCCTAGCTAGCTAAGGTGCACGTCAAAGGAATGATTTCAATGAGCCCAGACTCTTACATCTTCCCATTAACTTGAGATTTCTGTTTCTTTAACAGTACTACCAGGCCTTTGTTGCAAAACCCCTATGTATCCTGGTTCCACGCCTACCTCTTTGGAGCAGTCCCTCAGAGCGATTGGAGAGGCTGTCTTCCAGGCTTGAAGTCCTCAGAAAGACTGCCAAATAAAACACACTTCTCAACTTTTAGTCTGTGCGTTTCTTTTTTCAGTTGACAATCTCTAAACAAAATAAGACCAGGGTTGTTTACAAGAAATGAGGCCAGAGTTATGTTACCAGAAAGAGTATGACCATCACAGGGAATCCAAATGAGGGTTTGGGGGAAAGACTTTTCATGGTGGGTTTTCTTTTTCATCTCTGAGTGGAAGAGCCCCCTACCCCCTGCCTTGGTCTAAGGGGTGGCACTTACGCTGAGGGATCATTCACCAAGTCTCGCAGAATCAACCTACAGTGACACAGAGTCTACCCTTTCCTCCAAGGCTCCCTGGATGGTGGAAGTGACACAATTTTTAAGACAGAAGAGATTTGGAATTTGATCATTTCAATAGAGAGGTCTGGTATTTCCAAGGAAATGGGCAGTTGGGGCCATGCTGGGTAAAATGGTTCTGGCCACCAGTTACAATGTGTGGAAGGGCTTTTCCCCATACCACCAAGCAGTTCTCCGGCACCAGCTGGGTGTCCTACACATCAACCCAATTCTGACACTGTCTACCTGGAGAGAGCATCATATTCCACAAGTTAAGGGCTCAGTTCTGCAAGAATGCTCACTCTCCACACCCCCACCCCACTTCAGATGCCATCGCTAGACCAGGTTGTCACCTGGGCTTCTGACCAACTGGCTGTAAACTGGAGTTTCCAATGGCCCCTCCTTAGGTTCGATTAATTTGCTAGAGCGGCTTACAGAGCTCGAGAAACATTTGACTTACCAGATAACCGGTTTATTATGAAAGGATATAACTCGGGAACAGCCAGATGGAGGAGATGCACCGGGCAAGGTATGGGGGAAGGGCACCGAGTTTCCCCGCTCTCTGAGCCCACCACTCTCCTCAAGTCTCAATGGCTTCATCAACCCAGAAGCTCTCTGAACCCTGTCCTTTGGGTTTTTATGAAGGCTTCATTACATAGGCACGATTGATGAAATCATTGGCCATTGATGATGGATTCAACCTCCAGCCCCTCTCCCCATCCTGGAGGTGGGTGGGGAGATGGGACTGAAGGTGCCAACCTCAAATCACGTGGATGGATCTCCTGGCAACCAACCCCCATCCTTTCCTAACCTAGGGGCTTTCCAAAAGCCGTCTCTTTAACATAACAAAAGACACTTTCATTGCTTTGTGCACTGAGGAAATTCCAAGGGTTTTAGGAGCTCTGTGCCAGTAAAGGGGACAAAGAATACATAGAATTCTTATCAATAATATCACATTGGGGCAGACAGTTAATAAGACAGAACATGAGAAGGGAGAGGAATGGAAAAGGGGATTATGGGAAGAGCATATACACAGAGCACATCTCTCCAGTCATAGAACTTGACGCCTTGCCCCTAGAATGACAGGGAAGGGTTGGGATGAGGCCCAGTTCTTCACTAACTGGTGCAGTGCTGGGTCCATCACCTGAATGCCTGCATGAGAATTCCTTCAACGTTCTTTGAGACCCAGCTTGTGTTCTAAGTCTGAGGAGGGACAGGCCCAGGGGCAGAGGTGGCTGCATCATTGGTACCCTCCTTGGGCACTACTTGCTGGGTGTCTACCTACAGATGAAGACACACTAGAGAGGAAAAAGGTATTGTCAATCCACCCACACAACACAGGGTGGGAAGAAGGGCTTCAACTAATGCAGAAGTACAGGCGTACCTTGGAGAGACTGAGGGTTCAGTTCCAAACCATCACAATAAAGCCAGTATTGCAATGAAGTGAGTCATATGAATTTTTTGGCCTCCCAGTGCATGTAAAATTTATGTTTACACTATACTGTAGTCTATTAAGTGTGCAATAGCATTACGTCTGAAAAATGTACATACCTTAATTAAAAAATACTTTATTGCTAAAAAGCGCTAAGCATCATCTGAGCCTTCAGCAAGTTATAATTTTGCTGGTGGAGGGTCTTGCTTCGATGTTGATGGCTGCTGAAAACTGGGGGGACTGTGGCAATTTCTTAAAATAAGATGACAAGGGCTTCCCTGGTGGCACAGTGGTTGAGAGTCCGCCTGCCGATGCAGGGGACACGGGTTCGTGCCCCGGTCCAGGAAGATCCCACATGCCGCAGAGCGGCTGGGCCCGTGAGCCATGGCCGCTGAGCCTGCGCGTCCAGAGCCTGTGCTCCGTAACAGGTGAGGCCACAACAGTGAGAGGCCCGCGTACCGCAAAAAAAAAAAAAAAAAGATGACAAGAAGTTTGTCCCATCTATTGACTCTACCTTTTACAAACCTTTTCTCTGTATCATGCAATGCTGTTTCATAACATTTTACCCACAGTAGAACTTCTTTCACATTTGGAGTCAATTCTCTCAAATCCTGCTGCTTCTTTATCCACTTAAGTTTATGTAATATTCTAAATCCTTTGTTGTCATTTCAAAACTCTTCACAGCACCTTCACCAGGAGTAGATTCCATCTAAAGAAACCACTTTATTTATCCATAAGAAGTAACTCTTCATCTGTTAAAGTTTTATCGTGAGATTGCAGCAATTCAGTCACATCTTCAGGTTCCACTCCTAATTCAAGTTCTGTTCCTATTTCCACTGCATCTGCAGTTAACTCCTCTGCTGAAGGCTTAAGCCCCTCCAAGTCATCCATGAGGGTTGGAAGCAACTTCTTTTAAACTCCTGCTAATGTTGATATTTGACCTCTTCTGGTGAATTACGAATGTTCTTAACAGCATCTAGAATGGTGATTCCTGTCCAGAAGGTTTTCAATATACTTTACCCAGATCCATCAGAGAAATCACTGTCTATGACAGCTATAGCCTTACAAAATGTATTTCTTAAATAATAAGACTTGAAATTCAAAATTACTCCTTAATTCGTGGGCTGCAGAATAGATGTTGTGTTAGCAGGCGTGAAAACAACATGAATCTCCTTGTACATCTCCATCAGAGCTCTTGGGTGACCAGGTGCATTTCAATAAGCAGTAATATTTTGAGAGGCATATTTTTTGTCTGAGCAGTAGGTCTCAACAGTGGGCTTAAAATATTCAGTAAACCATGTTGTAAACAGATGTGCTGTCATTTGGCTTTGTTGTTCTATTTATACAACGCAGGCAGGGTAGATTTAGCATAATTCTTAAGGGCCAGAGGATTTTCAGAATGGTAAATGAGCATTGGCTTCAACTTAAAGCCACCAGCTGCATTAACCCCTAACAAGAGAGTCAGCCTGTCCTTTGAATCTTTGAAGCCAGGCATTGACTTCTCCTCTCCAGCTATAAAATTCGTAAATGACGTCTTCTCCCAATATAAGGCTGTTTCATCTGCACTGAACAACCTGTTGCTTAGAGTAGCCACTTTTCATCAATTACCTTCACTAGATCTTCTGGATAACTTGCTGCAGCTTCTACATTAGCACTTGCTGCTTCACCTTGTACTTTTACGTTATGAAGATGGCTTCTTTCCTTCTGCCTTATGAACCAGCCTCTGCTCACTTCAAACTTTTCTTAGGCAGCTTCCTCACCTCTCTCAGCCTTCATAGAACTGAAGAGAGTCAGGGCCTTGCTCTGGATTAGGCTTTGGCTTAAGGGAATGTTGTGGCTGCTTTGATCTAAGCAGACCGCTAGAATCTTCCTATCAGCAATAAGGCGATTTTGCTTTCTTATCATTCCGGTGTTCACTGGAGGAGTGCTTTGAATTACCTTCAAGAACTTTTCTTTTGTGTTCACAACTTGGCTGTCTGGCTCAAGACGCCTGGCTTTCAACCTACCTCAGCTTTCGACATGCCTTCTTCACTAAGCTTAATTATTTTTAGTTTTTGATTTAAAGTAAGAGATGTGAGACTCTTCCTTTCAAACTTGAACACTTAGAGGCCATTGTAAGTTATCAACTGGCCTAATTTCATATCTCTGTGTCTCAGGGAACAGGGAGGCCTGAAGAGAGAGAGGGAGCAGTCAGAACACACAACATTTATCTTATCGGTTAAGTTTGCTTACATAGGCACAGTTCATGGCACCGCAAAACAATTACAGTAGTAACATCAAAGATCACTGATCACAGATCACCAGAACAAATATAACAATAATGAAAAATAATCTTGAAATATTTCAAGAATCACCAAAATGTGACAGAGGGACACGAAGTGAGCAAATGCTGTTGAAAAAATGCTGCTGATAGACTTTCTCGATGCAGGGTTGCCACCAACCTCAATTTGTTAAAGAAAAAAAATAAAATAAAATAAAAAAGGCAATATCTGCAAAGCACAATAAAATGAAGTGCAATAAAACGTGGTGTGCCTGGAATTTATTCTCTAAAGGCTTGGGGTCCAGTAGGAACTGCTCTGGGTCCCCTTCTAGTAAAGGGTCATAGGCAGCCCTTGGAGGTGCTCGTGTAGTCAGGGCCCTGAGGCATGGGTGGAGATCACAGGGAAGCAGCAGAGACCGGCCCTCAGAGGAGAGGAGGTCCCCAGAAGGTGGAATCTCACTGGGAAAAGGAGCCCTGGAACCGTGAGTGATTCCCCAGAAATGCCTGGAACACAAGCTGTAGCTCCTTCCTTGGTAGGTGGGGCGAGAGCCAGTGATCTCACCCTGAGAACCCACCTACTGAGCCCCTGGAAAGTCTGGGTTGTATGAGCTAGAATGCAAAGATAATACCAGGAAAAAAATTAACTTGTGGAGAGGCAAATGCAGTATCAGTGCTTCTCTCAAAGAAATACGGCCAAAGGGAATTTTTAAAAAATTCTCTTCTATTTTTATGTGCACAACTTAAGGAACATTAAATGGGATTCAGTTCATAACTATGAACAGGCCTCTCAGATTGCCTCCAAGGATCTTTATTTGCTTTTGCATTGATTTGTAAATATTTTTATTTATAGAACCCTCCAAAAAAAGGAGAGGTGGGCAGTGGTATACGTTATAAAAATGATCCTGAGGTAGAATTAAACACGCCTCTCCCCCCTGCATTGCCCACATCTTTTATTCATACAACAACAGGAGAAGAAACACCTCCTCTTTCCTTGGGGGCAGGAAATGTTGCCTGAAAGAACTTGAGTTCCAAGGAGGAGAAAGGGTGGGTGGTAGACTGCATTTTCCTAAGGTCCCCTAACAATATCTCTTTCTTCATATGCTCTTGTAGAACCCAGCCACTCCTCCAGCAAGACGGAGAGACTGAATCTTCTCCTTGAACCTGGACAGGACTTTGGGGTGACCCTGATCAATAGGGTGTGGCAGAAGAGAGCTGAGTCACTTCCAAAACTAAATCACAGAAATGTCAGGCATTTCGTCATCGTCCTCCTAGAGGCTCAGTCTTGGAACCTTGCTGCTGTGCTCTGAGGAAGCCTAGACCTCATAGACACATGCAGGTGTTCTGGCTGTCAGCCCAGCTGAGGTCCTGGTCAAAAGCCAGCCTCAACTGCCAAAAGTGTGAGTGAAGACACCTCCAGGTTCATCGAGGCTCCGGATGTCAAGTTATCCATGGCCTTTGGGTCTTCCAAGTTGAGGCTCCAGACATGAGAGAGAAAAGACAAACTGTCCCCGATGTGTTGGTCTGTATTTCTGACTTACAGAAACTGTGAGCATAATAAAATGGTTGTTTCATCGCCCCAAGCATGGAATGGTTATGTTGTGTACGGTAACCAGAATGGACGCTCTATTTTGTTTTCCTTTGGTGGTGGAAGTCAGCAGACTCAACACAGTGTTCCATGACCCTGAGTGCCGAGGGGCGAGCTTGTGCCTCACCGAGGTCAGTGATTTCTTCCCCTGCAGGACCGTGAAGTTCTTTCCCAGCACAGATGATGCAGTATGATGGCCCTTCATGTTGGATTCAATTTCCCTCTGAAGACTCTCCATTTGTTTATAATTATCCCAACAACTGATGCTCTTAGCGGGAGATAGGGGCCTTGTGCACTTGGTCCTGCTTTCCCCTCCCTGAGTAGGCCTCCACTCTGCCCCTGGGTTTTGGTAACACCACCCTGTTCCCATCCAATCCCGAGAGGGCTCACCAGAGCCCCTGGACCCAGCACATCACCAACCCCAGTTCAGTGATGACAGAGTCAGTGTGTATATAACCCCCGTGTGGCTCTCAGGAATGGTGACCACTGCAGAGTAGCGGGCAGGCTGGGTGCCCGAGGGGACATGGTGGGAGATGTGAGCTCACAGCAGTGGGGACCTGGATCCGATAGGCTCAGGCTTTTTCCCCAGGCAACAGTCGCGGGGTGTGCGGGACGTGCCAACACAGCAGATGACAGGAAATCACATGCAGACGGCGACCATGGGTTTGAAGAAGACTAGAAAAGCTCTTTTTGAGGGAGAATTGACAGGACTGAGTTACCAACTGAATGTTGAACATTGGAAGCAGTCATGGTGTTTTCTCAACTGGGTAATTGGAAAATGAATCCGTGAAACAAAAGTCAGAAGATAAGAAGCGGAATAAGGTGAAGTGGCAGGAAAAGGCAAGAGAAGACAATGAACTGAAGGATGGTCCAGGAGAAGAGTCAGGTGAGCTTGAGAAACGCACCTGAGGTCTGAGATGGAGATTTCAGGGGCATCAGCCTAGAGCCGGCAGCACGAGCCACGGGATGGGCCCAAGTGTCCCGGGAGAGGGAGAGTGTGAACGTGGAGGAGAGGATGTGACAAAGGGGTCACCTGGCTACCGGCCTGATGTGATGGCCGGAGGAGCCATAGGTCACTCAGCAGAAAGAGGACAAGAACCGGGAGAACGGGTTCTCGGGGGAGAGACTTCTCTGGCACCTGATATGCTCCTTACACTTAGTAGGTGCTCAGGAAATGTGTACGGATTGAAGAGACCCATAAGCATGGCTAACCGAGGCTCAAGGAAAACACCAGACCCAAGGGAAGAAACAAAGTCAGGGAGCAGACGTGTAAAAGAGCATCTAGTTTGAGCTGAGGTTTGAGAGCAGCAGATGCCTTGGCCTGACATGCGTCAACTGGAGACGCGGCGGCACTTTCCCTCCAATGTGTCAGGCAAGCTGTGACAGGCTGCGAACCTTGGCTGCTGTACGTGGCGCGTGGAGCCCCAGCTGTCAGGCAGAGGGCAGCCTTCCCGGGAGTGGGTGGGGAGCAGGGCACTGTCCCCGCGGCCTGGGCCTGGCGCAGCTCTCACACCTCCCATCAAGGTCACGGTTGGTAGCTTCCTCTTGACATTCGCAGGCCACTCACACGCAGGGGGTTCCTGCTGCAAAGCTCGTCCTGATGGCTGGGGGCGGGATGCAGAGACGCGAATGGCTGTGCTGGGGACGGTGGGACATCACGGCCGGATAGAGAAGGGCCAGTTCATGCTGCTCAAGAAAAACCCCAGCAACGAAAGCAGGAGAAAAAAAACGCAGGGGCTGGCGTGCTTGGGTACTGGGGACAGAGGATGACATCACACCCTGTGCGATGTCCTTTCTGCTGGGGACTGAGAGCCGGGAGGGAAGGGCACTCCTGTCCCTGCTGGAGCTGATGTGGGGACTTAGGCAGTGAGCCTTCTCAGAGTAAGAGACGAGCAGAGGCACAGGGAGAGGAGAATGACACAGGGAGAATTTGGACAAAGCAGCCCGGGCTCCGGATTCTGGGATCACGCGTTATTAGTATAAACTTAATGTTGAATGCTCACCTTGCAGCTCTGATCAAAACATGGTATAGTTTCCCCTTTCTTCAGTGTGGGTGATCCTTCCCTGGCCCTGGATGAAGATTTAAGCAGACCCAATGGTATTTTCTTGTATTCTTGGGTAACAGATGGCCCTTCAGCCATTTGAATCATATTCTCAGTCTCCGTTCAGTAATGTTGTCCCCTATCACAGTCCAAACCCTGGCATTACATCTTCTCCTCCCCCTCCCCTGCCCCGTCTCAGGCTGCTTAGGTTGGAAACCAGTAGCTGACAATATGGCTGTTCTCTCATCCTGCCCCTCTGCCACCACTGCCACACACACCACGCACCCCCACCCCCACCCCCCCCGCCCACCACTGGATTCGAGACCTAGCTCCATCCGGGAGGAGTTGGGGTTAGAGAAGCCTGAGGGAAGACAGGCAAAGGGGAGTGTGCCTCCCTCCATCCTGCTGTGTGCCCTGGAGCCTGATCCCTGGGACCTGACCAATAGGCCCCCTCGGCCCCGGCCTCCAGTTGGGTTTGGCCAGTGGGAAGCTCTAGTCAGGGATGGGGGGAAGCAGGAGAGTAAGGTCAAGATGTTTATTCCCCTGCTCCCTCCCTGCGGGCTGCGTCCCTGCAACAAGGTCCCGGCTCCTGTCAGTGGCCTACGACCCTCTCTGGGTCCTGGTGACGACCTCCTCCCTTCTACCACTCAAGCCCCAAGCTAGGAACTGCCAAGACCTTGACAGAGGCAGATAAGACGGTCCTTACCCGGCTTGGTCAGGCTTCCTGCTCTGTCAGCCTGGAGGACGGTGGAAGCTGACTCTTCTCCCTCTGGAGGCCTTTTCATGGACTCCTAAGAGGTCTCCCGTTCGTCCATCTCCTACATCCTGCAGCCCTGGCCTCTGAGACTCCCTCCCTCCTCAGCCCCCAGCATGAAGCAGCACGCCCCCAGCCTCTGCCGTGGAGCTTCTCACCCCTCCAGGAAGCCCAGAAAAGTCTTTCCCCTTTGCAGGCGGGGAGCCTTGCTGAGAATGAATAAGGAGGGAGGGAGGGAGAGAGAGAGAGAGAGAGAGAGAGAGAGAGAGAGAGAAAGAGCAAGAGAGAGTGCCAGCCACGTGGGGTGCAAACAGCTGGGAGCCTCCAGCTGTAAGTGCCTTCGGGATTCGCTCCAGCTCTCCGGCTGTGGTCACCTCACTCTCCCCGGCAGCTTCCGGCCAATAACTAAATGTGGCAGGAGCAGCCGGGCGTGGCCATTTCTGTCCAACATGCCCGTCTTCCGTGGACCGTTTTGTGTGCCTCTCTGGGCTGGCCTAGACATTCTCAGCTGCACTGCAGTCTGAGGCTCCTTTTAACCAATCCTCCTTCCTCGTTTTTCAGATGTCAAGACTGTATCTAAAATCTAAAGTCTAAAGCCTTTCCTACTCCTGCCCCCTCTCTTCATCCTTCCAAGCCACTACCCCCAATAAACCTCTCACACTCTAACTCTCTCTTGGTGTCTGCCTCCTAGAGTAGCCAACTGTCACAAACTTCCTCAAGGACCTTCTAGCTTCTGACCGCTCCCTGGTCCCAGGCAACGACCGTGCGTCTTTGGTTTTAGTTATGGTAACACTCCACTTCCACATACCAATCCTGCTCTGGTTGCCATTGCTGCAGAACAAATTCTCCCTACGTTTAGTGGATTACAACCACCATTTTATTTTGCTCACAATGTTGTGTGTCAGAGTTTGGGAAGGCTCAGCAGGGTGGTTCTCACTTTGACGTTTCTCATGCAATTGCAGCCAGATGGTAGCCAGGACTGGACATCAAAGATGGTGCACTCCTATGTCTGGCAGGTAATGCCGTCAGCTGAGAGTGCTTCTGGGGCAATGGACAGGAACACCTCCTGCGGCATCTCCAGCATGGCAGCCCCAGGGGAGCTGGACTTCTTACATGGCAGCTGGATTCCCCCAGAGAGAGTGTCCCAAGAGAATCAAATGGTTGTAATATGGCCTTTTCTGATTTAGCCTTGGCAACACATAGCATCATTTTATCACTATGCTGTAGGTTGCAAGCAAGTCACTAAGGTTGGTCCATATTCAAGACAGGAGGGCAGAGACCCCACCTCTTGATGGGAGGAGTGTCAATTTGCAGACATACACAATGACCAATTTGACAATGGCAGAAACCAACAGTGAGCTCCTTACATGGCACTATACCCCAGGGGACCATCCATCTCCTGCTGGAAAGTCGATTACACTGGAACACTTCCACCCATCATGGAAGGAGCGGTGCCTTGTTCTCACTGGAATATACGCTTGTTCTGAACATGAATCTGCCTTCCTTCCCTACAGTGCTTCTGCCAAAGCCACCATCTGTGGGTTTACACAGTGGGTGCAATATTCACTGCCACAGTACTTCATGGAGCACCGCCTCTGGCCAAGGAACTCATTTTCACAGCAAATGAAGTATGCCCGTGGAGTTATATCTAGGGAATTCGCTGGATTTACCATGTTCATCATCATCCTGGAGCAGCTGACCTGGTAGAACAATGAAGTGGCCTTTTGAAGACACAGCTACAGGGCCAGCTGGGTGATAATACCTCGCACGGGTGAGATCATGTTCCCAAGGATAAAGTATGGGCTCTGAATCCCTAGCCAGTATGTGGTGCTATTTCTCCCAGAGCCAAGAAGCGTGGATCTGGGATCAAGGGATCGAAATGGGAGAGGGTCCTCTCACTAACACCCATAATGATGAACTGGCCAGTTTCATTCCTGTTCCTGCAACTTTGGGCCCTGCTGCTTTAGAGGTATTGGTTCCAGAGGCGAGAGCATTTCCACTGGAGAACAAACAGAACTGCCTTCTGACTGCAAGCTCTTACCACTGCCTGACGGGGTCCGTGTTTGTACATTTCACTGCCTTGTCACCACCGACCCCTTGATGAACAGAGCAGGTCCCAGGGCTCAGGAGCTGCTGAGTAAAGTATTTGCTGATCAGAGCCTGATTTAAATGCTAGTAAATCATGGTCAGAGTGAAGATAGTTTTCGTATATTGTATGTGGAATATTGAGTTCATAATGTTCTAGATAAAGAGGAGGTGCAAGTATTTAAAACGTGAAGAAGGAAGTAGGGGAGGGAGAGTAGGATGAGAAGGAAGGTGAAGAAAGAGGAGGAGGGAGAGGAGTAGCGGAGGAAACAGGGAAAGGAGGCTCGGGGGGAGGGAGGGAGCGGAAATGCACAACGTACAGTGTCAGGCACTTCAGACGGTTCATCTGGAGACAAACCTACATACACGGCAAGTATTCTTCCTCCCCAGTCACAGATGGAGCCACTAAGGCGCGGGGAAGTTCATGCACTTGCTGAAGTTTCATCCAAAGCGACTGAAAGGGAATCTGACTTCAAGGTGTCTCATTTCCAACCTCATCTTCTTGCCATTATACCTCGCCATCAGAGAAAGCAGACATGTCATGAGAAGAAAACAGAAACACTGCTTAAAATCACCTGAAAGCATTCCAATTTGATCTGAAATTACAATTTTAACTTCTGAGCTTGACCCGTCTGCCGAAGCACAGGTTTAATAATCTGTGCTTTAATCCACGACTTCATCTATCTGCACAAGCAGGCAATTCTGGGATTTATAATCAGCGTGTTTCTATAATAGTTCTGTGATTTACTGAACATTTTCCCTAGCCAACACTTTACTATAGACAAATGATGTTATAGCATTTTGAAGGTACACATTTTAATTGTAAACTGGTTTGAGAATATTAATGTACAAAGTAGGACCTAAAACATCGGAGGAGTAATGTTGACAATAACTGTGTTTACCCCAGAAATAACATACACGCACTCTCTGCACTGAGTGCACAGTCGGTGCAGCCTGAAGTTTTCAAATCAACGGAGGCACTTCGGGATTATCTTCAGAGTCTGGATCTCCCTCGCTTGGTATGATTTTGGGCTCAGCTTGAACTCTTCTGGGCGTGTGTTTTTTCGCTTGAACTATGTTAGCCACATCAGGGAAGGCATGCTTGCTGGGATCTACTTCTAGTCTCTCCATTTGCTGGCTTCTACAACAAAAAGGGCAAAGGAAATTGAGATATCAGTTTTAAGTAAATTTCAAGTAGATTCAACTCATTCATTCATTTGTTCAGCAAATATCGGCAAGTACTATCCCTGGAGCATGGAGGCAAAGATAGGACCCCATCCCTGGTTTCAAGTAGCTTAGAGCCTAGTAGAAGCAAGAGTCGACCCTTGGAGAAATAAAGTGCTAAAGAGCGCCGCAGGGCCGTGCTGACGTGCAGGCAGGTGGAGGAGAGGGCAGCGGGGAGACTCTGCTTACCTAAGATTTTTTTGATAATTGAAATGATACAGCAGGCCATGCCCCAGAGCCAAGATCAATAATAGAATCACACCAGGCAGTTCTCACTCCTGAATGGAGCTAATCAAGCTCCTGGACCCTGCTGCTTCAGACCACTCAGCCTGCACTACAAGTTCAGGTGCACACCAAGCTTAGCCCACAGTTTCCCCTCCCACAAGGAACCACTCCTCCGCCGGCACTCCGTCCTTCCAGTGATAGCTGGAGTGAAACAGACCCAGGAAGCAGCTCTGCTGGCCACTGAGTCCCCTTATCACCGTCATAGAGAAAACTCTAGATGATACAGTCACAGGGCTGCTTTTCTGGCAATTTCCATTCCATAGGCCTGGAGTTGGACCCAGTAATCTGTATTTATATAAAGTTCCCCCAGGGATATCGATGATTTAGAAATTATTTTGGAATCACCGCACCATTAATTCATTCAGTTATTCAACAGATATACCTTAAACGCCGACTGTATTCTAGTTGCTGTGCTAGACACCAGAAATAGCATGGTCTGTGCAAACAGACAAGCTTCCTGCTAACATCTAGGAGTGCAGTGTTGTGCTCAATAGAAAAGTTATCATATCGTCATGTAATTGTCTCATTACCGACCTGTTCTCCCTATAAGACTGACATCTTTGAAGCAAAGGTATTGTCTTTTTCATCTTGTATCTTTGGCGTATAGCTTTACCGAATAAATAGTTGTTGAATAAATGAAAAAAAAAGTTATTATTGTGGATTAACGAAATTAAATGAGAAATTATCTCTGCCCTAAGGAATAGCACAGTCAGTCTAATCCAGGAGCTCCAAACCCATGTCCTCAGACCAAACTCGTGCAGCAGACACAATGTGGTGGGGGAAGGAGGTCCGATTTTCTTTGGAAAGTGTAAACTCTGCTGTTCTTACAGCCCTCCCGCTCATTCCTGTAACCTGCACAGCCCTTGAAAGATCTGACTTTTTGATTCCTTAGTATCTTGACTAATACTTCTGGACCTGCTGAAGAAAAATACAAAGTATACAAAGACTATAAAAGGGCATTTTCTGAAGTCCCAGATTGTACACTATAAACAGTGTTAAGAAGTTACAGTTTTCAAAGACTTGCATTACAGTCACTATTAACTATAGCGTACTTTTTAATTCATCTGTTCTTATTAAAAGACTATGATATCTATGGCTTAATTAAGTAAATATCTAAATTCATCTATTATAATTATGTTGTCCTTGACTTTGAGGAAAGCAGCCCATCTCAATTGTAGGCATATCTCTTGGGCCATAATTTCTGGATCTCAGTAATAAACTATGAGCTTAGCTAGTATGTATATAGTTATCTGCAGAGCCCCTGCTTCAGATGTTGTGAGGAATAGTTTGCATGCAGGGCTTTAATGACTCATGAATCTCTGGGCCTGAGGCACCTGAGGACCACACTGGTCCCCAAAATAAAGAGGAGAGGGGCTTTTCTCCCTGGCTGCTTCCTGTCCCTATGTCACAGGCCTAAAGTGACAGATGCCCATTGCTGGTTTTACCCACTACCTGGCTGTCAGACCAGAACCTCTGGCACCTACTAAGAATAGCTGGAAGATGGAATGAATAAATTTATTACCACGGAAGAAAGAAAGAAAATGTCTAAAATCAGTAGGCAGTAGGCGTAAAATACATCAACGATTGACTCCTTCTATTAAAGAACATAAAGAAATGATAATCTATTGGGCTAGCTTATTTGGACCGAAGACTCCCACTACCCACGAAAAACTTTACTGAGATCGTGAAAGATGTGGTGAGATAATTAGGATCCACAAGGTCAGAATTCAGTGAAAGGAGGAACCCAGAAAGGGGAATGGAGTCCTGAGACCACCTTTGCCCTGAGGGCATTCGGTGAGCCCCTAAAGTCAGGCTTTGGTCTTGCTGGATGTACAGAGTCTGGGGACAGAGGGCCAGGCCCTGAGCGTACCAGGTGGGCAGTCTAACAGGATGCCCTCTCCCCAGTAAGGGTGCAGTCCCAAGGGGCTTTCGCCTCCCATGCGAGTGAATGAGAGGTAAACCCGCTCTGCCCACCTCCCCAGGGGGCTGTGAGGGGAGATGCCCCAGTGGGACAGAAGAGGGATGAGTTGTCACCACAGGCTGGCAGTTCCATGGGTTTATAGCAGCTAAAAAACAAACAAACCAACCCTCAATCTTGAACTTAGACTGAAGTGGTTCTAAACTAGCAGTGTCTTTAGGATCTGCCCCAAAGCACACATCAATGCTCCCTGGCAGCGCACCTCCTGGACCTCTGAGAAGCCCCCAGCAAGGCAGCAGATCACAGGAAAGAGTAAACAAGCACTCAAGTAAACGGGCACTCTGCATAAGAATCAGCAGAAGCAACAAGAACAGAAATAGAGACGCAACACTTCAGATAGTGACTAGGAAAGCATGAGTTATAAAAGCACTACACTTACGTTTAAAAAAAATATTCCAGACTTGAGAGTAAAATGCTGAAAACTTTCGGTCTGGAATTGGCAATAAGACAAAGATGCCTGCTATCACCCTCTTTTCAACATCGTACTGGATTTTTTCCCTATGCAGTCATGCGCGAAAAAGAAAAGATACAGGTTTGGGAAGAAAGAAAGCCATCATTCTTTGCCATATATCATCAGGGAAACGGGAGTTAAAACAACAATGACATACCACCACACACCTATTTAGAATGGTCCAGATCCGAACACCGACAGCACCAAACGCTGGCCCGGATGTGGAGCAACAGGAACGCTCACACATGACTGGTGGGGAAGCAGAACGGTGCAGCCCCTTCAGAGGACAGCTCGGCAGCTTCTCACATAACTAAACATATTCTTACCACACGACCCAGCAGTTGTGCTTCTCGGCATTTACCCAAAGGAGCTGAAACTTTATGGCCACATAAAAACCTGCGCAGGATGTGTATAGCAGCATTATTCATAATTGCCAAACGACTGGAGCAGCTAAGATGCCCTTCAGTGGGTGAATGGATAAATTAAACTGTGGTCCATCCAGACAATGGCATATTACTCAGCATTAAAAAGAAATGAGCTAGCAAGCCATGAAAAGACATGGAGGAACCTTAAATGCAAATTACTAAGGACGAGAAGCCAATCTGAAAAGGCTACGTACTGTATAATTCCAATTACATAACACTTTGGAAAAGACAAGATTATGGTGACAGTAAAAAGACTAATAGTTGCCAGGGGCTGTGAGTGGGGAGAGCGGGATGCATAGGTGGAGCACAGAGGATTTGCAGGGCAGTGAAACTACTCTGTATGACACTATAGGAGTGGATACATGTCATTATACATTCGTCCAAACCCATAGAACGCACAACACCAAGACTGAGCCCTAACGCAGATTACGGATCTGGGTGCTAACGACGCATGGATGCAGGCTCACCAGCTGTAACAAATGTTGCACTCTGATGGGGGATGTGGATAATGAGGGAGGCTGCGCCTGAGCTGGGGCAGGGAGTATATAGGAAATCTCTGTGCCTTCCACTTGATTTTGCTGTGAACCTAATAAGACTGCTCTAAAGAAGAAAGTCTAATTTTTCAAAACGACACCATGAGGAGAGTAAGAAGGCAAGCCCAGGAATGGGCTACGTTTTATGGTCCTGCTTCCACCACTCACTTAACAACTTTGCGATCTTGGACAAATTGCTCTATCTCTTTGAACCTCAGTACATTAGGATACGAGGATTTATACTGCAGTTATTTTGAAGAGTAAAGATAGCGTATAGCATCATATAGCACAGGGTAGGCACTCAGTACTCAGTAAGTCCACTTTTGAGGAAGTTGTGTGTTTTCCGTCATCGTACAGTGTCACAGGACCACAAGAGTTCACTGGGTCAGTGACCTTCCCCCCAAACATGACCCCATCTGGTCCCAGTGAACATAACTCTCCTTCCCTTCATCTTCTCCCTCTATTCACTCTGTCTCCACAGCATGAGGAAAGGACCACTCAGGCTATGAGAGGGTTGAGGGGCCTATTCCGACCTCCCTGCCCCCAGTTACCGCTGCCTCTGTAGTCCTTTCCCCCAAGCCAACAACCTGCCTGACCTCGTGCCCATGTGCAGCATTTACAGGTGGCTGTTAGGCTAATGGGTTGCCCAGCCAGAAGCTGAGATAATGTGTGTAAGGAAGTTTGTCAGTGATTAAGGAGCACCACAAACAACCTTCCCATCGATAGATTATGAACGGTCGTCAGGTGATCCTTTCTCAGTAACGAAAAAGAAAAAGAAAGGCTTTGTGAAAATACTGCAGGAGGTCCTCTTATGACGAATTGTGCTAGGATATCTCTAATCATCAAGTGTAATCACAGTAATGACGGTTTTCCTGGAGTCTTGAAAACCAGCTCCAAACTTTGGCAATGACTTGGTTTCCAATCCCTGTGATTCCTCATAAATTAGATTCGAACTCTTTACATGTGTTTGATGCCGCTGGGGGTTAATTATGACCGTGAAGATTCATAGTAGTCCTAACACCCTTGATTCTCTGTAAATTACACATGTATCTGAAATGGAAATCACTGAGCTGGGAAACATGAGAGTGGCTTTCCAAGGTTAAAAACAGCAACCCGCTTTTCAGAAGGAATTCAACTCCATACCTGTTGTTTAAACAAACCCCGTGTTTGAAAATCTCTACAAAATTTGACAGTTGTCTTTGAATATATACGAATGCCTGACTGCTTGTATTATGCAAGATATAAATATAGTTCCTGTTCAGGTATTTTTATAGTGGCAATTCTAGCATATACATTTGTATCTCAAAGATAGTTTGCCTTGGTCCAAAATAGAGTCTGCCGTCTGGACGGTACGAGTCTGGAAATCACGGCAAGGAGAAGGAGGGTTGAAAGAGCTGGGATGCTCATTCTAAGGAAGAACTGAGAAATAATGAGAGCTTTGTCTGAACTACTCTAAGGATTGTCACTGCTTGTGGGAAGTGGGCTTTGTTCTGGGGTGTCTCTGGGGGCAGAGCTAGAACCTTCAGTTAGGAATCAAAGAGAAGCTTTCAGACACTGGGGGAATATTGAGAATGCCACGAATATTCTCTTGAGAGGGTGAGGATCCTGTTGAGAAGGAAGCTTAAGCCAAGGCTGGAAGGTGACCTATGACTGACAAGAGGGCACACACGGGGCGTCTCGGTCCTTGCAGCCCTGAGGGTTTTGGAATCTATGACGTGACACAGGTCATAAAAGGGAGGCGGTGAGCAGCGTTAGGAGTAGGGCTCAGCAGAGTTGTCCCAACAGGTCACAGCTACATGACCTCCTGACATTCCAAACTCCTCCCTCCCTCATTTTCCTCGTCTGTAAACTGAGGGTAAAAATTGTGAGGATTAAATGCGTTACTATGAGTAAAGCACACGGAATGGTGCCCGATACAAAGCAAGTGCCCGGTCAATGTAGCTGTCGGTGTGGCTATTGCCACTTTTATTATTGTCACCGGAAGCTGGAACCTAAATATACACAGATCTGTTTCTGAGCCCTGCAAATCAAGAGTCTAAGTTTGGGGAATAAACATTAATGTTCATGGTATGAATCCTTTTTGAACTTTCAGTCACTGTACCTATGTGGAAGGTGCATTCTAGGCACCAAATGACAATGAAGAGAACTCTAAGCGAAGTTAAGACGGGCTGAGGGGAGGGCACCTTTTGTTCGTCTTCTCCCTGCTGCTGTCCGGCGTGCTTTTCACTGGCTTTGATGTTCCTTGACAACCTGTGATTATCTCGCCCACCTAAAACAAAAACACAGGACATAGTTAGTGATACATTCTCTCTGATACATCTTCAAAAATATACACTATATATTTTTTAAATGCTAAAACATTTTAATTTCCACTACATATTCCATGAAAGAGTCTGACTTTAAGCCCCTACATGGGGCATGAGAAAGCTTCAATAGTCGCCCTGTATCCATGGGGATGCGTGCTAAGACCCCCAGTGCATGCCTGAAACCACAGATAGTACCAAACCCTGTATATAGTATGTTTTTTCCTTCACACACACATACCTGTGATGAAGTTTAATTTATAAATTAGGCACAGTAAAATACTAAAAACAATAACTAGTGATAAAGCAGAACAATTATTGCAATATACTGTAATACATGTTACAAAATTGTTCAGATTTAATACCTTTTCCATCTTAACTAAGCACCTATCACTCACTGTGGCCATAAGTTTTGCAATTTGAGGTACGGCGGCAAAACCAGCATGAATTTCTTTTTCCTTCCTCACAATTTCACGGGTAGAAGATTCGTTCATACTGCAGATCTTAATAACCTCAGCATATGCTTTTCTTTCTTTCCTTATTAAGTCAGGAACTTTCACCTTTTCAATTAAAGGAAGCACTTTAAGGCTTCTCTTTCCTCGGTTTCAGTTACCCATGGTCAACAGTCTGAAAATATTAAATGGAAATTCCAGAAATAAACAATTCATATGTTTAGAACTGTGGGCCGTTCTGAGCAGCATGATGAAATCTTGCACCATCCTGCTCCGCCCTGCCCAGAATGTGATGTGAATCATCCCTTTGTCCAGTGTATCCCACCAGTTCCTTAGTCACTTAGTAGCTGCCTTGGTTATCAGATCAACTGTGCTCGGGTTCAGGTAACCCTTAGTTTACATAATGGCCTCAAAGCGCAAGAGTAGTGATGCCATTGGTCAGAACCCCAGAAAGCCTAGCCCATTGTTTATCACACGTATGCTTCAATACATGGACGGTGACTGAGCAAATGAAGCAAGGCATCCTTGTCTGGGGGGACTATAGCATCAAATCTGGGGAGGTGAGTGTTCTTATTGCCCTTGATGGCAATCCGTCTCCTATGCGGTGGTACAAGCAACCGTTGTTTTAGATACTGCGGTTGTATATTTTTCCATCATATTTTATAAAAATTCAATCTGTGTGTGTATGTGTGATTTAGTTCAGTCCCTTCCCACAGACCTCATGGGAGGGCCTACGTGCAATGCAGCAAGGAAAGGTCTGCTTAAACACCACCCTTTCAATCATGTATTGAACACCCGACTAGGGAAAATACCTTTAAGCATGACCAATGGTTTGTGTGATGGCCAGACTTTTGCTGAGACTCCAGAAGAGAAAAAAACAACAACAAATGCCTCATGTACCAAACACAGGAAGTTTCAAGGCTGGAAGAGTTTGTTCAGAAACATCTTTTAAAAGGTATATTCTGCATAACAAAAACATGTAGAAGGAAACCATGGAAGAGCGAGCAATGGAAGCCACCAATGCAGTGTTCACTGGATAATTAGAGGAGGTGACTCATGGAAAGGATCGCTCAGTGAAGCATGTTTTTATCATCAAACGAGGTTTGCTTTGGAGGCAGCTAATTCCGAAATGATGTATTTGCTATGTTTTAAAGTCTATTTCATGCCAATTTTACTGCTTTCCATTCATTTCTTGCTGGCCCATGATGTTACATTTTTGGATGTTCATGTGCCAGGGTAGGAAGGTTTATGCTATTTTAAAGTGAAAACTTAAACGTTGTTTTTTTTTTCTTTTCTCTGATTGAACTAGTGTGATGGGTACAACTATTTCCCCCATGTTCCTGGCCTATCCATAAAGAAATGGAAATGCTTTTCAGTTTCTATCGATGCCAGTTCTGGTTTATTAAGCCACATTAATGTCAAATATGAGGGCAAGGAAAGACAGAGTTGAGGAGACTAAACAGAGATGCCTTGCAGTTGAGGGAGCAGAGGGCGGTAGTAGGCGTTGGGGTAATGAAAGCTGGCACCTTCCTCCTGGGGTGTCTCGGGGGTGAGTGGGGTCAGCAGGACCTCCCTCCGAGAGGCATGGCGGCAGGCTGTCGGGGAGCAGTGCTGTCCAGGAGAATTTTCTGCAATGATGGAAACGTTTCGGGCTGTCCAACACGGGGCCCCAGAGCACTCGCAATGCTGTTAGTGTAACCGAGACACTAAGTTTTCATTTTATTTCATTTTTAAGTAATTTTAATTTCTACTGACCAAGCCAGAGAGATGGGAACATGACCAGAGTGAGCCCCAAACCTATGCGTGGGCTGCCCAACTCTTCTTTGGGAGTGAAGGTCATCCATCCATACCAGTTACCCCTAATTTATCCGAGGTCCTTGACCACATGGCCTTTTCAGTTCTGGAACTCTCTGCTCCTTCCTTGACATGCCTGGGACCTGGAACTGAGCGTGAGAATCCGGAGCCTGTGTTTCAATCTCTCTGATCAATGTGGGGTGTAGGCTGCTCCCTTAGCCCAACTCGGGACGACTTATCTAAAGGACCACGTGAGCCACAGAGCTTGGGCAGGCAGTGGCTGGGGCCTCTGTCAGGCCAGCAACGCAGCTCAGCTTCTCCCCTTTCCCAGTCCTGCTTCCTCCCCTCCCACAGGTGTGGATCCCCAGGCTGCTCCCCAGCAAATGTTCTGCAAGCGCACCTCCATCTCAGGGTCTGCTTCTTGGGGAGCAGTGGCATCTGAGAGCTTTTTTATTTTTTAATATTTTAATTACATTAAATGAGACCAATGTTACTTAAAATTCATGAAAATATCAACTTCAAGAAAAAAGGCTTTTGAGCCGAAAGCACAAGTTTTGTATTGCTTCGTGCTATAAATGCGCTAATCAGAATGGGAGCACACGCATAATTAGAGTCTTACAACACCCCATCTCTAACACTGCTATTTGTCCCATAATAAGCTCAGACAAAGATTCTCTGTGTTTATGGAAATGCAAACAGAATCACAAATTTGGAACTTTTCTTCACCAGGAATTTGCTATGTACCAGAATCTCAATGTGTTGCTTATTTTTAAAAGATATTTTCAGCTCATTTAGTTTCAAATGTTCTTTTAAGTTTAAAAGTTAGGGGGAATTAAGAAATCAGCAGTAAGAAAAGTATTAACACCAGCATTCATATTGACACCAAAATTCATCTTAACAACAATATTTATATGAATAGCAGGAAAAACTCTTCTGATAAGAGATCTAATTTTCCCAAGTAGGGACCAAAGTTCAGAATTCCAAGGTACTGAAATAGTAACATGTGGTTTCCCTCTATACCTGCAGCCTAGTGCTACTCTTCCTCTAGAAAACGATGCTCATTAACATCAAACTTCCTATTCACTTGTACAAAGTGTGTTTAGGGGTGACTAATGGGAAAGGTGTAAGGGCCAAAGTATGTTTAATAAATTAGACAAAGTGGAGCAAATGGTTTCCTGAATCCATAGAGGGAAATGTAAGCAACTGCTTGGAAATTCAATTGTGGGATAGGCACAAAGGTACAAATTAACATTTTAATAATATTAGGTTATTTTAACGCATAGATTCATGCAATTGAAAGTTGGGAGTGAACGTGGAGGTAGGAATTGAGTCCCCTTTAGTTCAGAAGGCAAATGACCCTTCAAAAGGCTTTCGTGAGAGCTGGTTTTCCAGCCTTGGTTTAAATAGCACCGTGGGATGGAGTCCCTTTACCTCCCTGGGGTAGCAGCCTACACTGAGACCATCTACATTTACCTTAACGTGTACGTGGCTGCTTTACCAACCATAAAAGTTACTAATGCCAAGAAATCCAGACTACCTACGTGAGCTGTGTGAGAATACAGTAAACAGACGTGAGGGAGAGAGACCTACCTCCTAATCCTTATTTTTAGGTTGAACCATAGAAATTACCAACATCTATTTTTTATAGGTTTAAAATTTTTTTTTTTTTTTTTTGAGGTACGCAGGCCTCTCACTGCTGTGGCCTCTCCCGTTGCGGAACACAGGCTCCGGACCCGCAGGCTCAGTGGCCATGGCTCACGGGCCCAGCCGCTCCGCAGCATGTGGGATCTTCTCGGACCGGGGCATGAATCCATGTCCCCTGCATCGGCAGGTGGACTCTCAACCACTGCGCCACCAGGGAAGCCCTGATTTTTATTTTATAATTAATTTATTTTTATTATTTTTTATTTTTGGCTGCGTTGGGTCTTTGTTGCTGTGTGCGGGCTTTCTCTAGTTGTGGCAAGCAGGGGCTACTCTTCATCGCGGTGCGTGGGCTTCTCATTGTGGTGGCTTCTATTGTTTCGGAGCACGGGCTCTAGGTGCACGGGCTCAGTAGTTGTGGCACACGGGCTCAGTAGCTGTGGCTCGCGGGCTCTAGAGCACAGGCTCAGTAGCTGTGGCGCACAGGCTTAGCTGCTCGGCGGCATGTGGGATCTTCCCAGACCAGGGCTCGAACCTGTGTCCCCTGCATTGGCAGGAGACTTCTTAACCACTGGACCAGCAGGGAAGCCCCCTGACTATTTCTGACCTAGAAAACCGTGATTTTAGCTTAATAGTTATTTACATGAAGTTAAATAAGAATATGTAAACAATCCCTCCATTTCAGATGAAGACTTGCTAGTGGGAAGTTAAAAGAGTGAATGGACAAAGAAAATGGAATACAATGGAAGATATTTGTTACAAAAGAAAATGTAAACAACTGACCTTTTAACTTTTTCTTGTGAATTTCCCCTTGCTTCTTAAATAATAGTATTCAGGACAATATGAGGTAAATTTCTCTTTCTCTTGGATTTTCATTTTGTATCACAGTTTCAGCAATTACCTTCATTAAATCTTCTCAAAGAAATATTTGCTGAGTATCTATTATGCACCAAGCATAGGACTGAGCAATAGATATGGAATGATAGATTTAAAAATTATCCCTGATCATCTCATGAGGAATAAAGACACAAAAGCAATTAAAATACACTAAGAGGGCTTCCCTCGTGGCGCAGTGGTTGAGAGTCCGCCTGCTGATGCAGGGGACACGAGTTTGTGCCTTGGTCCGGGAAGATCCCACATGCCATGGAGCGGCTGGGCCCGTGAGCCATGGCCGCTGAGCCTGCGCGTCCGGAGCCTGTGCTCCGCAACGGGAGAGGCCACAGCAGTGAGAGGCCTGCGTACCGCAAAAAAAAAAACAACAAAAAAAACAAAACACTAAGAAAGTGCAATTGATAGAAATATGCACAGACTCGACAGAAGCCCAAGGGAGGGAGTCAGACTGGGCAGCGTGGGGAGCAGTGAACAAAGAAGACTTACTAAGGATGTGATATTTGATGTGAATTTTAAAGAATAAGTGGGAATTTGCCAGAAGATGGAGATTATGAGATGAAGATTATATAAGGAATTAAGAACATTCCAGAGAGAGAAAAAAGCATAAACAAAGACTGGAAGGTAAATGACCACATAAACGAGCACCGAATATTAGGCGGATAATAGCTAGAAATAAGGCTGAAGAACTAGGCAGAGGTCAGATCTTGGGAGACTTTAAGGTGTCTGGACTTTGCACAAGAGGTGATGGAGACTTTTGCAGTATTTTTTTTCAGTGACATAGGTATTCATCTTAGCTGAAAGAGCAACATTCTAAATGCACTTCCTATTTTCATTAGCCGAAGTGCGTGATGTTAACAAAAATACTAAGTCCAGTGGAGTGACGGCTTTTGAAAATGTCTCTTTCCTCACTAGATAAAAATGTAATTTTATTTCTTTTTCAACTATTATAGTCAAGTTCTCCCCCACCCCAACTCTACTCTGAAAATACTAATGACATACAATCCTGTTAGGAAACTGTCTAAATCTGTGTAATGGCCAGCAAACTGATCGTAAGAACACTCGTAAACTGTTGGCTAATTTAGCTGTTCTTTGGGGCTTTCATTCACCTACAGACTCCAGATATATGCATATTTCTCTAGCTGCCCGCTGACTCTCATGAGGTAGGTTTTGAACTCTGCATTCAAGATCACCGAGTACCTATACATCCTTGTCAAAGGGGACATTTGCATGAAGTAAAATCCATTATCCACAGCTGCCCCAGCATGGAGGAACATAAATGTTAACATGAAGATTAAAGGGAGATTCTGCTTAAATAGATTCAAGATTTATGAATTGGCTTTTACCCTCTTCAGTCCAGTAGTTTAATGAGGGTGTGCCACGGTGCCAAACTCACAATACAGGTTTTGAGCCTGTTTGTCGTCCTATCCATTTCTGGCCCTGTTCTGTTTGTTACAGGGAGATGGAACCCTGCAGGCTTCGTTCATTATCAAGCTTCCCATGTCATCTGGCTTCCAGCTGGGCTTGGCCAATGGGAAGCATTGGCGGGAGGCAGGGGGACCAAGAAAGAGAGACTGCGGGTGCTTCTCCCATGATCTCTATTCACGTGAGCAACTTCTCCAGCAGTGGCAGAGTCTACCCTGTGGCTGCCCAAGGCACCTGCTGCAGGTCTGGCTTCTTCCAGGGGACCCTAGGGCGTGGTTTCTGCCAACATCACCTCCTCCCTCTGTCCTGGGAGTGGTGGTGGCCTGTAATGTTACAAATTTCAAGGTGGTCTTACTCTCCCTTCTTTGGCATCTCAGATCTTCTGCTACCTATGCAGTACATTTCCTGAATTCCTCATATAAATTCCTGCGTAAATTTCCTGTATACATAATTTTCAATACTTAGGTGTTTCCTGATTTTCCATTAGATACTTATTGATTTACTCCATGCTCTCAAACTGCGGGGTGCTTGTTAAAATACACGTTTCCACATCACCTAATTAGACTATGCAGATAGTGGCCTGGGAATCTAGTGTTTTGAACAAACTCTCTCCAGGTGATTCTTAGGATCAGGCAAGTTTTTTTTTTTGTTTTTTTGCCGTACGCGTGCCTCTCACTGTTGTGGCCTCTCCCGTTGCGGAGCACAGGCTCCGGACCCGCAGGCTCAGCGGCCATGGCTCACGGGCCCAGCCGCTCCGCAGCATGTGGGATCTTCTCGGACCGGGGCATGAACCCATGTCGTGCATCGGCAGGCGGACTCTCAACCACTGCGCCACCAGGGGAGCTCCAGGCAAGTTTTGAAAACAGTTTTAGCTGATCCCACGGCTTCTAGCCGTTCTGGATGCAATTCATGTATACAACCCACATTTATGGGATGCCTATAACATCCCAGGAACAGGACCAGGAGCTATGATGCTACGGTGAACCAGAAAAGCATGGTCACTGCACTGATGAAACATCCCTCATCATCACTAAAATGATATACTTTGATCTATAGATGAGAGATAATAATTGTATAATTACACACAGTCATTTAATGGACTGATTTTAGATATTTAGATGGTTTACAATGTCTCATAATTATACTAAGGTGTCTACCTGTATACATTAATTGCTATCATATATCCATTTTATTAGGAGAGTAAAAAATTAGAATTATTAAGTCATAAAGTACTTTTTAAGCTTGATATATGTTGACAATTTTATTTTCGAAAAGATTACATCATCCTCTATTTCCTCTAGCACTTTATTAGAGTACTGTTGAACCTTCACAGGCATGGAATTTTATTGATTGTTTTGCTAGAAAACTGGTAGCGGTTCTGGAAAGGGGAACCAAATAGCTGGGGAAGAGGGATGGAAAGGATGTTTGCTTTACTTGTAAACTTAATACTTTGGAATTTTGTCCTGTAAACACATTATCTACGTATTGTTAAATTATTTAAACAAGGAGGCCATGAGACTGAGGGAACTCTAATACCATAGACGTTTTTGTGCTTCTTTTGTAACTGTGATTTACCTCTTTTCTATTGGGGTTTGGTATTTTTCTGAAACACTTTCATGAATTTATATGTAATACTGATATTATATCTTCTTTGGTCTTTTGTGGTGTTTTTCCTCGGCAATGGGACATGTCAGCATTTGAAAAACTGTATATTGTCTTGTTTATTAGTTTACTGTCTGTTTTCCTGCCACTAAAATGTAAATCCCAGGAAGAATTTCTGTGCTGGGTACATGACAGGCCCTCAAAAATTATTTGTTCAATGAATGAATAAATGGATGAAATATAAATGAACAATAAATGTTTATGAATGGTGGTTTTTGACATACAGCTTTGGTTAAAGTAACCAAAACTATTGCTTTTCCTTCGTGATTTCTGCCATTGTTAGCCAATCTCTGCAGAGAATAAAAGTAAATATTTACCTTATCTCCACTTATATATTTATTTTTATTGAAGTATAGTTGATTTATAATATCATATTAGTTTCAGGTATACAGCATACTTTTATTTCTTTCTAAAAATATTTTAAAATAATATTTAATTCTTTAATCCATATGAAATTTATTTTGGTATAAGATGTGAAATAAGATGACAACCTGATATTTTCCTAATTAACCAATATCTCCCAATCTTATATAAAAATTAATTTGAAATGGATCATAGACCTAAAGGTAAAAAAGCTAAAATGATAAAGCCCCTAGAATAAAACAAAAGAGAATATCTATGAATCTAAAGATTTCATGGACATGAGATAGGAAGCAAGAATCCAAATAGAAATAAAATAATTCATATTAGCAATAAATCTAAAAACTTCATTTTCTTACTGAATTAAAAATAATAAGCAAGTGATTGGCTGGGAAAAATGTCCAAAAAACACAAGCCGTGATAAGTAGTTTTGGGGTTTCATTCTTCAACTAATATTTATTTGGTACCTAGAAGACAGGTACTATTCCAGACACTGGATGAATCAAGGTCTCTATGATCATGAACCTTACACTTAGATGGCGAAGACAAACCATACAAAACTGAACAAATCAGATCGTTTCTTACAGTGATAAATACTGTCATAACAATAAGCCAGGTAATATAACCGAGAAAGATGACTGACGGAATGTAGCTGGCCACGTTAGCACTGATGATCAGGAAAAGTGCCTGTTTAAAGGAGGCACTTTGTACCACCTGTGTGATACAAAGGAGACAGGCGTGAAAAGAAAAAGTGGGCAGAGTGCACTTAGCAAGAAAAAAACCAACAAGTACAAAAGTCCTGTGGTGGGAAGTGAGGCTATTGTGCTCCAGGAAAGAAAAAAAAGCCAAGTCTGGGCCATAATGAGAAGAGGAAAGTGGAAGAAGAAGATGCTAGAAATGCAGGCAGATGCCAGCTCGTACGGAGCCTTCAGGGCCACGACAAGGAAATGTGAATATTGCTCCAAGTGCAACGGGAAGCCATTGGTGGGCTTTAAGCAGAATAAAATGAACTGATTTATGTGTTTAAAATATCACTTTGGCTTCTGCATGGAGAAAGAAAGGGTGGAAAGAACAGAATCAGGGAAAACAGGGAGAGGGCATCAGAGGTGGTCTGGTTGGGCGATGACACTGGCTTGGACAGGAGTGAAGAGGGAGATGGTGACAAGTGACTGGATTCAGGGTACATTTGGGCAGTAGTGCCAACAAGATGTAGGTTGTGAGGGTCAGAGATATGTCAGGGATGCCTCCTAGTCTTTGACTTGGCCAGCTGGGGAGATGATGGTGCCATTTTCTGAGACAGGAAAGACTGAGGCAAAAAGATCTGCAGAAGGAAATCATGGGTTCACTTAACCACTTTAAATTAGTCACGCCAATTACAAATTGGTTTGTCAGTTGGCAGCTGCATGTAAAGGGTCTTTGATTCTAAAGCCTGTATAGTTTGCTAATGTTTACATTTTTAACTTTCCAAGTAATATATATTTTTTATTCCTTTTGTGGTTTAATCGCATTTTAGGACAGTATTTTGAATTTTCCAATTTTATTTGTTGGTTTACCCTATTTCATACACAATTTTATTTCTATTGACTTGTAATTAAATGTAATTTCTATAATTTTTCATTTGGAAATTAAAGTAAACTTTTCATAGGGTTTTGTTAATTATGAAGTTTTTAAATGATCTTAATTATATTATTCAAATAATAAATGGTCCTACATTTTGTTGATCATATCAAAGACAGAAACTGGTCATAAATCTTCCAGTAGAGCTGATTCTGTTGATTTTCCCTATGTTTACAAGAACTTATATTTTAAACACTTAAATAATGTACATCTAATAAATATAAGGCAGTGGATCTTTATTTTATATTATTTTTTGTTACTATAGAATAAGCCTGTTCCATTAAATGCTTTTGCGCTTTAAATTTTGTCATCTCTGATATTAATTTTGTCATAACTACTTTAATTTTGCTTGCATTCAGCTAATAGGGCTTTATGCATTCTTTTCTTTATACATTTCCTGTGTCTTTTAGATTCTTGTAAACTGTATAGTGTAACTGATTTTACATCAGTTACCTTCCTACAGATTTTCTTTTTTCTTCCTCATGCTTTCCAATTCCATGTAACTGTACTGACTTTTGTTTGCATTTATTTTCTGTAATACTTTGTAATTTACCTATTTTTATTTAATTCTACTCAGTTTCCCTAAAAACATTTATATTAAATGTTAACATGAATAAAGCGTAATATATATATTTGGGGGTTGTGAAATAGAAAATATTTATACGTTTGTTCTCCCCACTCACACTTTTCCAATTTTCACGTTTTAATCTAAGTTGTATAAATCACATTGTTTTCTTCTTGTACCACCTTCACTACTTCTTCCAAGGAAAATAATAACTTTTGGAATCTTTTCGAAATCTTATTCAAAATAATTAAAGCTATTTCTATAAGGTTATAGACTTTTAGACTAATACTTTAGGAAGATGACAGTGTCTCAGTAGCCAAGGACTCATGGGTGAGGGATGTAACGGGGACTGGGGAATGAGAAGCCCTCATTAGGTCTTCAGTTCAAGGTGACATAGCAGGAAGATATCACAGCCTCAGTCCTAACCTGCAAAAGGATATCTTTAGGTGTCACATCTTCCTTCCACATTCAGTACACATCTTCCTTTTTTTTTGCATTTCCAAGACCCTACCATAGGTGCCTAGCACATAGTAGGTACTCATTAAAATACATGGAATATTTGAATGAGTGAATGAATGAATGAATGGCAACAGATTAGAACTAAGAGCAAAGACCCCTGGAGATGCTTATTCCTGCCTATTCTGTCTACAAATGGGGAAGAGACAGGAGTTCTGTGGGCTGCAGCTTCATGCATGCTGGGCTCTGTTGGTGCTGGGTCCAACTAGTGGAGGAGAGATTTAGGGAACCATAGAAAATCCAAGCAGCTATGACTGTGACAGTAGTCTCTGAGTTAGTAACATAATTTCAAGTTTAAGCAGAAGAATGAGAAACTACTCAACAAGTGTCTGAGTCTGTTTGAAACTGGGACTTAGAAACTGGGGCATGGGCAGGTCTGGGTTTGCGGCGGTGACAGTGGCTTCAACAAGGAGACAGGACCTATCATTTATTTTTCGTTTCCACAGTAATTTTCACAGTGCTTTATTCATACTAGGTACTTAATAAATCTTTCATAAATTGAATATTTTAATTGATTAATAATTCATTAATTGTCTAAAGTTTTTCAGAATTTTGCAGGAAGTTTTCCATTTCTGAGTTCTACCACCTTATTTCCATGGTGTGGCAAGCCAAGCATGCTAAATCATTCCCTCATCTGGTTAATAACTTCCACATAGTTTATTTATGGATGCAGCATGTTTTTCCTCCACCATCATTTTGCTTAAGTATACACATTTAATGTCTTCACTCATGCTTCATCAGTAATTTCTAAAAACGTCTCCACTTTTTTTTCCTTCATAAAACTTCCAAACTCTCTAAGCCCATTAGATAGCAACCTGTCTTGACATAAGCCCGTTGTGTGATCTGGAGGGGAGGGGAGGTGTGTCAGTTACTGGCTGAACAGTGCCCTTCAGTGAGGCCCTGCCCCACAAATGACATAGACGACTGCCTAGCAATACTTAAGTCACCTTTAGAAGAACTGGGGCACTTGAAAATTATCCACCTTCTTACATATTTCTGGTGTTCATATTTATTAGTTAATTATCCATAATACTGGTGTTGAACAGTTAAACATGCAAAGCTCAGATTCCTGCAAAGGAATACTATTAATATAAAACTTTGGAATCAATAAGACATCTTTATTTTCCTCTGGCATTAGAGGAAGTTAGTATTTATACCCAAATTTACTGCTGACATTTTAACAACTTCATGATTTGTTAACTGTTCTGACTGACTTCACTAAGAAAGGCACATAATTCACTGAGCCTGTTAAACAAAAATATTCCTTTAAAGAAAACAAGCTCTTTTTTTCTCTTTAAAAAAGGTCATTAATCCACAATTAGAAAATATATAAATTATTTAAAAATCTTTGAACAGATAAAAATACCTGGATAAGTCAAACATTTTTGAAGTATATTCTATGTCAAATAAAGACATAATTGGTAGCAAAGAAAATTTAAATTTTTGAAAAATTGATCAGAAAAATAAGAAGGATAAGAATACTGGCTTTGATTCCAAAGATACCCAAGCTGTCTGAGGAAAAATTTTAAAGGTGCAATTACTGACATTCATATGTAAAATCAATATTGACAGTTGCACAAGACAGTTTCATGGCTTTGAAATAAAAGGAGAAAAAAATCTACCTATCAAACGGTTCCTTCAAAATTCTTTTATACTTGTAAAGTGCAATCTTATTTGACAGTTCCCCATGGAGGATCATACACACACACAGCCTAAGATTGCAAATGATATTTTATTAGGTTAGGACAAACATCAAGAATGATGATGATGTTTTAAAAGAAAAGAAAATATCCTTTTAGAATCTTACTAGAGATAGTCTGAGTGGGAAATATCCTCCATGTACATGAAAATGTTCACGATCATTCTTGTTTGTTCTAGGCCAGCGACAGTTCAGAAGTGCTGGCGAGTTCACATTACCCCATTCCCCACACCCTGCAGCAGGGAACAGCCATCGAGCAAATATTCTCAGCGGTTGGTTACTACTATCCCAGTTCCATCACCGCTGAGTTATTCTGAAGCACGTGTTTTGCACTGTCTCCTAGAGCTTTCCCGCTGGGGCTGCTGACACTTTGTCTTGACTGCCTTTCCTTCCCTACTCCATGACCAGCACCCCCATACTCCCCAAATAAACCACTGTACTCATCTCCCTATGGAGGCTTCTTCTTCTGGGAGGCTGCAAATTTAGGAAGTGTTTTACAGTTCAAATGTGAGTCTGCATCTCACAATTTAGTCTCTGCAACAACCGTGGGACTCTCAAGTTTCCCTTGAGGCGGAAGAGTAGGAACATGGTATAACCAGATTCCAAAATACCGACTAGGTTTCTACTGGAATCCCACTCAAGTCTCTCTGAGCACCTCGTTTAATTTTCACGGTGGGCTGGGTACTTATTTGAAAAAAGATTCTCTATCTCCCTCTCTCTCTCTCTCTCTCTACCTACCTACCTATCTACCTACAAGCCTGTGCTCTGCAACGGGAGAGGCCACAGCAGCGAGAGGCCTGCGTACCGCAAAAATAAAAAAATTTTTTTAAAAAAAGAGATGCTTCCATGATGGGGAGCCTGGAAAAGAGGTGAACACCTAATTGGAGTTGCTTTTAGAGATTATGAGAAAAGAATTGGAACAGAAGATATAGATGTCTGCTTTAAGAGTTTCGCTGTGAAGCAGGTCAGAGCAGTAAGTAGAGGGGAATGTTTTTATTTTGAAGAAGGGAGATGTTACAGCATGTTTTCAAATGTAAGATGTATAGCAGAAAATTCAGTGAAGAAGTAGAGAGAAGAGAGAATTGTCAGAGGGGGAAAAATGGTCCTTCAAAGGCAAGGGGAAACAGGAGGCAACACACATCTGGAGAGTTTGGTTAGATCACAGACAGTTCATCATAGAATCAGGACGGCCACAGAGGCTGAGCAAGGAAAGATGTGATGGTGACAGTATGTGGAGATGATTTTTTCATGCTTTTATTTTTTTTTTCTATTTTCTTTTGACATTTTTTATTGAAGAGAATTTTGAGGCCAGGAGGATGTTTTTTGTTGCTGGTGGTGGTGGTGGTGATTTTTAATTTTAAATATTTCCTTTGTGGGTAACACCTCTTTGCACCTTCTGAAAAGTTATAGGATATTTATCCTTGTAATGAAGGAATTCTGACATTGGTCTGTTTTCGGTAATTTTACTTAGAACTCGTTAATTGCTTTTGATCTGAATATTCTAATTCTTATGTTTTTAAGCTCAAAAAAGTTATGACTTCTAAAATTGTTCTCATTTTGTTGGTGTGACCATAACTAATTCTTCGATTACACTTTCATCTAAGTGCTCTATATTTATAATATCTTGCATAGTTTTTAGCTCTTGTCCTTTAGCTACATTTTAGGAAGGCTCTTCAAGCTATTTTCCACATTTGCTTTGTTTCCCATGTCATTCCTTCTATTTAATCGCCATTGCAGACTTTAATTCTGCTACTTCAGTGCTAGTTTCCATTTTGTTCTTCCTTATCTCATTCAGCACCTGTTTATCTCTAACTATTGCCTTTGCCCCCATCTTGTTGCATTCTTACTTGTCTCCATTCTCTATTTTTACACTTGCTATGTCCTCTTGGACCCTATTTAGAATTGCCAAGTTTTCTAAAATTTCCCTTTGATTCCTGCCAAATATCATTTTCTTTTTCCTTTTTCTTTATTTTTTTTATTAACATCTTTATTGGAGTATTATTCTTTACAATGTTGTGTTAGTTTCTGCTGTATCACAAAGTGAAACAGCTATACATATACATACATCCCCATATCTCCTCCCTCTTGCATCTCCCTCCCACTCTCCCTATACTACCCCTCTAGGTGGTCACAAAACACCAAGTTGATTTCCCTGTGCTATGCATCTGCTTCCCACTAGCTATCTATTTTACATTTGGTAGTGTATATATGTCCATGCTACTCTCTCACTTCATCCTGGCTTACCGTTCCCCCTTGCCATGTCCTCAAGTCCATTCCCTACATCTGTGTCTTTATTCCTGTCCTGCCCCTAGGTTCTTCAGAACCTTTTTTTTTTTTTTAGATTCCATACATACGTGTTAGCATACGGTATTTGTTTTTCTTGTTCTGACTTACTTCACTCTGTATGACAGACTCTATGTCCATCCACCTCACTACAAATAACTCAATTTTGTTTCTTTTTATGGCTGAGTAAGATTCCATTGTATATATGTACCACATCTTCTTTATCCATTCATCTGTCAATGGACACTTAGGTTGCTTCCATGTCCTGGCTATTGTAAACAGTGCTGCAATGAACATTGTGGTACATGACTCTTTTTGAGTTATGGTTTTCTCAGGGTATATGCCCAGTAGTGGGATTGTTGGGTCACATGGTAGTTCTATTTTTAGTTTTTTAAGGAACCTCCATACTGTTCTCCATAGTGGCTGTATCAACGTACATTCCCACCAACAGTGCTAGAGGGTTCCCTTTCCTCCACACCCTCTCCAGCATTTATTGTTTGTAGATTTTTTGATGATGGCCATTCTGACTGGTGTGAGGTGATACCTCATTGTAGTTTTGATTTGCATTTCTATGATGAGTAGTGATATTGAGCATCCTTTCATGTGTTTGTTGGCAATCTGTATATCTTCTTTGGAGAAATGTCTATTTAGGTCTTCTGCCCATTTTTGGATTCGGTTGTTTGGTTTTTTGTTATTGAGCTGCATGAGCTGCTGGTATATTTTGGAGATCAATCCTTTGTCAGTTGCTTCGTTTGCAAATATTTTCTCCCATTCTAAGAGTTGTCTTTTCTTCTTGTTTATGGTTTCCTTTGCTGTGCAAAAGCTTTTAAGTTTCATTAGGACACATTTGTTTATTTTTGGTTTTATTTCCCTTTCTCTAGGAGATGGGTCAAAGGGATCTTGCTGTGATTTATGTCATAGAGTGTTCTGCCTATGTTTTCCTCTAAGAGTTTGATAGTGTTTGGCCTTACCTTTAGGTTTTTAATCCGTTTTGAGTTTATTTTTGTGTATGGTGTTAGGGAGTGTACTCATTTCATTCTTTTACATATAGCTGTCCAGTTTTCCCAGCACCACTTATCGAAGAGGCTGTCTTTTTTCCATTGTATATTCTCGCCTCCTTTATCAAAGGTAAGGTGACCATCTGTGCATGGGTTTATCTCTGGGCTTTCTAGCTTGTTCCATTGATCTATATTTCTGTTTTTGTGCCAGTACCATACTATCTTGATTACTGCATCTTTGTAGTATAGTCTGAAGTCTGGGAGCCTGATTCCTCCAGCTCCGTTTTTCTTTCTCAAGATTGCTTTGGCTGTTCAGGGTTTTTTGTGTTTCCATACAAATTGTGAAATTTTTGGTTCTAGCTCTCTGAAAAATGCCATTGGCAGTTTGATAGGGATTGCATTGAATCTGTAGATTGCTTTGGGTAGTACAGTCATTTTCACAATGTTGATTCTTCCAATCCAAGAACATGGTATATCTCTTCATCTGTTTGTATCATCTTTAATTTCTTTCAACACTGTCTTATAGTTTTCTGCATACAGGTCTTTTGTCTCCTTAGGTAGGTTTATTCCTAGGTATTTTATTCTTTTTGTTGCAATGGTAAATGGGAGTGTATCCTCTATTTCTCTTTCAGATTTTTCATCATTAGGACACTACATCATTGGACACTACAATACATTATTGTAGTGCAGATTCGATTATGTAGATATATCAATTCATTCCCACAACAATCTATAAATTCAATGCAACTCAGTAATAAAAATATTTACTAATAGGAATTAATATTGATTAACTTGACAATACTGATTACTAGTAATGGATAATATTAATTAATAGTAACATGAATGCAGTGTGTATTGTGTCCCAAGTGCTCATCTAGGTGCTTTACACATTAATTTATATAGTCCTCAAAACAACCTTTTGAGGTATGAATGATCATTAACATCACTTTATGGACAAGGAGTCTGAGGCACAGCACAGAGGGATTAATAATTTGCTCAAGGTCACACAGCTGCTGAGCAGAAGTATCAGGATTTAACCCAGGTTCTCTGGCTCCAGAGCCCATTACTTTAATCATCTCTTTTCACTCTCTCTAAATGGTAATAGCAATAAAAATTCAAATGGCATTTCTGGAGGCAGAATTTGATAAAATTATTTGAAAGTTAACCTGGAATAATACACATGGAAAAACAATGAGTAAATGGTTGAGGAGGGAGGAGAGAATTAGGGGAGATTCGTGTTCTAAATATTAAAATGTATTTTAAAGATGCATTTAATGCATTCACTTGTTCAACAAAAATTTATTGAATACCTACTCTTTGCCAGTTTCTGTTCTAGGTGCCAGTGACACAGTAGTAACAAGAACAGACAAAAGTCCCTACTTTCATGAAGCTTAAATTTTTGTTGAGGGAGGGAGATAGACAAAGAAATAAACAATTAAATACATGGACTGTCCAGTGGTGATACATTCTATGAAGAAAAATACAGCAGGAACAGGGGATAAAGAGTACTGGGATGGGGAAGGGGAAACTTTTAAAATATCGGGATCAGGAAAGACCCCATGGTAAAATAACACTTAAGAAAAAAAAAAAAACTGAAAGAAGGGAGAGAACAAATCATGAGGATATCTGGGAGAAGGGCATTCCAGCAGAGTGAACAGTACGTGCAAAGGCCCTGGGGTAGGAGGATGCTTGTCACATTTGTGAAATAGTAAGGAGGCCAAGGTGGCTGGAATGATCAGAGGGTAAAGTCGTAGAAGATAACGTCAGAGAGATAATGGCAGGTGGAGGTTATCAGGGGATTTTGCTTTTAACTCTGAATGACTAGAAAACAAGACTTGGTCTGATTTACATATACTATAAAATGATCATTTGGCTGCTGTGCTGAACAAAGAAGAATAGTGAATTTCTGGTAGACAGGTGACACCCATAGGTCCATGTTTCTTGACTGGATACATCTAATGTAATAAAAGGCACTGGAGACTGAGACTTTACATCAATCCCAAAAGCTAAGACTAATGAATACAACAGTGCCGGAAGCTAGAGAGAAATGCCACTGACAAGTGGAGCAGGATTGAGAAAAGCCTCATGAAACACAGAATGTTTCCTACTTTCCTGCATTATTTTTTAGATTCTACATATAAGTGATATCTTATAGTATTGTCTTTCTCTGTCTGACTTACCAATTAGGGAACTTCTATTCCCTAATGCCACTTTCTGAGAAAGCCAGAGTACCTTTGCAACCACTACCCCACCTGCCACTTCTAGCCAAGACATCAACCCTTGAAATCACGGTGGAGGAGATGGCCTGGGAGATGTGGTACTCGCGAGTTACGTTACAAAGATGGCAGATGGAGACAGGAATTCTGCAGGGAATGGCAAGGATTGTGATATCTGTGTATTCTATCAACCCACAGATTACAGACTTGGTGGCAGATGTTGGAAAGCATCTGGTATTGTAGAGCTAGCATGAGATGAAAGTCCCTGGGATGTGGAGCTGAGCTGGGAGAACCCACCAGCAGCTCAGCAACAGAACATCTAGCCATGACCCGTGACAGGGAACAGACTTAACGAAACTTGCCTATTTATCGGCAGCCAGTCTGTATAGATCCGGCTTCATTTAGGGGTAGGGAAGGGAAAAGGATCCATTTGACATCCATGACAAAATACTGAATGAAATGTAGAATAAGAAATATTTGAGCACTTTGTGGATTCCATTACAAATTGTGTCCTTGAAAAAATGTATACAAAGTTAATCACTGAATTTCCACAGATAAACACAATATAATCATCACAGCACAGACATCAAATAGATTAGCTTTTCACAAGTATTCTTTACAAATGCTATCACAAAGAAGGAAAAACTAAACAGCAAATTTGATCTTCTTTTCATTAATTTAGAGTATCCAAGTATTATAAACTACTAAGGACTATATTGGATATTTCCTGAAGTACTAAGTTATCACTTAACATATTGACCACACTGTTCTGTGAAAGAAACAAAAGTATACCTAAGTGTCTACCTGATCTTTACAAAATGCTTTAAAATTCCAAGAAGATGCCTCAGTCGTTATAACGCAAGTCAGACACGGACAATGCCACAGTAAGGTAGAAGCCTAGACACACAAAACGACTCAGTGGATGAAACTTCGGTACTTCAATTGTTTCAATCAATAGGAATTATGAAGATGTTAACTTTTAGTAACACATATTTTTAATAGTAAGCATAAGTGAAGTTAGAATTTTATTTTTTAACTTTTGATGACTTTTTAAATTTAATTTTTAAGAAAAAGCTTTTGTTCTTTGAGATTTACAGTCCTTACAAATACCTAACTCATGAGTCAAAAACAACTAATTCAGGGCAAGAAATAGCTACCTTTTAGGAGGAATAATGACAGAGGTATATAAAAGAAATGATAAAAGTAAATAAATTAATAATTAATAATTTAATAATTAAAAGGAATAATGATAGAGATAGCTTCACATCCATGTTACTTTTAGACAGTAGTCTAAAATCTTAAAAAAGTATATACCTCAAAGGAAAAAATGTTATACATAGTTTCTTATTAAGAAAAAAAAAGAACCATTCTGATTCTTTCTATGTAAATTATCTCATCTTCAACCAAACACTTCTAAAATGCCTTTTCTTTAATAAGCCATTTTTTATACTTTTTATGTATATTTAACATGAAGATTTAAACAGATATAAAGACAAAAAGGATAACGGAAATAGAATGTTGTATTCATTTAAAAGATTCATAAGCAGAGATAGCAGAGGTCTTCTGATCAACTGCCTGGCACCCTGTAAAAGGTACGCAAATCATACGTCTTGATTTCCTTTTAGGAACATAGCAGTTACCATTTAATCTTTGGCTTTTCAGTTAGAATGGAAATTTCAATAAAAAAAGAAAGGAGAATGCTGATCGCAGTGTCATTCAAATGTCTCTGTCGAAACACTGAGGTAATTGAGTTATCGCTTAGATTTCCCTATAGGATATTCTAACTGGCATAGAAGCATTTCCTTAATTTGTTGTAGTCAACAAGGACAATGCGATTCTTCCCGTTGTGTTTGTTGTTTTATTGCTTGACAACAAATTGTATTTGCTGTCTTATTACCTCAGAGTAAAAATACGTAACTGATTACTCATAATCTGTTACAAAACTGGCTTTGGGAAAATGAAGGATTATTAAACCATTATAGAAACCTTATTGGTTAATCAAGTTTATAATCTTTGTGTCCCCCAGGTCCCTTTTCTTTCTCACAAGGAGAACCCCACGTTGACTGGTTTATCTACTCTTCCCCTTTGAAACCTGAGTGACTGGGGCAAAGCTGACCCTACCCCTAGCTCATGAGATGAGATAACAGTAACCAAACATAAAATAATAGGAACGAAGAAAGGACTACCATCTGTTTGGCCAGAGATTGGTTTCATTGTCCAGGGTTAAGCTCCTCAGGATTTGTTAGCCTCTTCAGCTAAATTAGCCAGATCAGTCCAGAGGAGCTTTTAGTCCATGGCGATGGGAGAGGTCCTCTCTCTGGTCTTTCTCTGATTCTTTGTCATTTTTGTGCAAGGTAAGAACACAAAAGCAAGTCACCCCAGTTACTCATGTAACTCATGTCAAGAAGGAAGTGCTCATGTCAAGAAGGAAGCAGGTCTGAGTACAGAGCTAACATATCAGAAAGGGCCTGACCCTCCCCTGACTGGGCCCTCCCAACCTTCCGTACCTTGTTACAAGAGTTGAAACACTTCTTTCCGGTTAAAGCCAATTCTGTTTGGAGTTTCTGCAGCTTGCAGCACAAAACATCCTAACTCATTCACAGAGCCTGTATTGAGGAATCGGAATAGTCCATATAGACAGATGATTTTTTTTTAAGTTTTATTTCCTTAAGTTTTTTCAGGATTGTCATCTATCCATGTTAAGTCTGTTCAGGCTTCTAAACAGCTTCTGTCTCAGACATTCAGCTCTGAGATCAAAGTTAGAGTCTGAAAGTCAGCGGAGGGAACACTACCAGTCATTAGAAGTCAGCCATATCAAAAGTGCACATATAGTTTTGTTCTCTATGTCTGTGAGTCTGTTCCTGTGCTGTATACAGATTCATTTGCATTATTTTTTAGATTCTACATATAAGTGATATCTTATAGTATTGTCTTTCTCTGTCTGACTTACCAAGCATAAGAGGGAGGGGGAGGGACAAATTAGGAGGATGTGATTAACAGATAAAAATTACTATCCATAAAATAGATAAGCAGCAGGGATTTACTACAAAACACAGAGAATTATATTCGTTATCTTATAATAACCTACACTGAAATGTAATCTGCAAAAAAAACCCCAGAACAAAAAACAGAACACTTTGCTGTATTCCTGAAACTAGCGCAATATTGTAAATCAATTATACTTCAATTAAAAAAAACTGAAAAAAATACATATACAACACTTCTCCTCCCAAATAAAAGACAAAAAAGAGTTTTAGTTTAAAATACTATCTTGGGCTTCCCTGGTGGCGCAGTGGTTGAGAATCTGCCTGCTAATGCAGGGGACACAGGTTCGAGCCCTGGTCTAGGAGGATCCCACATGCCGCGGAGCAACTAGGCCCGTGAGCCACAACTACTGAGCCTGCGCGTCTGGAGCCTGTGCTCCGCAACAAGAGAGGCCACGATAGTGAGAGGCCCACGCACCGCGACGAAGAGTGGCCCCCACTCGCCGCAACTAGAGAAAGCCCTCGCACAGAAACGAAGACCCAACACAGCAAAGATAAATAAATAAATACACTCCTACCCCCAACATCTTCTTTAAAAAAAAAAAATACTATCTAGTCCATATCATAAAAATAATATAAAGAGCAACAATGATGGCATCAATAAGTGCTCACTATGCTATGAATTTTATGTGTATTATCTTTCTTAAAAGCGATATTAGGAAAAAGAGGCCCAGAACCAGGTTAATAACTTGCCCAAAGTCACGAATCTAGTAAGCTCAATATTTGGAATTCAACCACACTTTTTTTAAGAGACCCAAGGCCTACTACATCTCCTTTCAAAGTTATTGGTAAGGAAAGTACTGATTACCATGTGCCGGGCATGCTCATGGCGCCTGTGATCTACGCACCCCTCCTCCACACTCTGTTCTGCCAGGTAGGAAGGCTGGGAGGCAGGAACTGCAGGTAGGAGGAGTTACAACAGTCACAGCGCCCCGGTCCCAGCTCTCCCTTCTCACAGGCCTTTGTTCTCCTACCTGAGCTGGTCCAAGTACATTTTCTGGCTCTCTCAGCCCAAAAGACCTCGATCACAAGTCATCAGGAGCCCTGGCAGGCCACGTTCCTCTAGGAACTTGAGGTTTGAACAAATGAGGCTACCTACCTTGGGCATGTAGACCACCAGATGCCCTGTTGTCTGAGCTCTTTTAGCAGAGCTGCTGTCAGGTTTGACTTCTGCAGGAAGGACAAGCTGAAATGGCTGAAAGCAAACAGGAAGTGTGGAGAGTGAGTGCGTATTACACGAGGGGGTTACTTTAAGAGGTGTTTTCATTACAAATTTAAGATTCACCATTTATTTAAAAAATCTGCTTAGGCTTACTAGGGAAAAAATAAAATATGGTCAATGCTTGATATGCATGAACGATTTTACGAATTTTAATTAATTGTCTGAGAAACAGTTAGTCACAGATCGTGACTGGTCCATTTATGAGAACATGGCTGATAAAGGATTTATAGATAAAACTTCTTGTCATAAAACATCAACACATTTCCATTTTAATGTCTTCAAGCTAACTGATATGAAAGCTCAGAATCAGCAAAAACTACTATTTCAAAAGTGATAAAGTTACAGTTGCTGTGAATGAAATCACTGACAATTTTAAATGGGTGCATTATTTTAAATGGGTACATTATTTAAATATAACTTCAAGCATAGGCTACCCATACATGACCATCTTATCAGCTCTGAAAAAAGCACTAACAAAACAAACACAGGTTAAAAATACAAATTTTATCATACCACTCCCGTCATTTAAAATCATGTGTCTAAACAAACAGCACTCTGACTGGGTTTCTCTTTTTCTATTTTAAAATCACTTAAATCTGTTTTGAGGCAAGCTAGTTTGATTCAAGGCTGAGCTTCTGAAACGGGGACAGCCCAAAGGTTACACTTACCTTTCCCTTGACCATCACTCGCACGTAAGTTGGTTGTACATCAACATCGATTAAAGAGGTGTCCATATACCTTCAAAATTCAACAACCGAGTGTTATAATTTTCAAAACCATTTAAAGAAGTGTAAATACAAAGTCCCACTTGAGGGACCATTTTAAGTGAAGAAAGTTTACAATTTCCATGCTAAACAGGTCTTAGAATATTCATTTTAAATTCATGCCCAGACCGCCGGAAATTCAACATATCAGCAATTTCATTTTTAGACGCACAAGTACACTTGGCATTGATTGCCCCTTACCCCAAAATATCTGCGGCCTGAAACACCAGAGGTTTGCAGAGAACGCCTTGCCATGCTCCTTCATGAATATTTTATTTTAAGCCCCTAAGGCTGACTTGAATAGCCAGGAATGCTGAATCCACTAAGCTCCTGCGTCCTTAGGGCTCTCGATTCCCTGCAACTGTTCTGCAGCTGCCCCATCCTACCTCTCCCGGAAGACTGGCTCCGCAAGCCCATCCTGCCCAGCAAGCCCAGCTCTCTCCCTCTATGGCAGTGACCTCAGGACTGGGGGCAATTGTTCTACACTTCGCGAGCAGAGGAAAGGTTTAGATTCCACATCACTCGTTAAAATAAGAAGTTTGGCCAAATGATTATTTTTATACATGTTAAAATATTTGAAAATGCAGCGATGATTCAAAAATCACAAACATCATGGCAGGTAGGACGATACAGGGGTGACAGGCTCAGGTTTTAGCCACCAGGCTTGTGAGGACTGACTCCACCTTCCCCTTCCTGCTTTATTACCCTGGATCACATTCCTTAACCTTTCTAAGCCTCTGTTTCCTCACCTGTAAAATGAGGATACAAATAGTGCCTATCCCCTAAGATTGCTAAGAAGACACGTGCACCATGCCTAGTACATAGTTAGTGGTAATAAAGCATTGTTACAATTAATGAAAAATTAAAATAATTAAAAGTAGAGTCAGGTTTTCCTACAACTTCATGTTTATTATCTACCACTTTAACTATGGATTACAGATTCTTTTTCGTGCTTAGGGCCGCCTAAAGTTCCTCTGCCCCGACCTACAAGGGTTTTGCATGTGCTGTTCTCCTCTGCCTAAAATAATCTTCTACCAGTCCTTCGTAGAGCTCGCTACATCTTATCCTTCAATTTTCAGTGCTCACGTCCCTGGCTTTCCCTTTTTCTCCAGCCATCCCCTACACCGCCAACTACCAGACTACACACACCATTGTTCTCCATCCCTGAACTCTGTCCTTTTCCCGTACGGCACTCTTCTCCCTTTGTAATTACCTATTAGATGCCTGCCTATGTATTGTCTGCCATCCCCACTGGGCCGTAAACCCAGGAGAGCAGGGACTGTATTCAGAACAGGCTGGTTACAGTCTCCCAGTGCGTGGCATGTAGCAGGCATTCTACAGCTATTGGAAGGAATAGAAGCAGGAAGCATACACGAATGCATGAACTTTCATGCATACATCCATGTGCCAGTGAAGATAACAAGGAATTTTAGTGTAATAGTTTGGACAGAATCATGCGAATGGAAGGATTTTTCTACTTAGACAGGAGAAATATCACCAGTCCTTGAAAAGGTACATGCATGGGGAAATGAGGAAAGTTTTCATCTGAGGATTAATGTTAAGTAGCTAATCGAGCTAAAAGGAGAAAGAGGTACACATTCACTGAACTCCAGGAATAAGGCCTAAAAATGGAAAGGACTTAAAAGGATGAAAAAGGGAATGTTTAACTGAAAAACAGCAGAAAGGGAAGCTCAGGGAGTTGGAGCAACAGAGAACATGCAGTCAGCTGGAGGAGGGCTGGAATGGAAGGCAGCGCTTCTTAAAGGCAGGTGACCTGGCAGCAAGTGGGCAGAAGGGCTGTTGGAGGCGTGGGAGACGCAGCTGAGTGTGATGAGGGAGGGCTGCACTGAGAGCCGGCCCCCATTCACGCCGGCCAAAGATGGACACACCCCAAGTGCCCGTCAGTGGGTGAACGGATAAACAAAAAGGTGGTCTCTCCATTCAATGGAATATTATTCAGCCATGAATATGCTACAACATGGATGAACCCTGAAGACATTATACTGAGTGAAAGAAACCAGACACAAAGGCCAGATCTGATTCATTTATATGAAATACCCAGAATGGGCAAACTATGGAGACAGAAAGCAGATGAGTGGTTGCCAGGTGAAGGGGGGAAATGAAGAGTGACTGCTTACGGGGTACGGGATTTCCTTATGTGTGAGAAAATTTCCTGGAAGTAGATAGTGGTAATGGTGTCACAACATTGTGAATTTACTGAATGCCACTGAGTTGTACAATTGAAAGGGTTGAAATGGTGAATTTTAAGTTATGTGTATTTTATCACAATTAAAGAAACAAAGTTGGACCTAAGACTGAGGGTTCACATTCTGGCTTCTCCAATTACCATGTTTACTTTCACAAGACTCACCCTCCTTGGGTAATCCCAGGATAACAATCTCTCCTATGCCACTGGGTTACTGAGAAGTTAAATGAGATAGAGCATGTAATAAAATCCCTCAAAAATAGAAATGCCTTTATTACAACTCATGAATGTAAATGTTCATTGATTCCATCATCAAAATCATTCATTCATTCATCCATTTACTCCTGTACTTACTGAGCTCCTAACGGGTGTCAGGCACTGTTTTAGGTGTTAGAGACGTAAAGAGGTAGGAACAAAAAAATAAAAGTTTCTGCCTCAACTACACATGTTTCAAAATACAGGTAAATTGAGAGTTTGTCAGGTAGAAATAAAAAAGCAGGGAGAGGTGGAAGGATGTGCTGAGGCAGGGGTGGTACTGGTCTATACTGGATGGTGAGGCAGAGAGGCCTCTATAATAAAGTGACATCTGAACAGAGGCCTGAAGGGCATGAGGACACCTAGGGTGAGAGTGATACAGGCAGAGGGAGGCACAAGGACAAAAGTACTGGGGCATCGGTGGGTCTGAAAGGGCTGGAGAAGCAGAAAGGTCCTGAACGTGGATCCTGAAATCATCAGCAGGACAGAGGAAGTGAGCCAGGACCTGGAATCTTCAAGGAGGGAGGCAGATGGCCCGGGTGTCTTTAAATGGCTTCAACAAGGAAGCGTGGAAGGTGACACAGGCTGATGGTGTGAATGTCACAGCTGTGGACAGTTGTGGGTTGGGGGAGAGCAGCTGTCAGGATGCGGGGATGAGGGGTAAGCAAGCAGGGAGTAGAGGGGTGAAACCAGTCAGGATGTAGGACGTGGCCTGGGAAGAGGTGGCAGCCAGTGATAAAGAGGCCGCTGTTCATGTTTTTTTTTTTTTTTTTTTTCGCTGTTCATGTTTAAGAACTCAAGGGGCTGTGACTGAGAATGAAAATAGCAAGAAATGCCATGAAATAAATGCATAATTAAAGGTCTTTACCTATATACAGCCAGGTCCAGGACGATCTGGTTACGCTTTTCATCATCTCTCAAAGAGAAGTCAAGTCTAAGGAATAATCCATTTGGGGGGGGGGAAAGAGGATGTTTTTAGTGATTCTTTATAGATAACCCCATCCCAGTATCAAAAGAAAATTTGATAAAAACTATGTCATAATCTTCAACGACAAACTTATTTTGGTAGCTGGTCAATAAAATCTGTTAGTTTAAAAATTTCAACAGAAACCTACAACATATTCATAAATTATTCCTGTTTACATTGTTTCAATATGAGAATCCTGAACTACATAAAAAAAAAAAAAAATTAGCATCGGTGCAGAGACAGAGACACCTGGTGGTTAAAGTTTTCTTTTCCATTTCATTCGGGTTTGCAAGAAGCAAACTAAAACACAGAATTATTGATGGGGAATTACATGTTGCATTTGCTTGCCCTTATCCAGCATTCCATTCCTTAAGTTTTAAGCAGTCTTGTCTTTTTTCTTCTCCTTTCATTAGTGACCTTTCCCTAGCCCCCGGAAATGCTGAGATGCCGCCCATGACCTATCACTTCCATTTTATAGAAGAAGAAACAGGCTCAGAGAGGCTGACGTAGCTGGGAAAGAGGTCATGTGAGCCTTGGAGGCAGGATTTCAAATCTCAGCTGTACCCTGAGATTGAGTCCTAGGTATAACTTCCATACTGTCGATGTACTGTTCAGAATTACTTGGTTAATTTTATTTTGAATGTTTCACTTATCATATTACTCTGCAAAGTACAATACCCCAACAATATTAAAGAATGTAGGCTAGATTGTTTGGAGAAATGTAACATTGTGCCCCAGGTGTGGCTGCCAGCAGGATGTCTGCTTGTGGCGGTCACTCTCACTTGCTTTCAACACTCCTGCCCGGCCGGACCTCTTCAGGTGCTCAGATGATCCATGCATTCTCGATCTCATCTCTGGCGCTTTTCTATATGCTTTCTCCTCTGCCCTGATTGCTTATTCCCCCATGTTCCAGCCACCTGCTTAAACTCTCCCTTCATCCATCTCTTGAAAGGTAATTTCAGGGAGGTTTTCTATGGCAGAGACTGATATTCCCCACTGTCTGCTCCCTCTTTATCCATAGTAACAGGGTCCCTGATTTTAATGAGGAATATGGCTCTGCAGGGTAAAGACCACATTCCCCAGCCTCCCTGGCAGCTAGATGAGATCATGTGATTTAATTCCGTAAAGAAAATGTGGTTTGGTGCTTTCCAGGAATTTTCCTTAAGAGAGGGGGTGTGTGCCACTTAACAGGCTATTGCAACCGTCCAGGCAAGAGGAGGCTGACTTCCTCTAAGGTGGTGGCAATGGAGTGAATGAGAAGGGGTGGGATTCTGGTAATTCTGAAGGAAGAGCTCACTGATAACAGGAGGGAGAGAAGAATTGAGGATGAATCCGAGGTTTCGGTCTTGATACCCAGTGGATGCTCACTCCTGAGCTGGAGGACCTCTGAGGACCTGATGGTACGTGGTTGTGGGGGTAGAAGTGAGGATGTCTGCTTTAGCCACGATAAGCCTACGACACATAGTTTATATCCACACAGGAGAGCAGATAGCTAGGTGCATATACAAGTCTTGAGCTCAGGCAAGAGGTTGGGTCTGGTTGTAAGTAAAGGAAGGATAGTGTTGAAATCATGGGATTTGGTGAGATCTCGAAAGAGTGAATGTGGAAAGAGAAGATAGCTGAGGAGTTTGCCCCAGAGCACTTAGGAGACAAGACAGAAAGGATCCAGCAAAGCAGAAGATGAGAAGGTAGTAGGGTCAAAGAATCAGAAGCAAAGGGAAGAACCTGTTTGGAGAAGGAAAGTATGATCAATCTGGGCAAATCTGTTAGGTTAAGTAGATGGCTGAGATTTGAAAAGATGTGACTGAATATAGAAATGATGTGAACATGGAATATAAAAAGGATGGGACTGCAGAAGCTTCTGTGGTCTCACTAGGGGCACGCAGCCCAGAGGGTCTCCCTCAAGCCCTGCTGTAGCCTGAAGAGAGACAGTCTCCCCACTAGATTTTTAAGTTCCTTGAAGGCAGAAATCTGTCATATTCACTTCTGTATCCCCAGGGATTAGCATCATGTGTTGTGCTGCATTCATGACTTCTGGATAAAGAAGGTGTGTGTGTGTGTGTGTGTGTGTGTGTGTGTGTGTGTGTGTGTGTGTGTGTGTGTGTTTGTGTGTGTGTGTGTGTGTGTGTGTGTGTGTGGTGGGGTGGGGTGAGGTGGGGGTGAGATTATGAACTTGATCATGGAAACCACTAGAAATGGGCTAGCACAGGCAAGTCAGACACACCACCTATTACCTACGTGGCCTTGGGCAAGTCATTCACCTCTCAGTTCAAGTTTTTGACCTGTGAAGAAGAAATACTGCCTACCACACAAGACTGCTGTGAAGGTGACGTGAATGACGCCTAGGAGTGATTTAGGACAGCACCTCTTCTATTGTGGTAACAGCACAGCAAACGAAATGATCAAAGTAAACAGGTTCTGAGCGATGAAGCCAACAAGATCGAGTTCGTAGGCTTTTTGATCTGTACTTTGACTAGAAAAGGCCTTTTCCTCCTGCTTTCTAGTTTAAAATTTAAAAACAGCTAGATACTACTATACATGAGGACTTCCAGTTGGAATATTTTTCCTCTCTCATCAACTCCATTGAGGTATTTCTATCAATTTCTTTCCTTAGCTCTCGAATCTTTGCAGGTGTGTTCCGGAGTATAAAGTAGGCGTATAGGAGATCAGTATCCTCAGCCAGCTTGTTCATGGCAGAGTTTTAAAAATTAAGAAACACAACAATAATGCACTTGGAATTTTCAGGCATAAAACGGTACATGGTTCACGGTTTCAGGAGACACAGAATAACTAAGATTTCCATACGTCAAGGTCATGTTTTGGATGCCAAGAAAACGAAATATAACATTACACACTTGAAAGCATAATGATGTTCTTTCAAATACACACAAAATGACATTCTTATTAGGCTCATCAAGTTTGTCAAGAGTGGTCAGATATATTCTCTGCAGAGCAAACGTGTCATTGAAACCATCGTATGACCAACACCACACATTCTGCTTCTTCAAGTCTCCACTCGGCCTCACTTACTTGGGCTCATTTACATTCAGGGCTCTCCCATTCTCACAGATCAGCACCCTGGGTGGTTTCACGTTCTTCTTTTTTTCACTTCATATTAGGGGTAGGTGGGAACAAGGGGCGGGAGAGAGAAAAAAATAAACAAAGATAATATAAAAGCAATTAATGTGTGAAACAGTTTAAGAAAAATTAATCAGGTATTTGTGAATACATCAGCAATTCACTGTGATGAAGTCCACTGCTGGGAACTGACAATCGAACCACATTTTTGTGTGATTATATCTATATCTGTAAAGCGAAAATGTGACCAAGACAATTTGCCAGATAATTCGAATGGGGGAGAAAACTCCTTTTCATGAGATAGCCACGAATATTTAAATGAGTCTATTTTATGCATGATTTACTCAGCTAACTGTTAATTCCCCATTTGTGTATACATCTTCTACTTTAGTTAAAATTACAGTTTTTAAAATGCCAAATAGAATCTATTTTATAGAAATAAAAATACCAGTACATAGGACCTACATAAAAGGATGTCTATCACAGCATTATCTACAGTGGCAAAACCTTGGAACCATCAAGAATGTCCATCAATGGAGGAATGATTGGATTGACTGTGGTACATTCATGCTATGAAATATTTTGTGGCTATTGAAAAATGTGTTCACTCTTTACCTACTCGTCTAGAAAGTTATAGAAAAGTGTTGATGATGATTTAGTGAGAACAAATACATAAAATGTAAGTCCACTTTTGTTTTTAAGAAAAGACCCTCAATCCTACGTTTGCAGAAATCATTTATATGATTGTAGCAGGTGGTGGAAGTTCTGGTAGGATGGACCCAAGCCTGCTAACTCTTATTACCATGAAGGGGCAGAGGTAGGAGGAAAATAAATGGAGCAAAGAGGAAAGATTCATGGAATAACATGAAAGAACATGTAGAACATAAATTCTGTTTATTTAAACACTTACTGAAAATACATAAAAACTTTAAAAAGGCATATATGGACAGGCTCTAGAAGATCAGATGGACAAATCTGTTTAGATGACAGAACTGCAGGCAATTCTTCATCTTGGATTTCTGTTGTTCTTTTAATACAGATTTTATGTCATTTAACTTTATTTTACAATGTAAATTTATTCACATTTTTCTGGATCTTAAACTGGTTCTCAGGTCCAATTAAGTTCATGTTTCCATGAACTACATTATTCTCCATGACACAGGACAATTAGAGGGCATTCAGAAGAGGAAAACATCTCAGGAACCCATTAGATCGTGTAGACTACAGCACACTGAACAGAATGACTTGGATAACCAGTATCTGTAAACCAGGCCAGGCTCTTATCTGACACATTTAAAGTTGTTAAAAAGCTAAGGTCATAGAAACAAAACCCTACCTAAAATGCCTCGATTCATGACATCCTAAAGAAGGGTTAGTAGATAACACTTCAACAAAAAGCTGAAATTAGAAAAAGCAAAGTCTGTGTTTGATAGCTAACACAGATAATGGGTAAAACAAGGTACAATCATGAAAATATACTCCATCACTCTCAATGACAGGATAAAATGGAATACCTTAATTTTTCTTGGTCTTTCCGTTGTTTTTCCATATGTCTCAGAGTTTCCAATCTAGATTCAGGGGTATACAAAGAGGGCTTATTCCAGAATTCCAGGTCGTCTTCACCGCTGTCTAATTTCTTTTTCTTACATTCCTCTTCTTGTATTTCTGGTGCCTGGACGTCGTCTTTGCTCTCTTCAGAAGATGGGCTAGAAAAGAACACAGGGCACGTTAAAACCAATAATAATGGACGTTTGAGTTTCATCCTGAATGCTGCCCCTTAAATATCTATATTTTGTGTGTGTGTTACCTTCTTACCTTTGAATGACAAAATGTGTCTGAAAGAGAGCCTATCTGAGCCAAGTTGGAGGAAATTAGTGCCACAGCATTGGGGCAGGCCCACTTCATCTATCACCAGGAATACTGCAGTAATCACGTTCAAGGGTTCATAGACCTGGTCGATGTGAGTCACCTGGGGAGCTTTATACACAGTACAGATTCCTGGGCTCCCACCAGAGTCTCTCCAGTTGATTTGAAGTGGGGTCCAGGACCCTTGCTTTACAATATTTTGCAGTAGGTTCTGATGATCAGACAAACTCAGGGACCACTGGGCCTTAGCAATCACTCCACCTCCAGTCTTACACCCTTCAATTCCATCCTCCACCCTGCTCCCAGAGGAATCTTTCTTAAAAATTTAATCATATTATTTCCAGGCTCTTTAATGATTCTCTACCTCTAAAATTCTCCAGTGGGATACATGAGATCGCCCATGGTATGGCCTCTAACTACTCCATTTTTCATGGATAACTTTGGATTTTGTAGCTTTATATGGCAATGGTGCTCTGCTCTCTTTTTTATTCATGTTTTGTGGACTGTCAGAGAATTACATGATGTCTCTATATGGCATCAAATAAGTATTATATGATATTCAACATTCATTCAGCATGGATTCAAGTAATATTTATTGTCTTTCTGTGTACCAGGCACCAGAGAGACAGCTCTAGTCAAGATAGACAGCAACACTACTTACAGGAGACTCTATTCTAGCAGACAGAAAAGGACATCATTCAAACAGCACACAATTAGGAGAGGCTTTCTCCCCTCACCTCTCCCTAGAATATGCTCTGTGTCAAAATGACATTAAATGAAAAAATCTACAGGAAGCCTTTAGAACCAAGTATGGCAAATAGTAAGTACTCATTAAATGTTAGATTTTGTTATTGTTGTTACTGAAATGAGATGACACAAAATGCTCATTTAGTTGACGTTCAAATAAGATGCTTTTTGAAAGGAGGGACAAAAACTACCAGAACATGAAATTTAAATAGTGTAAACGGAACACAGTAAAATCTGCTTAGATACCTTACATATTATAAAATGCAACTAGACAGTTTTATAAGCAAAATAGAGCAAATTACTGAAAATAAATGCTTTGCCACATAGCTATGGTTCTTTACAGTACTGGAAAAAAACCAATCTATTAAGGGAATCTGTAATATTCTACAATATTTTAGCTAATGGCCACTGAAATAATTGGTTTCATTCTCATTAAAAAAATTTTGTTTGGCAAACAGAAACAAACTCACAGACATAGAAAACAAACTTATGGTTACCAAAGGGGAAAGGTGGGGGGAAGGATAAATTAAGAGTTTGTGAGACAGATACACACTACTATATATAAAATAGATAAGCAACAAGGATCTACTATGTAGCACAGGGAACTATATTCAGCATCTTGTAATAAGCTATAATGGAAAAGAATCTGAAAAAGAATATATATATATAACTGAATCACTTTGCTGTACACCTAAAACTAACACAACATTGTAAATCAGCTATACCTCAATAAAAAATTGAAAAAAAAATATGTGGACAAAGTGAGTTTGTTCTAGAAATTCAAGGATGGTTTAATATTGAAAAATCTATTAATGTTAATTCAACACAACAACAGGAAAACATGATTATCTCAATAGATGCAGAAAAAGCATTCAATAAAAATCCAGTATCCATGATGATAAAAGCTGTTCATCAACTTGGAAGAAAAGAAAACTAACTTAATTCTACCAAAGCCTCACAGGAATCATTATACGTAATGATGAGGAATTGGAAACATTCTTTTAAAAGTCAGGAGCAAGATAACAGACACCCATTCTTACTGCTATTATTCTACCTCGTACTGGAGGCTCAGCAGGCACCATAAAAAATAAAAAGCAGAGGTAGAAGGATTGGAAAACAATTTTAAGTTGCTGTTTATTAAAAAAATGGGTTTTTCTACATAGAAAACACAGGCTAATCTACAGACTAACTGCTGCATCTTTTTAAAAAGTTCAGCAAGATTGCATAATACAGTATCAGTACACAGAAACCATTTGTCTCTATATACATCAGAAAGACCCAAGTAAAAGCCTATTTTTGGGCTTCCCTGGTGGCGCAGTGGTTGAGAATCTGCCTGCTAATGAAGGGGACGCGGGTTCGAGCCCTGGTCTGGGAGGACCCCACATACCGCGGAGCAACTAGGCCCGTGAGCCACAACTACTGAGCCTGCACGTCTGGAGCCTGTGCTCCGCAAAAAGAGAGGCCGCGACAGTGAGAGGCCCGCGCACCACAATGAAGAGTGGCCCCCGCTCGCTGGAACTAGAGAAAGCCCTCACACAGAAACGAAGACCCAACACAGCAAAAATAAATTAATTAATTAATTAACTCCTACCCCCAACATAAAAAAAATAATAAAAATAAAAAAAAATAAAGGAGTACTCCACAAGATGGAATCATTTCAATCAATTAAAAAAAAAGCCTATTTTTAAAATCCCATTCTACAAGATACTTAGAAATAAATCTAATAAGAAATGGTGTAAAACCTTTATAGAGAAAAATTATAAAAACTTATTGAAGGACTCAGAAGAAGGTCTAAATAAATAGAGCTATTACAAAGTTCAGCAAGGAAAGAATCAATGTCCTGAAGATGTCAACTTTCCCCTTATTAACGTGTAAACTAAATTCAATTTCAACCAAAATTACACTAGGGATCTGGGGGGAATTTGAATGGCAGATTCTAAAATTCTCACAGAAGAGTAAAAAAGAGTCAAGAAGAGCCAAGATAATTTTGAAACACGAAAATATCTCCTACCAAAGATCAAGATTTATAGAAATTGAAACCATGTGGAGGTACTCCCATGGAGGAGTCCAGAGCGCCCAGAAATGGGCCCATGAATCACAAGAAGAGGGTATATAATATGGGAGAAGAATAGCACTTTAATCAATGGGGCACAAACAAACAAACCTGTGTAGGAAGTGATTAGCACCCTACCCCACACTGCTGTGAAGTTATTCCAGATAGACAGATATGACACTGGGGTATTGAAAATTCTCATAAACAAGATCAGAAAAGACTTCTAAATTCTATAAAACAAGCACTTATCAAAATTAAACACAAGTCACAGACAGAGAGAAGATACTTGCAAAGCTCATATGGACTAAAGAATTTGCATCTAGAATATAAAAGAACTATAAATTAGTAAGAAAAAAAAGTACAACTTATTTAAAATATGCGGAGGTCTTGAATAGAAGAAATCTGAATAGCCAATAAACATATAAGAAGACATTTAAGGGCTTCCCTGGTGGCGCAGTGGTTGAGAGTCTGCCTGCCAATGCGGGGGACACGGGTTCGTGCCCTTGTCTGGGAAGATCCCACATGCTGCGGCTCCGCAACCGGAGAGGCCACAACAGTGAGAGGCCCGCATACCGCAAAAAAAAAAAAAAAAAAGAAGACATTTAAGATACTGAAACTCACTTGTCATTCTAGAAATTCAAATTAAAACATTAGATGCTATTTAACAACCAACTTGATTAGCCAATGTTTTAAGAGATCACATTATCTACTACTGGCAAAGATTAGGAACTCTCCTATACTGCTGATATATGAGTTAAAATTAGTACACTTTAAAAAACAATTGGGCAATGCATATAAAGTCGAAAAGATGTTTATAATTAATATGTAGCAATTGCTGAATACACTACAGAAACTTCCATACTAGCACAAGGAGATGTGTGCCCCATTGTCTGAAAAAAACAAGAAAGGGAAAACCACAGATTGTTGGAGCTGGCGCATATTCTGATTGGTCAGGAATAAAGAATTGCTGCTAAATATTCTGAATATTACCTCTGGGATAAACTGTGATTTATTCATTCGATGGAATTTTATTGCACAGTTAGAATGAATGAACTAGTTCTACGTGTCTTCATATGCATAAATCTCAAAAACATAATACTGAATGAAAAGCAAAGCTGTAGAAAGATATTCATGCTAAAAAACAACAACATGACACTACTCTTGTTTAAGGAGGCATAATTACGTAGTAAATACATTACAATATGGATGGGATCAACATTATACCAAACACATACTAACTTTAGGATGGTGGACACCATGGAGGATGAAAGGAGGAGTGGGATGGGGGAGAAATACTTAAGGAGCTTCTCCTCTATTGATATTTTATTTCTCATTTAAAAATAAAAGATCCAGGGACATCCCTGGCAGTCCAGTGGTTAAGATTCTGCGCTTCTGCTGCAGGGGGTGTAGCTCTGAAACCTGGTCAGGGGACTAAGATTTTGCGTGCTGTGTGGCACGCCTGAAAAAAAATAATAATGAAGTGAAGTGAAATGAAATGAAATAAAATAAAATAAGATCCAAAGCAAACATGCGAACTATTGACATTTATTATTAAGCTGCCTATTTATTTTTCTAACATTTATGTACATCTGAAATATTTTATAATTATTATTTTCTCAAGCTTAAGAGATTCTGTTACAAAATATTTAAAGCTTTTGTTGTGTGGAATCAAATCACCTGACTATAGGTGCAATTCTCTTAAAATAAGCAAGAATGAAAAATTCATGCTTGTAAAAATGACCAATTAGGGGCTTATTAATTGCATTAAAGATGTATTCATTACATAATTCACAAAACAGAACATCTTATGATGTAATCAAAATTATTCAATTTATAAATGTGATTTGCATTTAACTTTTCTAAAATATTCCTACTTTATAAATCAAAGTACACCTGCTAATTTCTTTCCTGTGCATCTTTTAGAGAGATTTGTCTGAAGATAATTTTAGATGCAAATTAAAGTTGCTAGTTTGAAAAGGCTTTAAGGGAGGCAAGCCTCACAGAATTGTCACAAACAATGGGATGAACATACATCGTCTTCACCCAAAATTCACATAATTTATTCTTCAAATCAGTTGTTTGGAATATAAGTGAAACTGTGAACACCTTGGGAAGAGAACTTTTTAACACAAGTTAACCAGAAAGTACACTCTATTAAGTTACATACAGAGTAGTATTTAGTGGTTATTCAATGTTCTTTCCTGCATTGTGGTAACATACAGCCCTTCACAATAGGAAATGAAAGGTTTTTATTTCTGCTTTTTGGTTTTGCCTTGTTGTTTTTACTCATACTGTACAAGTAAGAATTAATAAAACAGGAGGATATTGACAATTTTTAAAAAGAAAAAAAAAGTTACATACAGAGTAGCACTGATGTCTGTGTACCAACGTCCATCAAAGCCTGTGTGCCTTCCCTCCCTCTCGCCTTTGTTTTCCTCCTCCTGCAGTTTCCTCTGAGCCTCTTCCTTGTCCTTGGCTCGTTTGAGGCAGTAAGCTTTCTCCTGCTCTCTGATTTGTTGTTCAACTACTGGAAAGTCCTGTAATGCCTGAATCCTTTCTGAACGCTCAATTTCTTTACCATCCAACCACTGGAATAAAAAACAGCCAACACAGTGCATTTATTCAAAAGTCACCATTTGAATCAGCCCCAAGCAGACTGTGTTTGCAAGATGAGAAATAATAAATTATGCACCTTAGTGATATGGAATTAAAAGCAAAGTAATGGGAAACGTCAGAAACTTTGATATAAATCAATGTTTACTTCATACAATTAACACAGTTTACAAAGTATCTTTACTGGTAATAATGATAAGTAGGTCTCCTGTTGAAACTGATTATTAATGACAAGCTCCCAAAATATAGTAATTTTATAACTGCTCACTATGTAAAGAATTTCAGTGCCTCAAGTCAAGTCCCCAATGCTCTCTACGAAAAAGGGCCTCGTACATCACACAAAATTGAGCTCTATTGCAAATGAGCCCATGTTCTACCCTTGACAAGACATGTAGAATGTATTATTAATTCTTATGGTCACTGTTTTCATCTGGTACCTCCATAGGGATTGTTCCAAACTGAAATATTAAAAACACCAACCCCAAATCTGAAGGGTCAAAGCTACCAATTTAGAGATGCCTACTTATTTACTGAGCCTTTTTCTACAAAGAGAGGTGAGGTATTTAGAAAAGTGTGGTAGGCAGAATAATGGTCCCCCAAGAATGTCCACTTTCTAATCCCTGTGAATGTTACCTTCCATGGTAAAAATGACTTTGCAGATGCGATTAAGTTAAGGATGTTAAAATGGGGAGATTATCCTGGATTATCTGGGTGGGCCGGATGTAATCACATGGGTCTTTATTAAGGAAAGAAGGCAGCAGAAGTGTCAGGGTCAGAGTTAGGGAGAGGTCTGAAGATGCTACACGGCTGGTCTTAAAGATGGAGGAAGGGGCAGGGACTCAAAAATGCAGGCACCCTCTAGAAGCTGAGAAATGCAGGGAAACAAAATTTCCTCTGAAGGCTGCAAAAGGAGCAGAGTCTTGCCAACACCACAATCTTAGATTCTGACCTCCAAAACAAAGAGTATATATTTGTGTTGTTTTAAACCACTGAGTTTGTGGTCATTCATTACCACAGCAAAAGGAAACTAACACAAACAAATACAAAACACACAAAGATGGAGTTAAATATGAATTTTAAAAAATTATCAGGAGCAGTTATGGGCTTCCCTGGTGGTGCAGTGGTTAAGAATCCACCTGCCAACGCAGGGGACACGGGTTCAAGCCCTGGTCCTGGAAGATCCCACATGCCGCGGAGCAACTAAGCCCGTGTGCCACAACTACTGAGTCTGTGCTCTAGAGCCCACGAGCCACAACTACTGAAGCCCACGTGCCTACAGCCCGTGCTCCACAACAAGAGAAGCCACCGCAATGAGAAGCACGCACACCGCAGCGAAGAGTAGCCTCCACTCGCCGCAGCTAGAGAAAAGCCCGCGTGCAGCAACAAAGACCCAACGCAGCCAAAAAAATAAATAAATAAAATAAAATAATAAAATAAATAAATTTAAAAATAATAAAAAATAAAAATTGTCAGGAGCAGTTAATTAAAAATCAAAATTATAATGTCGCTATTTGGAAAAAAAATAATTTAAAGTAGGTTTTGGTCATAAGAACTCATATGGCTGCTGTAGATGGGCGGCAGAATTGGCTCTGAGCTTGCTGGCGGCCAAAGTAAAACAGAAAAACATCATTGGTGAAGCGATTTTTGCTTTCTTTACTGAGAAAATATACTCGTTTCTAGCTTCTCTCTAATACTTAGTTCTAAAACATATTTCTAAAGTAGAGTTTCTTAGTGGAGATCTTGAGAGATGTCACGCATTGTTTCTGTAGTAACATGTCCATACATAACAGTCTTCACAAAGCTGTCTCTTCTAAGATCCTTCAGTGAAAGGTGAGGCCATAATGATAAAATCGAATTCAATTAAACCTATTATTTAAGGAGGTAAGTAATTGTGGTCTAAGTACTTAGCCTTTTTTTTTTTTTTTTTTGGTAATTAACCTCGTTTAAGCTAGGGTTAAGATCTAAGCAATTCTGGGACTGTGGTTAAGATTCTGAACTTCCACTGCAGGGGGCGCAGGTTCGATCCCTGGTCAAGGAACTAAGATCCCACATGCTGCACAGAGCGGCCAAAAAAAAAAAAGATCTAAACAATTTGGAAAATTCTGGATAAATATAATTTCTTTCACTGGAATTTTGATGAACATTGTGAATAAGGTGATATATTCTCTTACCTGTATCTGGGATGTAAGGATTTAAGTATTAACTTTATATATACACATATATAGTATTATATATAACATATATATATATATATTTCCTTATACTTGGGTTAAATAAACATTGATATAATTTAGACCTACTGTTTCTAAAAGATTATGACCAATAAACCCCTTGTCACCAATACAGGCAGGAAGCAGAAGACCTCATACTGGGAACTGATGACAAATGTGAGATGCTGTCACATGTATGCCAGCACCTGTTCTCGGGGCCTTCTTATTGGATCTCAGGTTTTTGAAGACTTTTGTTAGGTAGTTTTCAAACTTGGCCTAAGTTTTCTTCAGTCCAAAATCACAGCTGAATTCAGAAGGGCTGATGAACTGAGAGATTAAGTTTTAGGCTGTGCATTGCAGTATTCCTTGATCTTTATTCACTTAGAGTTCTTGCAACACAGAGGCAGAGTGTCTACGTTTCTTGATAATAATTGCACGTGTGCTTCAGCAAAGAAGAGAAAGAGAAACTAAGATTTATTGAGGGCTCAGAGAACTTCTTTAGAGTAGGAATTATTAATCCATTATAGATGAGAAAAATGAGGCATGCAACTCACGGGTAGCAGAGACATGAGTCCTATCCTGGTTTGTCTGCTACAAAACTTTTCCCACTAGGCTACAGTGCCTACTTACCACCTGGAGTGGCTCAGACACTAGGAAGAGGATACTTGAAAAGGGCTGAATCTCCTCACACCTCTTGTGCATGTCTGTCTAAATAATTACTCTGTTATGAGTTAAATTGTGTTTCCCCCAAAAAAATTTATGTTGAAGTCCTGATCCCCAGTACCTCAGAATGTAACCTTATTTGGAAATAGGGTCCCTGCCGATGTAATCAGTTAAGATGAGATTATTCTGCAGTAGCGTTGGCCCCTAATCCAACATGACTGGTGTCCTTAAAAAAAGATGGGAGTGACGCTTCCACAAGCCAAAGAAAGTCAAAGCTTGCCAGGACCCACCAGAAGCTGGGAGAAAGGCATGGAACAGATGCTGCCTCACAGACTCAGAAGCAACCAACCCACACCTTGATCTAGAACTTCTAGTGTCCAGAACAATGAGATAAATTCCTGATGTTCAAGCCACCCCGTTTGCAGAACTTTGTTATGGCAGCCCTAGGAAAGTAATACATCTGTTAATGCAACTCCTGTCAAGTAGATCACAAACTTTCAATGGAATGGTAACTAAGACTCTAAAATTTATCAAGCTGTTTTTAAATACTAGTAAACACATTTATGAATACTATATTTCAAAGGGAGGCTGTTGCCTGTTGTAACAGCTTATTCAGAACAGTCTTTCTGAAAGGAAAGACTGGACCTGAAGCCTGTACATTAACCCAGACAGGAGCAGTGAGTGTGGTTACGGTGTGAAAGGTGGGCTATTAGGTTCAAATCCCACCAGGGTCACTTGCCAGGTGTGTCACCTTAAACAAGGAGCATCAGCTTTCCAAGGCCTGGCTCCCTCATCTCAGAATGCACCTAATCATCTCCCTGCAAGAGGCCGGGAGTATCAGAGATGCTGTGTCCAAAGCACCTGGAACAACCCTGGCCCATGCTTCAGGCACCTGTCTGATGGCTCTCACATACCCCTAGCCCAGGCACTGCAGAGTTGACAGGGGGCCCAGCTGTGATGACAGTCCCTGCACCCTTCCAGGGAGATGGTTCACAGCATCCATTTTCTCTGAAATTCTGGTTCTCATCAGTTCATTTTTTTAGGAAGTCATTGTACAATGATGATCAGCCTGGGTTATGTTTGATCTACTTCATCACTCATTCTACATATATATTCTAGATTCAATTACCTGAATCACTCCTTCTCTTAATCAAAGAAACTTTACATTAGAAGAAATGTGTTCTATCAATCCAGCAATTTTGACTACACAGAACACAGCAGTCTAAAAACAAATGTCCTCTGAGGATAGAGGAAAAGGACTGTTAGAAAGCCAGGGCCTCCATGCATTCTCTCTGCAGAAGCAAAATGCTGTCCCTGCTGCTGGAGTGACACCAAGAGGACGTGACCGCTGGATGGCCTGCGACTGGACCTGGCCAATCACAGGCTCCTCACCCCCTCCCCTGTCCTTGGAATGTACCTTCTGCCCGCTGCTCCCACACTAGGAGCGGTTCCAAGGGTGCAGCCTTGAGACAGTAAGGCTCTGTTGAGACCCTCTGGACGGTGTACGTGACTGAACCCAGTTAAGGCCTCTCTATAAACCTGTAAGATTATGGCAGGCAGGCGCAGAGATCTACTCATCCTGTTGCCCAAAACAAGCTTGGTAAGTAGGTTTCCTTGCTTATTAAACCTGCCACCTACGTATCTGGAGTCCTGCCTCTTTCTTTGGTCTCTCCTTGCCCTCCGTGCATGGGGGCCAGTTTCAGATTTCACCTGGGAAGCTCCCGAGGTTTCAAACCAACACATGCAGGTCAGGAACTCTTGGAATTACATGGACTTTAATATTACTACTTAAATATTCTCAGGTGTATGATTTCTCTAGAAACCATGTGTTGTTTCCCAGTACCAAAAGTATCGAATATGGGGAGATTTGGCATAAGAAATTAACACACAGAGCAGTGGTTCTCAAATGAGGTCCCTGGACCGGTAGCATCAGCATCACCTGAAAGCCTGTTAGAAATACAAATTCTTGGGCGCCCATCAGACCTACTGAATCAGAAACTCTGGGGGAGGGGCCCAGCGAACCCCATCTAAGTACTCCAAAGCATACCAGAGTTTGAGAATTACTAACATAGCGAATGAGTTAATAGAAAGCAATAGTAAGAAATAATACTTTAAAAAGCACAGTAATTTAAGACTGTGAAATACAAAGGTATATAGCTGTTGCCACCTCAAAAGCCCTAAACTTTTGGTTTGCTACTAGTAATAAGGAACGCTCTTTGTAACAATAACTTGAACTCACCAAGAAAGTTCAATTGAACTGTGTGTGTTCTGAATGAGAAAGGAGAAAAGCACGCAATTTATTTTTCAAAGGTTTATTAAAGCTATAATATTAAAACAACTTCAAAGGTTCAGTAAGCCAAAGACTCGGTTTTGATTTTCTGGAATATTCCATCCTCTAAAACAACACATTCTCTGAAAATGCTGTGAATAAATCAGGAATCACTGTAGTTGCTTGTTTTCATTTTTCTGAGAATTTTGTATCACTGAAGAAAAAGCATACCTTTAGTTGTTGCAGAGCTGCCACCACGAACTGTCTGTAGCCGTCAAAGTCAGCGCAGGGGTTTCCCATGAGGAAGAGCTCCTTCAGGTGGATGTTGTGTTGAAGGGTTTTCACACTGCTCAGCTCACCAATGAAATTTACCGTCAAGTCAAGCTTTGTCAGCCCTTCGCATCCTGCTGAGAGAAATGAAAAGAAAAAAAAGCCAGAAAAATCACACAGGCAGTAAAATGTGTACAATAACACATCATAGAAATAACAGTTGCAATATTTTAAGTCTGTTGATTAACTGCACTGCTTACCAAGAAGTGGTTTTTCAGAAACCTCAAAGAGGCTTAGTCTTGACTCACTTTTCTATCTGTGTCTCCCCTTACTTTCTTTCTTTCTTTTTTATTTATTTATTTATTTTTGCGGTACATGGGTCTCTCACTCTTTTGGCCTCTCCCATTGCGGATCACAAGCTCCGGACGTGCAGGCTCAGTGGCCATGGCTCATGGGCCCAGCCACTCCGCGGCATGTGGGATCCTCCCGGACCGGGGCACGAACCCGCGTCCCCTGCATCGGCAGGCGGACTCTCAACCACTGCGCCACGAGGGAAGTCCTCCCCTTACTTTCAACCCCTTAGTCCCTCCAGCCAAAGGAAATCATTTTCCTGCCCGTATCCATAAGCTCTGGGCTGTTCACATTTAGATTTGGTCACTATCTGGCGTGACTGCATCATGTTGACAAATCTAATGGAGCCTCTTCAATGCACCATGTCACTAGAAGAGTCTGCTGCATGTGGCACAATCGACCATGGACTGTCTCTTAACTCTCTCAACTGTCTTGAAACTCTGATGCTACTCTTTCCTTGTCCTCCTTTTCAATGAAGTCTATTCCTCTTGATCTCTTTTGCAGGCTTTTCCACCCCATCAATGTGATGGAGATTTCCATCCTTGACCCAATACTTCCTTTCCTTATGGTCTTGATAACAGTAGTCATGCCCACTGGTTTCACTAACCCCAGATTCTGATGACTCCCAAACAATAACCCCATGTCTGACCATCCAACTGAACATCACACTCCTGTTTCTACATGCCCGCAAGACATATCACATTCAACATGTCCAAACTGAAGTCTCCATATTTTCTCTCACTCTGTACTCCTCAAGACAGCTTTTCTGCCTTCTTTACATCTAAACTCTATCGACGTCATCACCATTTTGGTATCAGATGTGATTCAACACCAAGAGTCAAATCAGGGTTAACTAGGAAGTTAACCTAAACTATCCTCTTAGTCCCTTCATGTCATCAGTCATCAAGCCATGCAGATCTTAAGTCCTAACTTCTTTTTACATACTTCTTGTCCACTATAATCCTATTACCAGTATTCCAGTTCAGGTTCCTGTCACCTTTTGCATGCAATATGGTGTATCTCCTAACTCGTCTCCCTATTTTGAGAACATAGGAAAGAAGGAAGGAAGGAAAGACGGACAAAAGGAAGGGAGAGAGAAAGAAGTTTGTCAAGGTGGCTGCTCCTCTTCCCCGCTCTTTCCTTTCCCTTCCCTTTCCTTCTCTTCCCTTCCTTTCAGAACAACTAATTCCTAAAGCCATCGGGGACGCAAAGTAAAGAAGGAGTAGAGAGGCGAGCGATAGCTACGTTGGTCCAGAGCAGAGTGGTGGAGCCCAAACAGGATGAGGACGGTGTGCAGAGGGCTGCCCTGTGCTGGAAGCCAGGGCCCCAGCAGTGAGGGGCATCCCGGGTGCAGGTGGTCTGGCACGAGGGCAGGAGCCCAAGCCCAGCGAGGAAGGCATCCCTGCAGAGAGGGATGGTGCGTAGGAACCTGGGCAGGATGAAAAGAGCATCCACACCAAAGACAGCCAGCCATGGGGTGTCAGTGCAGACAGGATGGCACCAACAAGGAAGGGCAGCCTGACTTGAGGAATCAGAGCCCAAGGAAGGTGAGGGGTCCGCAGGGGAACAGCGCCATGAGCAAGGTGTCAGAGCTCGAGGAGGGCGAGGTGGATACCCTAACGAGGGCTAGCGTGGGGATTGGGAGCGTAAGCCAGGGGAAGAAGGCGCCCGCGGAGGGGCCCACCTAGGGTTGGGCACGGAGATCAAGCAGGGCAAGGAGCGTGAGCCATGGACGGGCCGCGCGGAGCGGTGTCAGAGCTCAAGCTGGCTGAAAAGACAGTAAAGAAGCCTAATGCCCTGGGTCAGAGAGGAATGTCCCAGCCAAACTCTTGCTGAGTTCCTCACCCACAAAACTGGGTGGCGAAAGAAAGCTGTTTCAAGGCACTGAGTCCTGGGGTGTTGTTTTTTTTTTCACTGCAATAGATAACTGGAACTGTGAGGCAAATAAGCTAAGAAATGAACAAAGTTCAACAAAGCTACCAAGTGGGGACGGGAACCGAATCCCAGGTCTGCCCAGCTGAAAAGCCTCTCTGAACCTGTCCACTAGAAGTTCTCTTTGCCGACGTCAGCTGTTTATTACTAACGTATCATCATGACCATGACCATGACCATGACTGCAAAACTCTCACGCTAAAGCTCTGTGGGACACAGTGTTGGGTCTCTAAGCACAAGCGGTTGTAGTCATACCCTTGTGAGGGGTGAGCTGAGGCCTGCAATTCCTACATGGATGGAGAGAGCCAGACCAGCCATCCTCTGGTGGGAGGAGAAAGGGGGAGCAAGAAAGGCCAGAGGTTAGACGTGGGTCAGCAGGCACGTGAGCGTGACCACTCCCCCCAACAAAGCGTTCATTCAAAACACCAGTCACCATAGATGGGCCCATATCCCGTGTCTCATTATGATATCCCGTTACGTGACTCGAAAACATAAGCAAGGCGGATAGACAGGGATAAAGAACCTCGGGGGCAGCGAGTGAGAATGAAATCTGCACCTGCCACGTAGGAGGTCAATAGACGATGCCTAAAATGAGAGAGTAGAGGACGCCTGGTGTAAGCAGGTTACTTGGAAACATGCAGCAGAAGAAGGAAGGGGAGTGGATGGCGGTCGCCTCTAGGGGGCAGGACTGGGGGGTCTGGCAGCATTGACAAGAGGTCTGTTCTTCAACACGAGTATAGATATCACTTTGACTTTTGAGACTGTCTATTGCGTTACTATGGTAAAATATGAATTACTGAAAAGCCGAATAACCAAAATGCACAGGAACAAATAAATACTTTTATAATATTCCAGACTCAGCTACACAGGTGAAGGAAATTCAGAAACTTCATATCTTCAAAAATAAATTTTAAATATGTTGGAAAGGTTATGAGATTAAAAAAATATATATATTTTTTTTCAGCATTCAATTTGTCAATACACAAAATAGGCTCTTAAGTGTTTTTTTTTTTCTCTTGATCCAGAATTTCATTGGGGAGGAAAAGGTCCCAATCAAATACCTCAACTGGAAACAGGTAATTTGTACAAAGCTGTTCAGAACAGTTCTATTCACAAGAGCAAACATAATTAAAAACACTTCAAGCACCAAACAATAAGGAGTTATTTAAAGCACATCAACATATTTGATAATTCAGTCATTAAAGCATAGTGATGTGAATGAACTAAGCCACTATATGAAGAATGAATATGAAACTAGACATATAAATATAATTAAGTTTATATCTCTGTGCCTGTATGTCTGTTTTACAATGGCCAAAAAAAAATGTTAGATGTATTTTATGAAGTGTAAAGATATATTTGGGGTAGTCTGACTTAAGATACAGGTTACCTGGTATTTCTTAAGTTGACTTTGGGAGACTCTGAGAGATATTTTAATTATGTTTTTCTTCCATATGAGAAAAGACTGACATTTGAAAGACTCCAACAAGCTCAAAAATTCATATAATTTTTGGATTTTGCTGTAATTTTGTAGATGCAGAACCCTCCAAATGTTCATTACATTTTTCAAAGTGATGAATCTTAATTTTTCTTCTACTAGGCCTACACATAAGAAATTAAACCACATCTGCCATTTGAAAGAACTATTCTTGCTGAACTAGACAGGCTTGAGAAAACCTCCCTCCTTCAACTGAGTCCCACCCTTCAGCCCCTGTTCTGTGAAGCTCGAGCTCAGTGGCCCACGGGGGTCTAAAGGTCACTGAAACCAACATGCTGATTTCCCAAGAGGGAGAGTTGACACTAATAGAAACCCCATCTCTCCTTCCAGGTTTTAAGGGTGGGAGAGGAGGGGTGGGATGGAAAAAAATCTTGGTGAATTCACAACAAGGAAAAAAGAAAAAGAAGGATACAGTTATGTTTTGCCATGCAGCAAAACAAACAAAGAAAAATCCAACTTACGTTTTAAATTATACTGAGATTTACTCAAGTATGTGAGCTGAGTATATATATATCCAACTTCCTCCTCTCTTCCTCAAACATTTAAAATTAAACAAGTGCATATTTGCCAAAAGATAAGACACCCATCCCTCCCTACTGCCCATCTCCCCAAACATATCCTCAGACGACCCTGAGCCCGGTGCATCCGTATTAGAGCTGGAAGGCAGAGGACCAAAAGGAAGAAGTGTCCACTGTGGACCAAGTTCTCAAAGCTCAAAAAGACGATAGTGACAATACTGCCCTCTAGTGGTTGGTGGCCGACACATACCGCAAAAACAGAACTCCACATCCTTTCAGATACTACTTTCTTAATGAAAATAACAAGCCAACTGAGAATGAGAGTTTTAATTATTTCTCTGACATTATAGATAGATATTTCACTACTAAAAAACATAGATATAGAGCAATTTTTTTTAAGTTTTCTTTTTTAATTTATTTATTTTTGGCTGCGTTGGGTCTTCCCTGCGATGCGCAGGCTTCTCTTTGCAGTGGCTTCTCTTGTTGCCGAGCATGGGCTCTAGGCGCGTGGGCTTCAGTAGCTGTGGCATGTGGGCTCAGTAGTTGTGGCTCACGGGCTCCAGAGCACAGGCTCAGTAGTTGTGGTGCACGGGCTTAGTTGCTCCGCAGCATCTGGGATCTTCCCAGACCAGGGCTCGAACCCGTGTTCCCGGCATTGGCAGGCGGATTCTTAACCACTGTGCCACCAGGGAAGCGGTAGTGCAAATTTTGTTATTTCATTTGTTCACATGTGGATATGGTAACAGGGCTGGAGAGTGGTAGCTGGGAAAGAGCAAAGGCTCCATTTCTAATGCAGAAAAATGCCAATAATGGAAAGAACCGTCTCAGTTCCAGCACTGATGATGGTTTGGGGGCTTTGACAGTGATGACATTTCAGGTTTTGAGGATGAACATTAAAAATGTATGATGAATATTTATGCCTTTATTGATACATGACCTTGATGGCCCCTGAAATACCGATGTCTACACTAGGAGACAAATAGGCTAAAATCCAACAGGACTTAAATAATGTCCTCCTAATTTTAGCTCTTGGAAGATGGGAGTGGGGTGGGGAGAGGAGCTTGCCTGCCTCTGCCCCAAGCCCCTGCCCACCCACACAGAGCCCACAGTGGCCCTGCCAGCCAGGCCAGAGGCTGGATGTGGAAACACCACCTCACAACTGCAGAATAAGGCCACACAGCCACCTAATCAACCAAATTCTTTGTGGTTATCAACAGACACCAAGTGTTATTAGACATTTCGAAAAAAAATAACAGCACAGAATAGAAGCCTGCAAAGTAAAATAGGAAACCTCCCAGAATAACAAGACAAAGAGGTTTTAATCGCGGTGATGGTTTCACATGTGTGTGCATATGTCCAAACTCAACAAATTATATATATTCAATATGCGCAGGCTTCTGTACATCAATTATACCTCAATAAAGTTGTTTAAGAAAAAATTGTGCTCTAAAGGACACCAACAAGGAAGCTGACAAGAAAACCCACAAAATGGGAGAATATATCTACAAATCATTTATCTGATCGGATTCTAGCGTTCAAAATAAAGAAATAAGTCTTACAGTTCAGCAGTCAAACAACAAATAACCCAGTTAGAAAATGGGCAAAGATTTTGAATAAAGAAGATTTCTCCAAAGAAGATATACAAATGGCCAATAAGCACATAAAAAAATGCCCAAACTTATTAGTCATTAGGCGAATGCAAATCAGGACCACAATGATATACCACTTCACACTCACTATAGGATGGCTACTATAAAGATAAATAAATACACGAAAACTGAAAATGACAACTGCTGGCAAGGATGTGGAGAAACGGGAGCCCTCGTAAACGGCTGGTGGGAATGCAAGCTGGTGCCGCTGCCAAAGCAGTTCCTGAGAACAGTGAGACGTACAGTTATCACAGGACCCATCAATTCCAGTTATCACAGGACCCATCAATTCCATACCTAGGTGCACTAAGTTAACTGAAAACAGATGTTTATGCAAAAACTTGTACATTAATGTTCACAGCAGCTTTATTCATAGTAACCAAAAAGTGGACTCAACTCAAATACCCATCAACTAATAAATGAATAAACAAAATGAGGTGTATCCATACGATGGAATATTATTCAGCCCTAAAAAGGATTAAGTACTGATGCATCCTACAACATGGATGAACCCTGAACACATTAGACTAAGAAGTCAGAACAGGGGCTTCCCTGGTGGCGCAGTGGTTGAGAGTCCGCCTGCCGATGCAGGGGACACGGGTTCGTGCCCCGGTCCGGGAGGATCCCACATGCCGCGGAGCTGCTGGGCCCGTGAGCCATGGCCGCTGCGCCTGCGCGTCTGGAGCCTGTGCTCCGCAACGGGAGAGGCCACAACAGTGAGAGGCCCGCATACCGTAAAAAAAAAAAAAAAAGTCAGAACAGACGACCATGTATTGTTTGATTCCATCTATATTACATGTTCAGAATGGGAAAATCTATGGAGACAGAAAGTAGATTAGGGGTTGTTAGGGGCTAGGGTAGGAGGTGAATGGGGAATGAATGCTAATGGATACGGGGGTTTCTTTTAAGGTGATGAAAATGTTCTGGAATTAAACAGTGATGATGGATGCACAACCTTGCAAATATACTAAAAACCTGTGAATCGTGTATTTTAAAATGGTGTATGTAAGTTTATAATACGTAAATTGTATTTCAATTTTCAAAATACTAAATTGTCCAAATATTTCCATTCAGGAACATTTACATGTTAAATTTGAAGCACATTAGAGAGATTAAATGTAAAGAATAAAATTATTAAAATTAGAACTTAAATGGACTATATTTGTATCCAGAAACCATAAAGAATCCATAAAGAAAAAGATTGATAAATTGGAGTATATTCATTTCAGAAGTAAGACTTCTGAACAATACCAGCATCATGACTGAAATAAAAGTAGTACACTCAAGAGAAAAGATTTATAACATGTATAACAAGGTATTAATATCTGGAATGCACAAGAGCACATGAAGAAAAATGAGTAGAAAAATGGCCAAAAGATATGAAGTAGTTATTCACGTAAGAAAAAAATATTCAATAAACATCTGAAAGGTTATATGGAAGATCAGTAATAATAAGTGAGGAGAAAATTTTAAAAATTACTAGAGAACAATGTCTTCTAATCTTTAGAAAAAGATTGCTTATAAAAAGCACTAGTGAAGTTGGGGGAAAATGGGTATTCACGTGGACCATAGGTACAAGTATATATCAATACAACCTTTTTGGAGAACAAATTGGCAATATTTTCCAAAATATGCATATTTAAACCCAGGAATTCCATTGCTAAGTATCTATCCTAGAAAAATATTTACACATGTACACAGAGTGAAACGTATTAGGATGCTCATTGCAGCCATGCTTATTATAGCAAAATGTAGAAACCACCCAATTGTCCATCTGCAGAACAATAGTTGGATAACTCAGTCTACAATCATTCCATTAGACAGCCTTCCCCATCCTTCCTGGATCAGAAGAACAAGGTAATTTTATGGAAGAAATTCATTTTGAAAACAATATTCATAGTATGATCCCATTGATACAAAGCAAAATGTAACAAAACTACCTTCTATACACCAAAGCGTTAATACCGCTGCCTCTGGGAAGGAAACTGGGTTAGGAAGGGGTGAAGTAGACTTACATTTTTGAATTTGTGTATCTTGTTATCGTTTGACTTTTTACAACAAGAATTGACAAACATAAGACTTATATAAAATGTTAATTTGAAAAGTCTACCTATTGTTTAAGCAATACTGTTGAAGTCTAAGTTTAATTAACAATTAATTATAAGAAGAAAATCCTTACCTTCCAAATTCTCAATTTTTTCAATGTTGTTTAAAGCTAAATTCAAATATTCAAGTTTCTTGAGTTTGCTAACATTTTCTGAAATATACAAAGAATGGAATTAATTAACCTTCAAGATAAAAGACATTTTTATGTAATCTTATGAAAATGGTAACGAGAATCTAAGGATCATTATGGTTGTCAAAACCATGTTGCTTTTTCAAATCTGTACCTCAGAAAGTAGGTAGATTAGGGGTTGTACTTCAGACATTGTTGGTTGCCCACACAGCATCCATTTCTCCCTCTGTCCTTCCTAATGGAACCAACCCATTTCTGCTCATGTCTCTACCCAGCTCCAACTCCAGGGGGGTTAGGCTTAACCAAGCTGGCCCAGCACATGGCAATCCCATGTCCCTGGCTAGTGACAGCTCAGGAGCCCAGGCTTAAGTCAACCAGCCTGTGGCAGTCTCCTGGCGATTGTGTGATGCAGCAGAAGGCGTGCACACCAAGTACTCCCAATCAGATGAGGAGGAATGATCTGTATTTCATGCTTGCGGATTTCCTGTCCTTTCTCCTACTGGATGTTAAAAAGGAAGGAAATACTATCTTTACTGGTACTCATAGTCATCTTGCAAACCTGAGGGAACCAGCTGTAGGATGAAGCCCACTGTGACTGGTGGAGCATAGAGAAGGAATCAACCAACCCTGGAGACTGGCCTATCTCTAGACTTATAGTTGGGTTAGATGCTAGATTTCCTCACTGCTAAGCCATCCTGAGTTGTGTTTTCCTTTACGTGAAGCCAAAATCATCCTGATACAGGATTATTGTTTCTAATAAATATGTAAAGGCCATATAGGCAAGGCAAAAGCATAAATAAGTCAAGGAATCGCTGAAGGGTGGGGCCCTTTAAAAACAGTAAATAATACCATAGCTTACATTACTGAGTGCTTATTACATGCCATACAATTTTCTAAGCATTTTGTGTATTATCTCATTTAATCTTCATAACAATCCTATGAAGTTAAAACTATTGTCGTCTCCCTTATGCAAATGAGAATACCAAGGTGCAGAGAATAAATCCACTTGTTCAAGGTTAAGTGGTAGAGCCAGGAAATCTTACTCCAGAGCTTGGCACTAAATTACTACACTACACTTTAAAAGAAGAGTCCTTTCTAAGATGACATGAATGTAGAAAACCCTGCTAAGAAATGTGCATTTGGGGCAGGCTGACTTAAATAATGCTTCCTCTGGACCATTTTTCAGGGATATTATGACGGTCAAACATGATGATTTATAACCGTCACCCTTATCACTACTAATATTTCACCTAAAATTTATAAAATATCATGTATTTCTTTCCATAAAATTCCTGAGAATAACAGTTTACCTCTCCGAGCCTCAGTTTACTCATTTTTTAAATGAGGATTGTGGAATAAATTACTAAAGTTTCTCTCAGCAATTATATTATTCTAAGTAATACTGATGTTTACAAGAGTTCCTCTAGGTAATATCTGAGCATTTGACAGTCATAGACTTGTAGAGCTCCATGTGCCCAAGATTGTAATACAGTGTCTAGTACATATCCTGAACAAAAATACATAAAGTTATTATTGTTAAAATTGCCAGCCCACGATAAAATACCTTTCCTTCTCCACTTTCATTTTATGTATAACGCTGTAAGTGCGAAAAGAGTCATCTGGTAGAAAAAAAGTTAAGATTTGTTTTGTAAGGGTTTCCTAAATTAAATTAAATTAAATCGAGAACAATGGGTCAAACTGGTCAGGAAAAAACAAAGCTCTATAAGTAAAAATATGCAGAGCTTCTCGGGCAGCAGGAAGGGAGTCTGCGTTCTCGGCCAAACCAGCCTGGGAGGAGTTCTCACCAACTTCTATAACCAGACCTACAAACTTGTACTGGACCAAACCCATCCCCCAGTTCAAGCCGCTCTGAGGCGTTCAGCTTGGGGCTCATCGGGAAGCTGTTACCAATGCAGATTCCGGAAGCCCACCCCCTGAGGCTCTGAGCCAGTAAGTCTGGGGTGAGGCCCAAGCCCCATTTTCACAGACCCCGGACAGTCCTCAGATGACACCTGGAGCCCCACTAAACAAAGCCTGGCTCCACAGCCCACCTGGATCTCCCAGTGAGGAACACAGCTTCAGGAAAGGCAGGTGTTTTGCAAACTTCTACCTCCGTGGCCCAAGAGCAAGTCTGAATCCTAGAGAAACAGTTTTACTTGCTAAAAAAGTGCCTAAATGCCTATGGGTGGAGTAGCACTGAAAAATCCCATTATTAGGATTTAAAAGCGTGTTTAATTTAAGAATACTTTGGAAGCAAAAATTTAAGCTTTCTCACAGCTCTGAAAAGGACTGAAATACTATGCTACTAATTAGTAATTGTGATGGACCCAGCTGTGGAGATGAAAATTTCGGGCACTCTTTTGGAGCTGCACAATTAGGACAACTCTTTAATGCTCTCATGCATAAAAGCTAGTGGTTTTCTATAACAGCCTTTTTAATTGAACAATGCGCCAGAGTTTCTAATTTCTGGTAAAGTACAAGATGCCAAAAATAATTATCTGAAGGAAAAGAAAGAATTTTAATAAACCTTGAAAAATGATGCAAATTCCAGACTTTTTGTATCCCTAGAGCCAATTTTCAATTACCCACTAAGCTGGAGGCAACTACATCAGCAGAGTTTCTCAGCCTCAGCAATACTATCATTCGGGGCCAGGTAATTCTTTCTTGGAGGGGGCGGGGGAGAGGTCCTGGGACTGTTAGCATGTCCCTGGCCTCTGCACACTAACTGCCAGTAGCTGACCCCTTACACACACACACACACAGCAACAACCAGGTATGTCTCTAGACATTGCCAAGTGGCCCTGTTGAGAACCGCCGCTTGTGACGGTGGAGAGTTAAAGTATAATCTTACGAGCTGGCCTCTGGGCTGTAATGTCAGAACCCACAGGGGCTGGCACTCACTCTGCCTCATCAACCCTGACTCCATCCCTTTTCCGCCAACTCTGTGTGGTTCTCCCCTCTGTTTCTACCTCCACGGGGCTGGCCTGGGGCCCCTGGGTAAGTGACGATATTAATAGCAGAGCAGCTATTTTCTCATGAGCGGGCATAAAGCTAAGCACGTCGTTCCATGTAGCTCTAATATCATGTCTGTGTGTTAGATGTTGTTGTTCCCATTTTACAGATGGCAAGACTAAGGCACAGAGGGACTAAGTTGACTGACTTAGTTTTTTGCAGAGGCAGGGTTCAAACCTGGGTCTACCTGACATTAGGGCCTGCACCTGCTCTTACCACTAAACTACACTGTAGCTTTTCTGAGGTTTGGGGGTCACTCCTCCTGCTTCCATGTGGCAGGATCCCCTGTTAGAGTGTCTCCACAGGCCTCTCTTCTCTCTGTCCCTTTAACTCATTCTTCCCGGGGGAGGAGGTGGCAATTGGATGGGGAGGACCCACTTACCTCATGGGTGAACTGGGAGAAGGAACTGGGCATGCCCAATCCCACCCTCTCTCCTGGGTCTGGGATCTCCCCGCCGGCAGAGGGCACACAGTCTCGACCCGCTCCCGCCATAAAGAAGGGGGCCTGCGTGGGTAGGGGGAGCCTGCATTGTCCAGTTCTGCATGTAAGTGGGTGGTGGGTAGGCTTAATTCTGGGGGCATATTAGGAATCTCACTTGGCTGCAAGTCTAAGCCACATTCTCCAAAGAGTTTTTATCAGTTATAATGCTGATTTTTGGATCTCCATCCTCCTGACTCCTGTTTTTACCTCTCATTTCATTCCAAACTGGAGCAGTAAGCAGGGGTGTAATTGTGGAGCCCCCTCGATATCCAATACTGAGCACAATGCCTTGCACATGTACATTCTCAATACGTATGGCAGACCTAGTTATCACAGGCTGGGATCTGACAAGGATTTACTCAGCTCTCACAGAATCCTTTCAGGTTCACAGAGTGATGCTGTAAAGCCATGACAGACGCCTGGATTATATCCGCCTCTCTTTTAAACTTTTTAAAAATCAGGTTTTAAATGACTACGTCAACTAATGTGCTCCCAGCCATCAACTGGTCCTCCCAATTCCTTGATGTAGATGCCCAGGGCCAGGAGATGGAACAGGCACGAAAAGGTTCAGGGAAGGGTTCCATACACAGCTACTAAGAGATGGCTGTGTCTATTCCTCCATGTCATTCTTTTTCTTCCTCTAAGAATAACACTGCATTTGCCAACATTCTCCCATTCAAAATGTTAAAGAAACCATAAGAACAAAGTCCTGAAGACTTACCAATTTTTCCAATGAGATTATTTTGAAGATAGAGGATTTTTAAATCCCGGCACCACCTGTCAATATGTTCTAGTCTTTCTATTTCTTGCTGATGCAAGGAGAGCTCCTCCAGGGAAAAAATTATACAGTCGTTGTGCTCGGCATTCCGTCTAATAAGATCTTCCGTGACTGAAAGAAAATTTGTTACATATTATATCTCCATCCCCATTAATATTAAGTTATTAATGCATTGGTTTTTCCTTGCAGTTAGATGTGAATTCTCCAGGCCCAAGTCATTCTCAAAGGAACAGAGATCAGAGGAGTGCTTCCTCCTGCTGGGAGTTTTTGTGATTCCAGGGTGACTCAGAAGAAAGATGTGATGATACATTTTGTCTTTCTTACACTGGGATCTACACACATTTCGTTGTATGGATGGAGACCAAGTTGATAGGTAATGACCCCAAGAACGTGGAATCTTGAGGTGGTATCATGTCGAACTGGATGAGACCCACTAAGTAATCCAAGACAGAGAAACCTGCTCCGGAGAGGCTCGGTCGGGCTGACAGAGGGCAGAAATATGAAAGCATCTTCATTCAACAGCCACAGCCATTCAATAAGGAAAGGTTCACTCGCTCATTCATTCATTCAACTGGTGTTTATTTAACTCGAGTGGAAGAGACAGGAGAGGAACACCCCAGATTTTGCACTGCAATCTCATAAAGCACTTGGTCCGTTTCCAGGAGGCATGAAAGAAGCTGCTCGCAGGAGGAGGGGTTGCGAGAGTCCCCACCCCCCTGACAAGAGGGATGAGTAGCAGTGGGCTGGTCTGATGTCACAGGCCAGGACCATGAGATGATGGTAGCACCAAGGTACTGGAGACAACATCTGGTCCACAGTGAGGGCCAAGAACAGGACACGCACCCTCTTTGTAATATGTACTAAAATCAAGGAGGGAATGACAATGGAGAAAACTTGTATTTTCCAGTGCTATTAAAAATTATTAATCCGTCTGAACCCTCACATTTTAGGTGGAATGTGGAAATATCACACGTCCATCCTACAAGATAATAAAGATTCATTTACTGCCATTTACAAGGTGCCAAGCACTGTCCTAAATGCTATGCATGTATTAACATGTGAGTATGTACAACGACTATTTATCTTTTTCAAATGAGGAATTAAGGCACAGATAGTTTAAATAACTTGCCCAAGGTCGCGCTAGTAAGTGCTAGAGCGAGGTTTTAAGTGTAGGAATCTGGCACCTGACCACGTGCTCTGAACCACTATGCTCCACTGCCCCAAAAGTGAGGAAATAAGAGCCTCTCAAAATTTCTCAAGCTTCCTAAATGCACAAGCTTCTCTAGCGGAGACAAAGTTCTTCACAGCACCTTCAGCTGCCCCACTTCTGTGCCACATCCTTAAAAGTGAAGTTTGCCTTTTTTGAACAATGTGAAAACATGTACGAACTCCATCATTTGTGTGCAGTTAGCTGAACCCTCTGCTACTTCCGGTGGTAGGAGATGGGGCTACTTGCAGTGACAGTTCTTTGGAAGAAAGACAAGGGAAACGCAGAGGCATGTAGATATTAGGAAGGAATTATGTTGATCCATATCTCCTAATCATGAGAAGTAAGATGATAAAAATCACTATTAGTGGAAAGGGGTGGGGAAAGGTGGGGGAGTTGGCATAAATAACAAATTTACACACACACACACACACACACGTGGGAGAGGAGGGGCTCAGATTCACTCAGCACCACAGGGAAGTCTGCCCAACAGCAACAGTTACGCACAAGGAGGATAGATTAAGTGAAAATCAAGAGAATCACAGAGGAAGGTAGAACTGTGAAGGTCCGGAATTTCCCAGCAGCCCTTTTCTGAACTCTTCTATATTAAGCAAACTGCTGTGTGGCACATTGTTTTCATAGTTACATATTGTGTAACTCAGGAAACTGCTGTTACACAATACTGCCTCACCTGTGATGGCAAACATCTATGCAAAAACCAGGGTCCCTGAGAAGAAGTGTGTCAGAGTACCTACATGGTGTATGGAGATTATAGTGTTTCAGACTTTGAAATGGGGAACATTTTGTTGTTTTATGTACTATGCAACTTAGACCAAACAGTCTTTAACTCCAAGGAGCACTGTTCGCCTTTAGAAAGTCCTACTCTAAATAATACAGCACTGCATTTACAAGACAGCACTCTAGGGACTTAAAAAGGCTTTGGAAGCATTAATATGTCATCATAAGACTATTTCAAGACAGATGGTATTACAGTGCCTATCACATGGTATAGAAGAACATGCCAAGGTACTTACTATATGAAATATACTTTCACTTCCTTATTTTGGAAAAATTCAAACAGCAAAATACAGGATTCAGATGGACTCTGAGAAGTGTCTCACCTATACAAGGTCATAACCAATATGTGAATGAGGTGATTGATGAACGGTACTAACAATTAGAACCACAGATTCATACTTATCTCCCTAAAAGAATTCTGCTGTGGATTCCAAAGTTTTAACCAAAACTGATGAGCTACCCTAGGCTTCTTTTCAATTCCTTAATATGGCTGGGTTCTCAATAACTTGAGGGAGTTTCAATAAAATGACTTTGCAGGGTAGGGGGGGAAAAGGGCAAGAGGAGAATTTTCTGGAATACTAGAGGTTGTCACGTTGTGTTTACTATGAAAGAGATTTCAGTGTATTGAACGAGGTTCTAGAAACTCGCAAAGCCAACAATTTAGTGTTCACCCTTCAGGTTTTATATCATGTTTTGTAAACAACCCTCTCTTTCTTGCTGGATTAGAATAAAATCAGTAATATATGTTTCAGGCAGATTCTACAGAATTTGTAAACATCTTGAAAGATCTGGTGGATACATATATGAAACAGATTTAACATAAATGAAGGGGTTACAAATAGGTGAAGATTTCATCCTGTAGCATCTGAACTTTTATTGTTTTCCATGGGCATTTTAAGCAACAGGATTACTCATTTGCCCTGCCTTTTCTTACTGACTCATGGTTATCATGAGCGTTGGTGGCCATACTCTACACCCTGATCCCATGACACTGTTAGAGGCACTCACGCAGAGTGTGCTGTTACAAAAACAGACAGGGTGTACGGGGCAAGTACAGAAGAATACAGAAAGTACAGTGAGTACAAAGGAGGGAGTGATCCATGCTACTGAGTGACAAGAAGAAGGTCAAGCGAAGCATCATGGAGAAGAAGTCCGGGCTGGATCTTGAAATGTGAGTAGATATTTGCCAGATAAACAAATGAGGAAAGGGCACCACAGGCTATGGTAGGTGCTACTGTGCCCAGTTCCCCCCTTCAGGCCTGAAGGATTACTTCCTGCTGCTGGGAGTTCTGCCAGAAGGCAGCCCTCAGCTGCCCACCGTGAAGTCACCCCAGCTGAAGAAACATCTCAACCAAGGTCACGCCCCTTCCCAGGAAAGTCCATATCCAGTGATCGACTGATGTGGGGCTAAAAGGGCCCAACCCTCTCACCCCAACTTGGGAAAACGCAGAGGTCCGTTCCAAGTTCAGAGCTCCTTCCAATTTCCAGGTTGGTTGGCTAAGGCCTTTGTTAAGATGCATCCCAGCCCTACTTCCCTCTCTTGCTTTTTTCCCTACCCACTCCAATGACACTCCCTAATAAACCTCCTGCACACTAGCCTCCATCTAAAAGTCTGCCTCCTGGGGAACCCAACCTGGAAGGGTGGATACCGGAAGTGGTACACAAAAGCAGACGTTAGCTAACATGGAACGTTGAATATTTGTTCCCCTTGATAGTAACCTCCCATGGTGAAGGGCATGAGCGAGATCTCTGGGGCCTCTTTCATAAGGGCAATAATCCCAATATGAGGGTTCTGTGCTCATGACCTAATTATCTCCCAAAGGCCCCGCCTCCTAATACCATCACCTCGAGTGTTAAGATCTCACCATATGAATTTTGGTGGGAAACAAACATTCAATCTATAGCAAATGGGATATTAATGGAAGGGAACACACTGGTAAGTGTGACACATCAGGCATTAGGGAAATATGGGGGAAACTGTAACTTTAAGGACAGCTGTATTGGGTGGCTGCCACTAAACACAGTTGACAAGGTAAGGCTGAGAGTGACAATTGAACATTAAAAGCTAGGTGTGAAAACCACAGTGCTACACTGATAGCATATAAAGAGGTTTTCTCCCTGAAAGCAGAGGGGAGAGAACCAGGACAAGGAAAATCATTAAATCATTAATGATTTAATCTAATCATTAAATCATTAATGATTTAATCTAATCATTAAATCATTAGAGTAGCAGAGCCTTCAGGTTCCAGACACGATGGAGTCACAGGCACAGGATTTACCCTCCAGCCTAAGATAACTAAAAATCAAGACAAAATATAAGAAAGTGATGCTTTTTTAAAAAAATTTGTCATTGGGAACTCAAAAGGAGGAAGTATTTTGAACAGAATATAACATGAAAAAAACGAGCATATCAAAATCTGTGGGGTGCAGCTAAAACATAACTTGGAAGAAATTTATAGCACTAAATGCCGATAGCAAGAAAGAAGAAAGGTCCCAAATATCAGCTTCTTCTTTGAGAAACTAACAAAACAAAACAAAAAAAATTAAACCCAAAGTAAGCATAAGGAAGTAAATAATAGAGGCTATAGCAGAAATCAATGAAATGGAAAACAGAAAAACAACAGAGAAAAATCAATAAAAATACTTTAAAAAAATGAAATTGTGAATTTCTTGCCAGACTGATCAGTAAAAACCTGATTATAAGCAAACAAACAAACAGAAACACTTGCAGCAAGCTAGGAAGAGAAGGGAACTGACCCAACTTGATAAAGGGCATCTACAAGAGACCTGCAGCTACCATCCTACTTAATGGACAAAGACTGAATGCTTTTCCCGAGATCAGGGAAAAGGCAAGGATAGCTGTTCTCACCACCTCAACATTGTACTAAAGGTTCTAGCCAGATTCTAGCAATAAGGCAAGAAAAAGAAATAAAAGGCATCCAGATAGGAAAGGAAGAAGTAGAATTATCTCTCTTTGCAGACGGCATGATTGTCTATGGAGAATATCCAACAAAATCTACATCAAAAGCTGGTAGAACTCATAGCAGAGTTTAGCAAGTTTGCAGGATATAAGATCTATAATGCAAAAGTCAATTATATTTCTACATACCAACATCATTTACAATGGTGTCTTATTAAAAAACTGAGTTAAATGGATGACAGAATAACATAAAACTTAAAATTAGGGAAACAAAAACGTAAGAGGAAAGTCTATGTGAACTGGGGTTAGGTAAAGATTTCTTGGATGGCACGAAAAGCAAAATCTATAAAAGAACAAGTTGATAAGCTGGACTTCAAAATTTTAAACTTCTGCTCTTTGAAAAACACTGTTAAGAGAATGAAAATATAAGCCATAGATGGAGAGAAAATATTTGCAAATCATATATTCTATAAAGGACTTATATGTAGAATATATAAAGAACTCTTAAAACAATCATAAGAAAACAAATCATACATAAGTTTGAGTGGACAAAGGTTTTCATTTTTCTTTGGTAATATCTAGGAGTAAAATAGCTGGGTCATAGGATAAGAATAAAATTTCCATTAATTTTGTTTACTACCGTTTGTCTATTTTGTTTCCTATTGTCTTACCTTATGTTTTCTACTACATTGATTTTAGCTCTTGTACTATTCCAGGTTTCTATTTATTTCTGGTTTAATTTGTAATCTTTTTCTAGTATCTGGAACGTGAGGTGGAACCTCAGGTTATTTATTGCCTACGCGCTAATTTCCAGAACCTGGGAATATGTTACCTTGCCTGGCAAAAGGGCAAAGGGACTTTGCAAATGTGATTAAGGGTAAGGACCTTAAGATGGGGAGAGTACCCTAGATTCTCCAGGTAGACCCAATCTAATCACACACAGCCTTAAAATCAGAGAGACTTTCCTGGCCACGTCAGAGATTGAGATGGAAGAAGAAGAAAAAGAGATGCATAGAATGAGAAGGATTCAACCCACCATTGCTGGCTCTAAAGATGAAGTAAGGGAGCCACAAGCCAAGGAACATAGGTGGCCTCTAGAATCTAGAAATGGCCTTAAGCTGAGAACCAACAATGAAATGAGGATCTCAGTCCTATTACTGTAAGGAACCAAATTCTGCCAACAAGTCAAACAAGAAAATGTTCCTCCCCTAGAGCCTCCAGAAAGGAACACAGTCTCACTGACACCCTGATTTCAGGTAGGGTGAAAATCTACAAGAGCATCTACAAGAGTCTGATATAGGGACTCTATATCAGACTTGTGACCTGCAGAACTGTAAGCTTCTAAATTTGTAGTAATTTGTTATGGCAGCTCTAGGAAACTAACACACTGCTTTAAAGTCTTTGTGTGCTAATTTCAGCACCTCTACCATCTTGGGATCTGTTTTTATTAACTGCTTCTGTTCTTGATCATGGCCACATGTTTCTGCTCCTTGTGTCTAGCAATTTTTAATTGTAGGCTGGTCATTATATTCTTCTATTGAAGCACTGTAGAAAGTCTAGATTATATCACTGTCCTTTAAAAGGAGTAGAACTTTATTCTGGCAGGCAGTGAAAGTACTGACAGAACCTTTTTTCCCTGTTAGGCTTGACTGTATTTTTTGTTAGAGTGGATCTATTTTAGTTTTGAACTTAGCCCTAGAGCATGGCCATTACTCCAGGGCCCAGTACTTACTGCTAAGGTATGGTTTTCTTGGGGGTCTCAAATGAATTCTTAAAGGGCTCAGCAAGGTCTTTTAACTCCAGATGGGCCAGGACTCCTGTGTCTTCCAGGACTGCCTGACCTCTGGCATCTCCATTCCATACTCTGCCCCACAGTAGGTGATCTCTTTCAGGTCTCTCCAAGTCTTTGCTACACATGCTCAGCCAGCCCTTGCCTAAATCCTATAGTAAACGTCCCCATGAAGTCTTCTTCCCTCCCCCATTCCATACTGTACCTCCTTCTCTGTATCCTACCCCATAAATTACAGCAACTTCTGCAGCTCAGAAGGCTAATTTCTGCCTTAGCTCTGCATGACCACTACTTTGCTTGAATTCTATCTTCTTTACTGCAAGTAGGAAAGTGCTTCTACAAAGAAAGCTGGGGTGACAGTGGGGTATGACTTTTGCATTCCCCTTCTCTCAAGGAGCATGGTTATGTCCTACTTGTTGTTCCTGCCCAATTTCATAGTTGCCTACAGTGGAAGGTTAAGTCCAATACCAGTTACTCTATTACAGCTGTAGAAAGAAGCCCTAAAATGTATCATTTTTATGACTTAGCACTTTAACCAAGTGTTTCCAATGACCTGTCTCAAGAGAGTTTCTATGGTACTTATTTCAGACAGTTATTGGGAGGATTAAGTGCCCTATGCATGTAAAGCATTCAGCAGGGGGGTGGTATGCTCTCAAAGAAGGACTGGTTAAGAAGAATTATGCACATGTTTAAATTGTTAAATTTTCAAGTGCACTGTCTGAGCAATTTCACTATGACCACTCATATAAACTTAAATGAATATAACAGTCAAAGTATTTTAATTTTCTTAAGGTACAGAATATTTGTCTAAGCATTCCTCTTTCAGTTACATCAATGAATAATTACAGAAAGGAAATAGCTGTTCTAGCCTTAAAGCTATTGTCAAATAAAGTCATTAAGTTAAGAACAAAGTTAAACAAATTACTACACTCTTTAGTAACCAGTTCAGTTTGAAAATTAAATTAGGCCCTCCATTAAAAAATAAAACAAATTTAAAACACTCTATTTATCCATAATTAAGTGTTTTGCTTATTTCTTAAACTTTGTCTATGTGCTTGGTATGTAAATATACGCAATTTCTTTAAAGGATGTTTTTCTTGGAAGCCCATCTTTCATCAAAAAGCTTTTCCTTATATAGCTAAAATGTTTGTGAAAAGCACTTAGCGATTGTTCATAGGCATGTGATGAACAATCCACATGGTATCTAGCAACGTATCTCATCTCAATTTCAAAGAGCTTGAAATTAGTGGTGAACAACACTGTCCACCAAATGAATTAAGACTTAGAAGTATGAAACAAGAGATGTAAAGTATTTGTTATAAGCAGTTGATGAAGTCTACAATATAATGGCAATGAATAAGGAGGATGATTCTAATGGGAGTTTCCTAGTCAAGGTGAACTGAGAGGAATTAATATAAAACTGATTTTTTCCACTATGTGCCTTTAAGAAAATGAAGACATTATGAAAGGCCACTGAGCTGCAGCCCCAAATTTAATTCTAACCTATCACATAACAAGTGCAAGGTTCGGGACCAGATGCTTAAACTTTCTGCATAACAGATTCCATCTGTATGGTTTTACACATGGCATGGATTAGAGACCACTGAGCACCCTTCCAGGGATAACATCCTATGGCTCTGTGGGTACTTAACTTCCCCCAGCAAATGCATACACAGATCATATCTCCATGAGACTAATCACCCTAATTTGATAGTCACAGTAATACAAAATGAATTCTATATTAAATTTTTGTTTTAGAAAAGAAGCTCATTCTTCTCTAAATCATAATCTACACCAGACTAAATGTGCAGAGAAGAACTAATTCTTTCATTTTCCCCTAGCCACTGCCCCTGGGCTTGACACTGCTCTCCCTGCGCAGATTCTGACAGAAAAGTAGTCTCTTTGACTTTCAACATGAGAACTTGCACTACGACCTCTCTTCTCCTCACCAGACCTTCACTTACATTCAAGAGACAGTGTAGTAACATATTAAAGAAAGCCAGCCCTTTCAGGTTCACATCCCAGATACATCACTTACTGTGTGACAATCGGCAAGTTGCCTAACCTCTCTGTGCTTCAGATTCCTCATCTGCAAAATGGAGGTGACAGTAGTGTCTATTTCATAAGATTTTTGTGAGGACTCCAGGAGTTAACACAGAGAAACCACTTAGAACATTGCCTAGAAGGCAGCAAGTACACGACGTACTTGCTGCCATTATTAAGCCATTATTACCATCTTCTCTCAGAAGCCCAAGTTTCTTCTCCTGATGTAGACAGTTCAGAACCGTGGAAAGAGCAGTAAAAAGAATCTTGTATCTTAGTCTTGACTCTATAGTGACTGATATTTTTAAGCAAGTGTTTGCCTTCTTCCTCAAAGGGAGAAGCTCCAGGAGGGCCGGCCCACCTGTTTGTTCACCACTGTATCCTCAACGCCTGGCACGGGGTAGGAACTCCAATACAATTCTGATAAGTTAATGATTTAACAAATGAAGGTGGACAAGATTCAGAGACAGAGGGCAAAGGATAATCCACAGAAAAGTAAAAGATGTTGATGAGGAAAAAGAAAAAGAAAAATCTGGGACCACAGTATGGGGATGAGGGGAGGAAAAGTGTGAAAGGAAATAACTGGTTTCCGAACGAAGTGTTAACATTTAAAATCACCAGCCCCCTTCCACCACCAGGCTGTCAGCTCTTCCAGGGCAGAAACCCCATCATCCACCACGGCCTCTTGATTTAAAAGTATTCACTATAACACTTTTACAGTAAGTGATAAATTCGGTGGAACTGTATAAAATTGCCACGTGTAAAGGTCAAAGACGGTGTCAATAGTGGAAAGGTTCAACCTGGTATAATTGGTTCAATCTAACATAAATAACTGTTAATCCTACCAACTCAGTCTCTTGGTACATTTATAATCACATTTACAACACCGGCTGTCTGTAAACGTCCTATTATTGCCTACGTTTTGGAGGTGAGGAAGTCTCACAGCTGATAGGTGCCGGAGTCGGTTCCCTCAACCACCAGGCTACACTGCCTTCCCAAAGAGTCCGAGGGCTGTGGTTCAGAGACAGCGACTAGCCCACGCTGCAGGCAAGGAGATGCGCGGGCTCGAACCCGGCGTGTCTGACGTCCAAACCCTAGACCTTCCACTAGCCAGCCTTTCCGTCAAATCCAATGCTTTCTTCCCCCGCCCCGACGCCCACCCCATTTTACAGAACGGGAACCTGGGCCTGGCCGGGGCCAAGCTGCCCCGCCAGTCAGCGGGCGACATGGCACTGCCCGGTCTTTAGAGAGCGAAGGGCTAGGCCGGGCTGTGGTCCCGCTGGCGGGAAGGGGCGCCGAGGGTCCCAAGAGGCCCGGGACGATGCCCAAAATGGGGACAATCGAGGGCGGAAGGTGGGAGAGGGCGCTTACTCCGTCCCATGGCGCCTCTCGGGTTCGCGGGCCCAGGAAGCTCGACCAGGACCCCCAAGGACTCCCTGGACGCCTCTTAGTCTCTCCTCCGCGCGCCCGCACCTGGGAGCCATGGCAACGGGGATTCTACGGCGGCCGCGCGGGGCCAGGCGGGGCCGCGTTTGCCGACTCAGGAGGAGCAAGGAGGCGAGAATGGGCAGAGGAGGGGCTCCCCGCGAGAAGACAGGGGCACCCCGCAACCCAGACCTAGTCCTCCTCCACGTCCCCACCTTCCACCTTCGCAGACTGCCTCCCTTTCCCCAGATGAACTGGCCAGACTAAACAAAGAACCAAGGGACCCTCTGTTTCCTGAGGGGAGCTGCTTCCTAGGCGTGCCTCTTAGCCCGCCCTTTACTTTTTTTTTCTCTTTGTATTTTATTTAACGCCTTCCGGAGCCAGAAAATCTGGAATCGGCCCACACTCCATTTCCCAGAGGTGTGACCTTAAACTTCCTTAACCTTAGTTTCCACCTGTTAGATGAGTGCTAATAATAACCTCCAAGGATCATTGTGAAGCTTTTTTTTTTTTTGGCGGTACGCGGGCCTCTCACTGCTGTGGCCTCTCCTGCTGCGGAGCACAGGCTCCGGACGCGCAGGCTCAGTAGTTGTGGCTCACGGGCCCAGCCGCTCCGCGGCATGTGGGATCCTCCCGGACCGGGACACGAACCCGTGTCCCCTGCATCGGCAGGCGGACTCTCAACCACTGCGCCACCAGGGAAGCCCCATTGTGAAGCTTTAATGAGATAATTTGAGTGAATAAAAGACACTTTTTTAAAACAGCAGACTCAGTATTTAGGGGATGGAGCAGGCTACCCAGGAAAGGTGCCCCATTCTTTTGGACATTGGACACGTCTTCATTTTGGGATCTTTTCACTAAAATCTAGGATAAGAGCTCCTTCTGGGAGCAGGGTCTTGACAGATTGTTTGACACTCTGGTGGAATAGAGAAGAGATGTGGGTGCTAAAACAGGGAAACCAGGAATATTTACTTCGTAACTTGTCATGAGCTAGGCTGGGCTGGTTATGCTGTGTCCTTCCTCAACTCAACATCACAGACACCGTTTCTTAGAATCAGAGGACCCATGGGCCACAGAGGACAGGTGTACAGTGTCCTATGATTGTTACAGTCCACTGACAGGAAGGGAAACTGGGAAATAAATCACAATGTGACAGCTCCTGGTAAAGTCAAGTTCATTTCATTCAAACTGAATGTGGTAGTTTAAAGAGCCATGGTGTGTGTCTGCTTATGCAAATCATTATTCAAAATAGACTTATTTCTTTGGCTCTTGGAAATGTAACAAGATGAGTGGGGCTTCCTGAGAAAACTGCTGCAACATATTCTATATATAAGTAGAAATAAATTTTGAAGACGGTTTTTAAAAATTCCAGGAACAGCAAAATAGGTCTCCTTCTTCTTTTGTGCTGGATAAATTCCAGGGACATTGACCTAGAAAGCTATTGGGTTCTTATTATTTTTACTATTATTATATAATTCAGTATTTTTATGATGTGTAACTAATACTGTGGTTACAATTTCGTTGTACTTTGCATTAATTTTCCTTCAGAAGAATTTCCTCATTGCAACTCTATAACAAGTAAACCAAGCTCCCAAGCTTACCAGCACTTCTACAGTTTCAAGTTCTTCCTTCCCTCCTTCTTTCATCCAGAATTTCCAGTGGTGGATGGAAAGATTTTAAACCTGCCTGGATACAAATTATTTTACATTCCTTCCATTGAAAGGCAGTGTCAATGCCCTTTACTTTGAATCTGGGCATGCTTCTGACCACTTGGACCAATAGGGTACAAAGAAAGAGATGCTCTGTAATTTGCAGAGTTAGTTCATAAAAATCTGCTTTGCTAAACACTGACTTGTGGAGTCCTGAGCTGCCTTATTAGAAGTCTGTCTACCTTAAAGCCACCATGCTGGAGAAGCCAAGTGTAGGTGGCCCCTCCAGCCAAGCCCCAGCCTTTCAGCCCTCCCTGTCCACATGGCAGATATTGAGTGATGCTGTCTTGGACCCCGTAAACTAGACCATCCATCTCTGAATGTCAGTGTGTCAATGCCACATAGTACAGGAGAATCACCCAGCTGATCCCTGCCGGAATTCCTGACCCACAAAATCATGAGATAAGTTTGGGAGTAGTTTAATACAGCAGGAGAGAACTGAAACGGTGGACTTGACTGCTACGAGAAATGGTCAAGTCTTTTCCTTTGTAGTCTATTGGTTGAAGTGGCTGGAAGTACACCAGGATTCAAAGGGTGGACAAGTCCCTTCCACTGCATGTTTATGGGATGGTTTAATGCTGTTCAATTAAATACAGTTTGTTAGTTGCATTTACTTAATTAAAATGTGTTTGATCGGTGCAGGATTTTGTAGAAGGAGATGCCTCATTTAGGTAGGAATCTGGACTCAGTTGTTTCTAAGCATTGTGTGAGCAGTCTCAGTCCTCTGTTCAAATCCTAATACATAAGACACATAAAAGAGGCTCTTCTCTGGTTTGAAGCAGATGGCAGTGTCCCTGAGCACTGATCTGATATGAACTGAGACAATTCAATCGGCTATTTGTCTGTGTAGACCTAGGAAAAGAACAGTGTTTGATTTTGTTTGCTTTCAGAGGCCTTTAGAGGCTCATGGGAAATTCCTAGAAGTAGGGTTTGAAAAACGCAGAGCTAAAGTCTCCCCCTGAATCCTCCAAGGCTACTGAGACCCAACTTCCAGGTGCCTAGATCAACCCACCAGCCCCACTTGGTGTTCTCCAGAGTCCTTCCTTGGTCTAAACTTTCATACCTATGGTTGCTCTTCTTGCTTAACTAGACCAATAATTCTCATCTGAAAAGGGAAACAGTATAAAATACTGGTGTGTGTATTAAAACCCATTAATTAAACTTAAGCCCTTTACTTCCAGAGCAAATGAATATACATCTGTTTGGGTAACCCTCCTCTTACATCCCTACGACATCCATGGGAAAGTGTTCAGACCCAGTTAGTCATTGCCGTGAAGAACACAGTCTTACCAGTGACAGGTCACAATTTCTCTCAGAGTCTAAAATATAGAATAAAGTATTTCCTTCATTTCCCATGAGGTCAGCCCCTCTCAGATGGGCACCGGCATGCCCTCTCCCTTTCTGGTTTCCTGAACTGTTTCCTTATTTGCCTCTCAGCCCACCCTTCCCCACTGCCTCCCAGCTCCATCCTGTCATGTCCCTTGGACATCTGTTGTTTCTGGACCTTCCCCAGCTTCAGTGGGAAGAGACTAAGTCTTCCAGATTCTTCTGAGTAAAGCAACTCTAACACAGAGTAGAATCTTGCTCGCACTGACTGTCTCTCATAACCTTAAGTTTGAAGTGGACATTTGTTTTGTCCCAGTATTTACTCCTCTGGGTCTTGTTGGAGGGCGATTCCAGGTACGAGTTTCCTGCTGTAGAAGACAAAGTTACCCCTACTACCCTTTTGGTTCTATTGCCAGGGTCCGTTTTCATTACTAGCAACAAAGAACCCTAAGTGATATGACTTGGATGCCTTATGGTGCTAAAAGATACCGTTCCCATTTGTTAGGACAATAAGCAGAAATCAAAAGGTAAAAGAGGTAGAGAGTTCAGTCCTGCCTCGGTTACCATCCAAAAAGTCCAGCCCATCAGCACACATGTCCAGAGAAGGAAGATGCATTGATCTTAGAAGGCTGGTGACCAAGGTTTCTCCTTGATTAGTTTATTTATTTGCTTCAGGCTCAGGAGTTCTGTCATTTTCTAGTACTTCCTGGAAGACATGTGCTAGCAGGCGGTGAAGGCCTAAAAAAATTGCATAAAAGAGGAAACTAAAAAATCGTATCCACTCATTTAGTTTTCTCTGAGAATTGGGTAAACAAGAGCTTTGTTCAGTTTTGGAGTTACAACACCTGGGTCCAGCTCATAGAAAACCTGAGATCCACAAGACTATTATTTGAGAACCACTGAGCTCTACAGGGATATGAAAAAATGAAATCCACAGAAATTAAAGCTGTATCTCCAGAAACATTAATCCTGCCTTAATATAATCTACAAGGATAAACTTGATATGAGGCCCCTGGGGAAATTGCAAGTAACTGCCAATTTTGCTAATGATAATAAGTTTATTTTAATTGCTAATATATTCCTAATTAGTTCTAAAATGTTTACTTCACTGTCAGTCATCTTCTTTGATTTATGTTCTTTGTGAAAAGACTTTGTCATATCGATCAACCCTTTCCAAGTTGGGTGGCAGCTGCCGAACATGATCTCACCTTCCTTGTCACACAGCCCTGCTGTGCACCATTTGTCCAAAGGCAGAGAGTGGCCTTTTACCCACAAAATCTTCTAGAACTCATAGCTTCCCATTTCAGCTTAGAGAAAAGTAATGTTTTCAAGGTTTTGCTTACATGAACAGAGGACTGACGCTGTCTTTTCCAAACTCTGATTTTAATATAATCTTTTACTTGACCTGTCTCCTCTTACAAACCTGAATGTGTGTACGTGTTTGTGTGTGTGCACACACGTGCAAGTGCGTGTGTACCCAAATAATTGTTTCAAGAGCATGATGTAGTTGGTATAAAGATTCCTCATCTGGGTGGGCATTAGAGGGTCCCATTAACTCGTTATATTTTTGTTGCTGTTAACAAACATGTATTGAGCCCCTAGGGCTGGGCATAGAGTGATGACCGAGACTGAAAGGTTTTGACCATCCAGGAACTTATATACACATGGGGGGGATAGACAATAAACAAGTAAACAAATAAAGACTACATAAGACAATTGCAGGTGATGATACAGGTTATGAAAGAAAAATGGGAGATGGAGTAAATTCAGAGGAAGGCTACCTGGGTAGTCAAACAGGTCACATTTGGGATGAGCCCTGACCATGAGGAGGAGCCAGTTATGTGAAGAACTAAAGGGAAGATTTTCCCCGGGAGAGAGAAGACTAAAAGCTCTCAGATGGAGGAAAACCTGCCCTGCTAAAGGCACGGAGAAAGGTGCCTGATATGAAGGGGCAGACGATCAAAGAACAAATGTTACGGGGTAGGTGGGAGGCTAATAATCAGTAAGACCTTGTAAGGAGACAGTGTTATTCCAAACATGATGGACACAGATGCATACAGAGGGAAGACCATGTGAAGACACAGGGAAGAGACAGACGTTTACAAGCCTGGACCAGATCCTTCCCTCATGGCCCTCAGAAGGAACCAAACCTGCTGACACCTTGATTTTGGACTTGTAGCTTCCAGAACAATGAGAAGATACATTTCTCTCATTTAAGCCACCCAGTTTGTGGCACTGTGTTATAGCAGTCCCAGCAAACTAATATAGGAATCAAGGAGGACCCCTGAATTTTTTATTAGGAAAACTGAAAAAATGGCATTTCCGTGAACTGACATGGTGAAGAAATGGAGGGGCAGATTTGGAGGAGGTGGGAATTAAGAGGTCTGTTTTGCACATGTTAAACTTGAGATGTGTTTTAGACATCCAGGTGGAAATCGTGAGAGGGCAATTGGGTATGTGCACGTGGAGCAGAGGTCCAGGCTGGGGATAGAATCGGAGGTTTGCAGAGGGGTTTACACTCACGTGTACGGATGAGACCACTCTTGGAGTGAATTTTGACAGAGAAGAGGTCCAAAGACAAAGCCAAGAATAACTAATATTTGAAAGTTGGCCTATGTGGAAGAATTCGCAAATGAGACACAAAGCCAGTGAGGTAGGAGGTAAAGGCAAGTAAGAAAAGTGCTTCAAGAAGGCAGGAGTGACTATGTGAAATGCTGCTATAGGTCAAGTCAAATGAGACCCAAGAATGGACCATTGGATTTAGCAACATTGAAGGTCATTGTAACTTTGACAGGGGCTGCTGTGATGAATGGGCAGAGTGAAATCCTGATTGGGGTGAGTTCAAGAAAGACTTGGAGGAGATGAACTGGAGATAAGTAAGTATGGAAGACAAATCCACCAAGGAATTTTCTACTACTAGGAGCAGAGAAATGGAGGAAGAGAGTAGTTGTAAAGGGTGTGGAATCAAAAGAATGCTTAATTAAGACAGGAGTTATGACAGCATAACAGAGGCTGCTGCTGCAGAAGAGAGAACGATTCCTGGAGCAATTTCTATGAATACATAAGAGGGGGTGGGTTTCAGTGCATGAGCAGTGAGATGGCCTTAAATAGCAACAAGGACTTTCCATCCATAGAACAGGAAGGAAGAGAGTAGGAACAGATGCTGGTAGGTGGATAGATATGGTTAGCTGTTTCTTCATACTTGTTTCTATTTTCTCCACAAAATAGGAAGCAACGACATCAGCTAAGAATGAGACTCAGAGAGGATTTCTTGAAGGTTTGAGAAAAAAAGGACAAGGTATGAAATAGTCACCTGGGGAATAGGATAGTCAGTACACAGGGTGGGATAGGATGATTGCCAGACATGACCAAACACGCTTCGAGGGTTGTGATCATGAATTTAAAGAAGGGCCTGGTTGAGTGGTTTTTCTTGAGCCATGTTCAGTTTGTGAGCACACATGCATAACAGATGACTCACTAGATGCAACCAGCGCTGTAGTTTTACCAGGAGAACACAATAAACAGAGGGAGGTGCAAAGGAATGACTTTAATGATAGCTCATGGAATCTCAAGTGGAGAAGAACAAAAATGAAGACATGGCAGAGGATGAGAGACAGTGAAACACTGTCAGGATCAATATAATTTGATCCTGTTAGCACTGCAAAAATTGTTGGAGGCGGAAAGATAGTGAGCTGGAAAGATGTTGATAGTTAAGAGTGGAATGTTCAAATTTGAGACTATGAGGGAGGTAATGACAAGGTCCAGGGTTTGACTGTGGAGGGTGTGACTGATTTAAGGTGAAAGATGAGACTGTGAGCACAGAGGCAGTAAAGAAAATGAGTGGTAAGACAAGAAGCACATGAAAGATGCTCAACATCATTGGCTACCACGGAATGCAAATCCACTTCATGGATTTCACTAGGGCATGCCTTTCACCTTCATGCCTTCACTAGGGATTGGCTATAATCAGAAAGACAGATATCACCAAGTGTCAGCGAGGCTGTGGAGAAACCCTCACCCTCACATGTGGCTAGTGGGGATAAAAAATGACGAAGCTACTTTGGAAAGGATTTGTAGTTTCTTAAAATGTTAAACATAAATTTACCATATCACCTAGCAATTTCGTTCCTGGGTATCTACCGAGGAGAAATCAAAACACGTCTCCCCACAAAGGCTTGTATGTGAATTTCACGCAACCTTATTCATAATAGTTAGAGTGGAAATCACCCAAATGTCCATCAGTTGGTGAATAATAAACAAAATGCAGTATATCCATATAATAGAATATTATTCTCAAAGATGCCATTTTTGCTGATGAGAAACCTGAACTTCAGAGAGGTTAGGTGATTTGTCAGAAGCCACACAGCGCTGAAAGAGAACATAAGTGTGCTCTGCCTTCTCCCATTGTTCATTCTGCCTCCCCTTTGCAAAGTCACTTCTCAGGATCAACTCTCTTCTAGGGTTTTTATGCTGACTCTGAAACAGAAGTAATAGATAAGAATTCCATCCCGTCAGTAGTATGAAATAATCAAATCAGAGAAGTTCTAAAGCTAAAGTAGAATAAGGCTGGCATAAAGAGGCATCTTGGGAAATCTAGACACAGTCAATGTTTTTGCCACAATCCACGGACCTCTGGCTTGCTTTCTTTGCACCAGCCCCACCATATTCCTTGCCAGTTCTCCAATGGGTCACGCCCAGCCAACTGCTCATTAAACAATTATTTATTGAGCACTTTCTATATGCCAGGCACTCTTCTATACACCGGGGATTCAATGAATCCCTGGCCCTCTTGGAGATTCTGTTTTGATGAAGGAAAAGAGCACAGAACAGGGGGAGACCATAGACAAAAACCAAAACCAAACCAAAAAACCAAAAACCACACACCACAAATGAACAAAAAAGTCGTTTGTCATTCTTCAGAAAATGAGAGAGTCGAGTGACCTGGGGTGGTGGGTGTGGATGAGGAGAACATTCCGGGGTGGCTGGGAAGTTCTCGCTGCAGAGGTGGTATCTGCACGATGAGGAGAAGCTGGCCTTAAGAAGTTCGGGGAGAAGGGCGTTTCTGCCGGTGTCCTGCAGGTGCAAAGGCCCTGAGGTGGAGCTGAGCTTGTGTGTTGTAGGAACAGACATGAGAGCAGTGTTGTGGCCACGGCAGAGCGAGCGGGAGGAAATGTAATATGGAATGGAGTGTTTTCAACAGGAAAGTGAGGCCATCTGATGTACATTTTGGAAAGATCCCTGTAGCTGCTGTGTGGAGACTCAACTGTAGCCTGAAAAAGCACAAAGAGGAGAGACCGTGTAGGAACATTTCTCTGCTCTGGAATTTGTTGTCCCCTTTTCTTTAAATTTCCTCTCCCGTTTTCTTCACCTGCCAAACTCATAGTCATTCTTCAAGAATATTTCAGAATTATTCACAATAACCGAAAGATGGAAACAAGCCAAATGTTCATTAGTGAATGAAGGGATAAACAAATGTGGTCCATCCAATAAGGTTCAATGGAATATTATTCAGCCATGAAAAGGAATGAAGTGCTGATACATGCTACAATGTGGGTGAACCTCAAAAACACTATGCTAAGTGAAAGCAGCCAGACCCAGAAGGTCACATATTGTGTGATTCCACTTATACAAAACCTCCAGGATAGGTAAAGCCATAGAGAGCGAAAGCAGATTAGTGGTTGCCAGGGGCTCAGGGAGGGGTCGTGGGGCGTGACTGCCTAATGGGTGCAGAGTTTTGTTTTGGGGGTAATGAAAATGCTGTTGAACTTGATAGAGGTGATGGTTGCACAACACTGTGACTGCGCTGAATGCCCTTGAATTGTACACTTTAACGTGGTTGATTTTCTGTTTGTGAATTTCATCTCAATTAAAACTTTTAAAGAAAGAAAAGAGCATGTTAGTTTCTTTTTTCTATCAAGCAAGATAAATGTATTCGGACCAACTTCAATTCAAAGGAAAGCTCTATTGGAAAGACACCAAGGTTCCTCTGAGATTCTAGGAAAGAACTGGGCAGCCAAGTTGGGGAGAGCCAGCAGCAGAATGAATTCAGTCCTCTTTCCGGGCTCAATCACATCCTTCCTCTAATCACGTCTGTCCCTGGGAGAAAGAGAATCTGATCGGCCAAGCTGTGTCCTGTGCCTCTGTGTCCTCCAGGGTTTGGGACCAGCAGCCTCACTAAACCTATGGATCGGGGAAGGGGTGATTGAGAAAGATGCTATGGGAACCAGACAAAGGGAAGAAGGGATACTGGACAGAACAAGACAGTTGGTATCCACCACAAACACCTCTCAACTCACACTTTCTTTCAACAGCATCTATCTGGTCAGTACTCACTGAGCATCTCCCCAGCTGGCACTGGCTAGGCACTGGGGATAGAAATGCCCTCCTCGAGCTTATACTCATGAGGAAAGATAGACACTGGATTTATGCCAGTGGGCTGAGAGCTGTGCAGGGGAGTACAGGGGACGCCTGGGAGGCTTTACAATCCAGACAGAGGTGGGAGCATCCCACCCTCGTTAGGGCTCCATGGCTACCTGGAGTCCCCTCTGTCTTACTGCCCATCACGTGGATGTCACTGCCTCTTTGTCTACCTTGATCATTGAACTGTGAGCCCTGAGCTGTGTGGAGCTCAGAACTGACACCGGGGCTAAGACTTGAAAAAAAGGAGGGAAGGAGAGAGTGAGGACACAATGATGTACTGGATACACTAGATTTTAATTTATGTCCTGCTTCCCGTTTGATAAAGGGTCTTTAAAACTAACTTTTTTTGTGGCCACCTTGGCCCCCACGTTGGCGTACGGAGTAAGATAACTTTCTTGCAGGGTGACAGCTGATGACACTGCCCTTATACTAAATCATAGCAGGGGGCTGGGCCTGTCATCTGCCGGAGCCCTCTGCTTCCAACAGGGCAACGGCCGCACGATTGACCCCAGATGGTGGCTGCTTCCATGTCCAAAGTCCTTCTCTCTGGGAGGTCTGTTTTCATATCTATCACCCTGGCCACCAAGACATTTTTCTTGGCTCAAAACCAAGATGTTGGCAGTGGCTGTCTTTGGGTTGAGGGATCCTGGGTAGCTTTTTCTCTTTTGCTTATTTGAATTTTCTCTTTTTTTATTTAAATGAAATGAGGGTGAAGCACTTACAGAATGAAGAAAAGTTAACTGGTTATTTTCAAAGTGAATCCTTTCTCATTCCTGTATATAAGCTCATCTTCTCTTCTTTGATCTCCTCTATGTCAGAAAAGTCATACCACCCCCACCTACCCCCAGACTGTGGAACCACAAGGCATGAACGTATCTGTTTTACAGATGGAGTTCAGAGAAGCTGAGTGACAGGCCCAACATCACAAGATCATAAATGACAGAGCGGCCAAGTCCAACCTATGTCTGTCTGACTTCAAAACCCATATTGTCTTTATATCACTGCACTTTGTGTTAAACACGGGAAGAAGTATTTATTCAGGTAGATTGACGTGCCCTTGGCCAAG